>NC_057942.1:18914724-19230581 GCF_018555375.3 Anguilla rostrata | reverse complement strand
GACCTGGGAGCGAACAGACTCAGGCACAAATATACCGCTGTTAGGGTTAGGACGTGGGTCAGGCTGGTCCTGCTGAGCCCTCTTAATGGCCTCCTCGATCTCCCATGTGACCGCCGCAACCACACACGCTGAGGGCAGGATGGGTTCGGGTTCAGCAGGACGTTCTTCCTTGGAGAACTGGCGGGACAGGGCGTCTGGCTTGGTGTTCTTAGAACCGGGACGATAAGAAATGGTGAAATTAAAATGCCCAAAGAAAAGTGCCCAACGAGCTTGGCGGGAGTTTAACCTTTTGGCCGACTGGAGGTAGGCCAGGTTCTTATGGTCGGTCCAGACCAGGAAGGTTTGTTCCGCTCCCTCGAGCCAGTGCCACCACTCTTCGAGTGCCATCTTGATCGCCAACAGCTCCCGGTTCCCGACATCATAGTTACATTCTGCAGGCGAAAATCTCCTAGAAAAGAAGGCACAGGGATGCAGTTTACTGTCAGACACTGACCTTTGGGAGAGGATGGCCCCCCCACTAGTTTCAGAAGCATCCACTTCTACTACGAACTGGCGGTCAGGATCTGGGTGGATTAAGATGGGGGCTGACGAAAAGCGCCTCTTGAGGTCTGTGAAGGCGGTGTCAGCTTCGGGGGTCCAGGCAAAGGCAATGGAGGACGAGGTAAGGTGGGTGAGGGGAGCGACCACACGGCTGTAGTCCCGTATGAATCGCCTATAAAAACCCAGAAATCGCTGGAGTTGCTTAAGGGTGGCTGTTGTGGCCCACTCTATTACCGCCTTGACTTTCTCTGGGTCCATACTCACTTGCCCCTCTTCAATGTTGAACCCTAAGAATTTTATAGAGGACACATGAAATTCACACACTTCCATCTTTACGAAGAGCTTGTTCTCCAACAGCCGCTGGAGTCAATAGGAGTTTAATAGGGGGCGCGGCAGGCGGTTCAGGAACTGGTGGAGTTGGAGGGGCTGGAGGAGTGAAATGAGCAGTTAACTGTGATAGCTGATCTCCCATAGTACTCACGCTGTGAACCAGGAGCAGTAGCTGTTCCAAGAGATATGGGAGGGACTGGTCATGTTGTCCCATGAGAGCACCTTGCTTGGAGAGGGCCGCTCTCAGCTGCTCTGGGTCCGCTGGATCCATCTCTGGCCAGATCGTTCTGTTACGTTCCGTGCTCGGCCGGACCCAAAATGCAGGACTCGGAGACAGTAGTGCAATGGAATTCAGAAAGAGGGGTTTATGAGCAGCAGGGGGCGGTAGGGACCAGGGCAGACTTGGAGCAGGGATCGTGAGGGTTGGTGAGGTGGTCCGGGATCCGGCTTGGCGTGGCGCTGGAAGGGATGCGGTAGGAACCAGGGCAGGCTTGGAGCAGGGACCGTGAGGGTTGGTGAGGAGGTGGTCCGGGATCTGGCTGGGCGTGGCGCTGGAAGGGATTCCTTCGGTTTCGGCGGCGGACCTGGACCGGGGACTGGGAGGCCGGCGAAGGACGGGATGGACCGGGAGGTTGGAGCTGGGGAGGTAAACCGGGGAGAACAAGAGAACAGAAAACGAGACGCGGTGAAGACAAACATGTAGACTCGACAGACAGGGGAACACTGAAACAAAGTGCATGAAACAAAACTCAGTGACCAGGAGAACGATGCAATTTAAAAGAAACAAGGAAGATACTGAGAGTCGGGGTACGGAGAATAGAAACTAGGCTTTGGTTTACGTGCAGATTGCGAGGTTCAAGGCTAGGTGACAATTCAACGATCTGGCAAGGGGCGAAACAAAAAGCGTGACTTTATAATCTGGGACTAATTAGAACTAATAAGGGAGGGTGTGAGGAATGCAACCTGAACGGAGTGAGAAAATGGCTGAAGGCTGGAAGTAATTAGGGAGTGCATGGGGAATAAGGTCACACCCACCCTGTGGGGAAAAGCAAAGACATGGTGAGGAACACAAAAGCACAAGGAACATAAATAACAGGAACACGAGGAAATACAAATGACAACCGAAACACGAGGGCATAACACCTTGCCCTGAACCTATTATTCCCGTCACGCAAGTCATGGCTCCTGTTACTTGGGACATCGAATCAGTTGTTCGGTTAGCTCAGGAGATCTGAGAGCAAGTCCATCTGATCGTCTATTCGTTCCATCTGCAGTCCGTGACCAGGTATTACAGTGGGCACATGCCACGCAGCTTCAATATGTGCTCGGAATAAAAATTCCCCTCTCGCCCCCTCTGGTCTCCTGCGACCATTACCTGTCCCGAATCGCCCTTGGAGTCATGGCTTTGGATTTCATCACGGGATTACCGAGTTCTGAGGGTAACACGGTAATTTTAGTGGTGGTAGGTAGATTTTCCAAGGCGGCCCATTTCATTACGCTGCCCTAACTGCCGTCTGCCTCAGAGACAGCCAAATTGGTGGTAGACCACGTCTTTATACTTCATGGTCTGCCTCTTGATGTGGTTTCCGATCGCGGTCCACAGTTTATATCCCGATTTTGGCGAGCGTTTTGTTCTTTATTGGGTGCGTCTGTGGTCTCATCTGGTTTCCATCCGGAATCGAACGGACAAACAGAACGAACTAACCAAACCCTGGAGAACACTTTGCATTGCCTGGCGGCCACCAATCCTACCTCATGGAGTCGCTACCTTGTGTGGGCAGAGTACGCGCATAACACCTTGCGCAATGCGTCTACGGGGCTGTCCCCCTTTGAGGCTCAGTTTGGCTTCAAACCTCCTCTGTTCCCCGAACATGAGAAGGACATTGGGGTACCCTCTGCGGAACTTTACATCCGCAGGTGCCGGGCAACCTGGAAAAGGGTCCACGCTTCTTTTGCGTGCCACCCAGAACCAAAAGAGACTAGCCGACAGGCGGCGCCGCCCGGCACCATCCTATCGAGTTAGCCAAAGAGTATGGCTCTCAACTCGAGACCTCCCCCTACGGGTTGAATCCCGCAAGCTCGCTCCTCGCTATATAGGCCCATTCAAAATAACCCATAGAATCAACCCTGTTAATGTACGTTTGGAACTCCCTCAGTCTATGAAGATTAACCCCACTTTCCACGTCTCTCGCCTTAAACCACTTCTCATCAGTGCGTTGGCACTGGCTGATAATCCGCCGCCGCCGCCTCGCTTCCTTGATGGAGAACGGGTTTATACGGTGCGACGTATTTTGGCTGAGAGACGTGTGGGGCATGGGAAACAGTATCTAGTTTTTGGAAGGGTTACGGTCCTGAGGAACGCAGCTGGATTCCATCCAGAAATATTCTTGACCCCCAACTTATTCGGGATTTTCACAGACGGAATACGAAAGGTGAAGGACCGTCAGGAGCCGCTCCTTAGAGGGGGGGTCCTGTCATGGTTCCGTATTCCTTTGTGCTATCCAGGCTACTCGGCTACTAATTTCAAGAGCTATTAAGCAAACGAGCACGAGTAGTCAGTTGATGCATGTGCAGCATTCTTCCTGCTACGGGGCTTGTTGGTGGAGTCCTAATTACAATCAATCAGTTGATACCTGTGCAGCATTCTACCTACTACTGAGCTTATTGGTGGAGTCCTAATTACAGTCAATTAGTTCCATCTGGTTTCATTCTATATAACTCCCCTCTAAGAACAGCTTGTTGCTTTTGCGTCTAATTCTCATTGCGCAAAGAGCTGGTAAGGTGCTTAGCATTTAAAAGGAAAAGAAAGGAAAAGAAAGGAAAAGAAAGGAAAAGAAAGGAAAAGAAAGGAAAAGAAAGGAAAAGAAAGGAAAAGAAAGGAAAAGGAGAGGACTTGGTAAGTTGGTATAGTTTAGAGCAAAGTTTGAGTTAGCTATTATACTGATGGTGGGTTTCTGGTGACTTGATTCACGCTACTATCAGTCAACCTCCTTTGTTTTGCTTCTTTCTCACCTTACCTCAGAGTGAGGTTGAAGTTTCTGTTCATTTATCTTACTACTTTCTGTTTATTTCCTTTCCCTGTCTCTCACGAGACCTAGTGGTTGAACACTCCCCCCCGTTCAACTTAGAGCCCCTCTTATATTCTGAATATTTGTTTGCGTGCGGTTGTATCCTCCCTCCCCAAACCATTACACTGTAGTCCTGCTGGTGTAGTCTTCTACGTATGGTAGACTTTGACACATCTACACCTGCATCCAGGAGAGTGTTTTTGATCTGTTGGGCTGTTGTCAGGGGGGTTTTCTTCACCATATTCTCCTGTCATCCACTACAGTGGTCTTCCTCGGTCTACCGGGTCTTCTGACATAATTTAGTTCACCAGTTGTTTTCTTCTTAATGATGAACCAAACTGTTGACTTGGGCATGCCCAGGGTTTTTGCTGATTGATTGATTTTCATTTCGGAGCCTTATGACGGCCAGCTTAATTTGCATCGACACTGCTGTCTTCCTCATGTTGTTACACCCCAACAACAATCTCCAAAGGCAATTGCAAAGTCTAGAATTAAGACTAGACATCAACAGCTCTCCTCTGCAATCACTAATGACACAAATGAATACACCTGCCTAATGAAACGCATACTTGTAGTACCTTAAAATGGGGGGACCATGTACAAAAGGTGCTGTCATTTCTAAATGGTTCATCTGATATGGATGAAAATACCCTCAAATTAAACTGCACTTCAACTTTATTGTCATTGTATCCTCAAACTCAGTGCTAGAGTACAGAACCAAAATACCAAAAAATGTGTCACTGTCCAATGAATTATGGTGCTGTATGTGCATGTATGTGTACAAGTATATGAATGATACACACATACTGTACAAGCATGTGAACACACACATTTTTTAAAATACTAAGCCAATTTCAAACATCTATGAAAATGTGATTAAATTTAGGTAAAGTCCCCCTTTAAGTAGTGTCATTCACCTTAATTTGGTGTTTTAATGATCCCTCCACTGGTGGGCCGATTATATAAATAGCCTTTTTTAGAAAGGTACTCTAGATACTCTAGATACAGTATCTTAAGCCGCGTTTCCACCGCAGGAACTATACCCCGGAACTAGGAACCTTTTGAGGAACTCAGTGCGTTTCCACCGCAGGAACTAGGGTCTAAATTTAGTTCTGGGGGCTTTGTTTTACCCCCCAAAACGTTCCTGCTCGGGGGGTAGTACTTTCCGAAAGTACAGGAACCTTTTGGGTGGAGCTTGCAGCGCTGAACATTTCTGATTGGTCGAGTACTCGCAGCATTTGTGTTGTATTTATTTTCCGCCATTACCCGCCATGTT
Source organism: Anguilla rostrata (assembly GCF_018555375.3). Classification (NCBI taxonomy): domain Eukaryota; kingdom Metazoa; phylum Chordata; class Actinopteri; order Anguilliformes; family Anguillidae; genus Anguilla; species Anguilla rostrata. Next base: position 19,225,367 of record NC_057942.1, on the reverse strand, counting down.
TGAAAATATGCCGGCGCAACCCGATTTATTTTCATAATAACTTCAAATCAAACTTGTATGTTATGCGGCGCAGTAGCCTAGTTTTGGTTATAGCCTGCCAACGTCTTGGAATTATAACGTGTGCTCTTCTGTTCTTTTCTTGCTTTAGTATTCGTTTTATAAAATGCTAAGCATTCGTGCTGGGACAGCATATTACGTACTAAAACATTCAAACGGATTAATTCGGTTGCTGAATATTTTCTTCCGGATTTTCTTTGTTAGCCCATTGTAATTGAATCAAAACGTTTGATACAGTTATGTGAGGTATGCGGTAGTTCTGCGTAATTCACATTGGTGATACAGTAAAAGCAAACTGGAAATCACCTTCCGCACTTTTTGTCATGGTAAAATAACAGGTTAATTCTAGTAATAGTACCTTTAGCTTTTTCAGACTGCCGTAATTTTACTCTGCCATTCTTCAATTTCACAAAAAGACCAGGAAGACTATGGACTAATTTATGGTGCATGGTTCGCATCTGGAGGGCACACTTCGCTGCTCGGCTAGCAGTAACTCCGAAGGAAAACAAACGGTGGCTGTACCACTACTAATTTAAAATTTCACGCAAGTCCGAGTTTTCGTTCTATTCTTGTCATTTTGCGATTAGCCTATATAGAATTGACGATGAGAAAGTAATCAAACAGCAAATTGTTTACAACGTGTGCATGTTTTCTGCTGTTGCCTCCAGTTATATTGGAAATGTGAATGCATTCTGTCGCTTCGGATGTCAAAACATGAAAGCGAATGTTCGCATGAAAACATAATGAATGTGTTTGAGAGGATATATAAAACAGTTACAATCTGACTATTGGTCTGTTATATCCTATTTGTTGCATAACGGTCCAAGTTCAACTACCAACGACAGTTTTGATTGACAACGGTAAAATATGCCCAAACGGCTGCAGAAGAATATTTCAATTCCATGTGATTAAATCGATAAAAATCAATAAATACAAAAGTAACCATATATAGTCATTGTTGGCAACCCGTTGTATATAAGTGGAATAAACCCCTCCGGGCTGTCCCGGTTATTAGAAAATAATGTAGGCTACTTCGGTGGTAGTATGGGGTTACAGAAAAAATCATATGACAGATGGACCGACGACAACGTCGCTTTTCCATACGTCAGTGGGGTAATTTGCCTAATCTTCGCGGGACTTTAGACCCCGGTGGAAACGCAGACAGCCATTGGCTGAAGGAACCTTTTAGTTCCTGGTAAAGCAGTTCCTGGGACTGAAAGTTCCGGGTAATTTTGGTGGAAACGCGGCTTTACTTGCTTTGCCTTGCATTGGGAAACAAATGACTGATTGACTTAGCAATGTGTTTTCACTACTGTATCCACAATTCCCTGCTTTCTTTTTATTTTTGTTAGGTTTGAATTGGACTTAATTGTTTACATGGGGAGCATAATGGAGTGTAATTAGGACAGTTGGATAGTTAGGCTGTTTTATGAACTCCAAAGAAACACTGAAAGCAGACAGAATGTATATTGGATTTAATTTTTTACATATACTTACTCCTGTTTCAGGAAATTAGTGCAGATGGTTGCAGTCAAACCACAGGGATGTCAGCACAGGTGGAGAGAAATATTTCCTTTCAGCGATGGTGTGGAAAATTCATTGTGGGGAGATCATGGTAGGTGGTATGGAAATTGTTTCTTCACAAATCGCCAACCCACACTAATGTTGCTCTGCACCTGCCTTGTGACCCCTGTGGCATATCAGCATCTCCTTTAAAGTGTGACAAATTAATAAGCATGTACTGAAAATTAAATACGAGTGATATGATTGCTGTAAATGGTGGGTCTTGGGTAAATGAATGTGCTCCAACTTTTGGGAGAAGGAGGAACAAGTTGGCTGGCGCTATGTGCAGTGGATGCATGCATGATATCCCATGAGAGAGAGCAAGAGAGACAGAGAGAGAGAGATATGAACACATTCTTTCACAAATGCGTGCGCGCACAAACACACACACCATGCATGCACACTGAAGATTATATGGAAAGAAATGTTCTTAAATATTATTGTGAGAAAAGGGATAGTGACACAACTTTATCCATGATACCAGGATATTGCACAAATCATTAACATGTTTTTTATTTTTATTTAAATATGGTATATTTTCTTCAGTGACTATAATGGATGTACATTTTACAGGAGCTAAGTAAAGACTGTAGAACTGTACTGCACAGCTGGAATTAAAACTACACATGTGAACAGAATCATGAGCAGACTCGTTCTTTGATAACAGACGGAAAATATCAAGTTAATTGTAATGTCATGCATTCTTCCAATAAAATGATACTGTACTATATATCATAAATATAATGACTTGAGAGAAAGATGACAGAGTAAGAGTGAGAGAACCCGCAGCTCTGGCAAAGAATGGCTTTCAACTTTTTCTTCTGCCGCAGATGCTGATAGTCAAAACAAATGTCTGCAGCTCTTCGTGGAACAGCATGAGGGATTAGGGCAGGTAAGTGTGGATTTATCTAATCCTATTTAAAATAAACCATAAATCTATGGAGGTCCCTGTGATGCTGAATTTTCTCTTTGGTTCGCGATAGGTCAGCTGAAGAGCCTTCAAAAAACTTGTCACACAAAAGATGAATGCTGCTGATATGACAAATTCAGTTAAATTCATAACAGCTGCTTGTGCAGGGACCGCCCCTAGGGGGTGTCTAAGGGGCTCAAGGGGGGCACGTAGTTGCTACTGACATAGTATTAAAACACAATCCCAGGCTTGTTACATATACAATACATATAATTGGGCACATTCGAAGTAACTACTATGCTGAACAGCAGTGTGAAATAGAAGACATCTATAAGTAATATCACTATTAACATTGGGTTAGTCTCTCTCTTTTTTGAATAGTTGTTTCCCTCCCTATTTTTCTTGTCTCCCACAATTTAAAATGCCAAATGGTGCTTGCTGGCCCATCCCATTGCTGTGATATGTTCTGTTAATTTGCGAGCTCAGATGGTCCCAGAGCAAAACCAGTGCCAGCTGGCTACGCATTTGGGATGATGTGTGTTTACACTGTAAAAAATTATTCTGGGGTCCAGTAGATCTGACTAAAAGACTCAACCAAACAGTCTTACGAAAATTAATGTCTTCTCAATCACGTTTCAAGTAAATTTAATTTAATCCAACTTCGAAAGCTGGTTAACATAGAAAGCACATTGAGTTTATTTAATATAAAAATTGAAGAATGAATCCAACATATAAATTTAGTCAACATGTAACGGTACTTAGTGTGCTCTTTTTTGAAGTTACTCACAAAGTGAATACAAATCATTTTGAATGAGTGGATCTCTTAATTTTATGTGCTTCCCCTTCCAACTATTTTGCGCGTGCAGTTTAATAAAACACTGTGAAACTCTAGCTGGCTTCCGGAAAGTTTTAGAAAGTCCCACATTCTGTGCAAGTGTATTCAATCTGATTCAATCAAAGCCCCTGCCTGGACAAGTTCTTCTGTCATCACATGCTGCCCACCACACTTCACTCGATCAAGTTTCATCGCCAAGTTATTGATAGAGTTGAGGCCAAAAGTTTATATACACCTAGGCTAAAGATATTCAAACTCAGTTTTTCACAACTCCGAACATTTAATGTTACCATACATTTCTTTTGGCAAGTCAGTTAGGGCATCTACTTTGTTCACATCAGAGGTCATTTTAAAGCAATCGATTAGAGACAGATATATTTCAGCTTTAATTCACTATATCAGAATTCCGGTGGGTCAAAAGCTTACATACACCAAGTTGTAAACTGTCTCTTTAAACAGTTTGGAAGATTCCAGAAATTCATGTAATGACTTTTTAGAAGCTTCTGATAGGCCAATTGTCATAATTAGGAGTTCATTGGGAGATCATTGGCACCTGTAAAGCTACTTCCGTTTTGCCCTTGATACCATGGGAAAATCCAAGCAACTCAGCCAAGACCTCAGAAAAACAAATTATGGAATTCCACAGTTCCTCCTTGGAAGCAATTTCCAAACAACTGAAGGTACCACAAGCATCTGTACAAACAATTGTATGCAAATATAAAAATCTTGGGACCACTCAGACAGTGCATTGTTCAGGAAGGAGGCACAAATTAACTCCCAGGGCTGAACAAACTTTGGTCCGAACGGTTCAACTTGACCCCAAGACAACAACAAAAGAACTGGTGAAGCAGTTGGAGGTATCAGGTACCAAAGTATCTACACACATCATTAATAGAATCCTACATCGCCATGTTTAGAAAGGCGGTCACGCAAGGAAGAAGCCTCTACTCCAAGCCTGGCATAAAAAAGCCAGATTGAAGTTTGCTGCTGATCACCACGACAAAGACCTAGCCTTGTGGAGGAATGTTCTCTGGTCAGATGAAACAAAAATTTAACTGTTTGGCCATAATGATCAGTGCTATGTATGGAGGAAAAATGATGAGGCTTTTAATCCGAAGAACACCACTCCAACTGTGAAGCATGGGGGTGGCAGTATCATGTTGTGGGGGGTGTTTTGCTGGAAAATGGACTAGTGCACTTCAGAAAATAGATGCCATCATGAGGAAGGAGGATTATCTAGAAATACTGGAGCAACACCTCAAGACATCAGCTAGAAAGTTCAAATTTGGTCGTAACTGGGTCTTCCAGCAGGCCAATGATCCTAAGCATACCTCCAAAATTGTAACAAAATGGCTTAACCCCTTAGCGCACATGCTAGATCTGGTTAATCCTTGCCCATTTAGGGTGTACGCTATTTAAAGCTGTATAACTCCAAATGAGAACACCACAGAGTCTTGAAAAATGGTTTAACCTCTTAGCGTAATCCCCCTAGAGTTCGGCACGCCGGCGTGACTAGATTGCTCAACTCAGACATTCATTGCTCCTGCAACCAAAGTATGAGTTGAAAACAGGAACTCATAGTTCTAGTTTCATTAGTAGACGATACACGGCAACTAGGCTGAATACGGAGTTTCGCAGTGCCACCATTGTCGCGCTGGCCGTTCATTTAACAAGCACCCCCTCCCTGCAGTCTCATCTGCAACTACACCCCCCACCCATGACATAATGGACAATATTGTCTATCTGGGTATTCACAGAAATATCCTTTCACCACTCAAAAATCATATTCCGTCATAGCAACAAGATAAACCCAACAATAGTCCTAAAATATGCCAATACAGCTGTGAAAACACTGCTCATTGAATAACAAAATAAACAAGACATTTTAAAAAAAATTATACCATGCCTTTCTACAGTCAATATCTGGGACTAAATATTGAATAAATATACAACCTTACAATTGGTTTTACGCGTAGAGATGTCCCTTTTGAGACTGAGTCATATAGCTGAAATTAGCTGTCTTTAATGTCAGATCATTGGCTAACAAATCCTTTTTGGTTAATGATCTGATAATTGAAAAGAATTAGCATTGTATGTTTTTAGGTGAGACCTGGCTAAACAGCACTACTGGTGTAGCAACACTGATAGAGGCTTGTCCTCCAAACTATAATTTTTATCAGTCAGTCAGACAAAACAGAGAAGGAGGAGGGATTGCAGTCATTTTCTCTAGACAGTTTGTGTGTAATGACATTGACCTGGGTGAATTTACATCATTTGAATATCTTGCTCTTGAGCTCAAAGCAGAATTATCAGTGCTCGTCATTACATTATATCGGCCACAAAGATATTCCTCACTATTTCTACAGGAATTCTCAGAGCTGATCTCACTTGGTAGCCTATCACTAGATATGATAGATTAATCCTGAATGGAGACCTGAATATTCATATTAACCTCTTAGCGCAAAGCCCCTAGTGGTCGGCACGCCCGCATGCCGAGATTACTGAACTCAGACTTTCCGTGCTACTGCAACGAAAGCATGAGTTAAAAACAGAAACACGTTGTTTTAGTTTCATTAGTAGACGATACGCGACAACTATGCCGAGTTTCGCAGCGCCACCATTGTCGCTCTGGTTGTTCATTTAACACACCCCCCCTGTCTGCAGTCTCATCTACAACTACACCCCCCACCCATTACATAATGGACAATATTGTCTATCTTGCCATTCATAAAAATATTTCACCGCTAAAAAATCACATTCCGTCATAGCAACAAATAAACCCGACAATAGCCCTAAGATATGCCAATACTGCAGTGAAAATGCTGCTCACTCAATAACCAAATAAACGAGAGTTTAAAAAAATGATACCATGTCATTCTACAGTCAATATCTGGGACTAAATATTGAATGAATATACAAACGTACCGTTGGTTTTACGCGTAGAGATGTCCCTTTTGAGACTGAGTGGTCATACATTGTCTTGGACAATCCCTTTGTGAAATATAGGCGCATTTGTGATGACTGGGTATCTTCCAAAATAACCGTGCATAATGCCACGTGTTGTTTACGGCGTTGTCGCCCTTTTTAGTACAGTCTGGCTTGATTAACAATTCATTTATTTAGTAGTCGAGAGTATAAGCTTTCTAACGATGTACATGTCTAATTTTGCTTTTGGAATAGCGTTTTATAGGTCAGCGTAATCGAAAATTTTCTCATCATCGCATTCAATTAGGCATTCACTCTATGGTAGCAGTAAAACAAAGACGCTGCTAACGAAACGTTGTCAACTATGTTAGGTGTTCTGAGCACAGCTAAGCCTTAAGTTTGCTGATAGACCTAGCTGACATCGTTTTCTGGTGTGAGACAGGAGCGGATAGAACTATATCATTGATTTCCTGTCTCTGTCTCTACTGAAAACAGATAAGATTTTGTCATTGCTATGTAAGTATTACTGCTCAAAATACTTTGGTTATATACGTTATTTTTGAAATTGAGTGTCTTTAGATAGGTTAGTGGTATTATAGAATGTGGATATTTCACACTAATGCAAGCGTTAGTTAGTAGTGTAATAGTTTTTGTGAAGCATGCAACAGTGATGTGAGAGTTGGAGCATTGCCAGAAAGTGGTGGACAGTTGAAAATTGTTTTCATGTGGTCCCATTCCCATACAAGAAAACATACAAGAGTACAGAGTATAGAAATACATACAAGAGTTAATTATTACACATTTAGGTACTGTACCACATTGTGTGACAATATTTTTGCATTATTTTTTAACCTGATAGCAATGTTCCATCTTAAAACTTCATAAGGGGCTCATTTAAATGCTTTACAATGGACAAAAAGCATTATGTTCATTTTTGGAGAGATCTTGGACATGTTTCTGAACCCCTGGATATTTTAGACCACTGTATTGACAGAAAGCTTGTAATGCCCACTTGAAAATGATGCAACAGTGAGTTTCTTGAGTAAAACAGTAGATTTGTAGTGAAATACGTGAATATGTTGTGATTTACAGCAATGCATAATTTAGACATTTTGGGTAATTTTGGAGACGCTGGGTACACTTCTTAGTTTTTGCTTCATAGATCTTTAGTAGTTCAACATATCCACCCTTAGATTTTATGAACTTGTGGTCAAGAGGCTTTTGATCCAGGACATGTATACTTTAACCTTCTGTAAATATGCAATCTCCCAGTATTTCATTGCAAACTAAAAAAGAGCAAATTCATTTTTGATTTTTTGCCTAAACAATTGCATTTGTGGCACTATTTCTTCCAAAATGATTAATATAAAGTAATCTAAGCTAGTATTGTAAATGGTACAAATGTCTTGCTTCATTTAAGCCATTTTTCAATGTGGTGTTCACATCGGGAGTTATAAAGCTTTAAATAGAGTACCCCCTAAATGGGCAAGGATTGGTCAGATTTGACATGTGCGCTAAGGGGTTAATGGTAAGTTCCAGAGAATCACAAATGTGCAGCTAAAGCGAACTTAATGTTGATGCTAGATCGCTACACCCCAAAGCTTATGTCCCTGTTTCAGGCCAAGAGAGCAACTGCAAACCCAGATGTCCCTTCTTCTCCAGGTACAATGTTCTTAGAGGGGAAAAGGACATTCAGCACACACTCAAGGGACATGCGGAAGACAGACAGGGAGACCAGGGTAATGCATATTGAATTCCATGTTTTGACATTACGGAACCCCAATGGTCTACCAATTTGAGAAGATAAAGGAAGTCATAATACACTGCTTGGTTGATTACCTGCGAGTCATCTCATTAAAGAGTATGATTTACGTGAATATGATTGGGCACGTTTTCATGACATTTGTGACTGCCTCTTTTATCACTATGTAATGCCACTGTGTATTCCTTAACAAATAAAGCGGGTTTTAATCCTCAATATCCTTACATGAGAGAGCATAGTTTTCTTGTATTTTTCATACTGCTGATGATTGTCTTGGAGGACGTCGTACAACAAATATATACAAAGAAGATGCCTCAGATGGAGACAGTCCTGAAAACATTGACATCATCATAGAACATGCACAAGAAATGACTGGTTGGAATGGGGCAATTCACCTCGGCTTGGTGTAGATGCTGAATCTCAGCTATCCCAATGAACTGAGGTTTACATGTGAGACATATCAGAAGTTTTTCTTGGAGCTGGATCATTTGAAGCTCTCCCCAAATACAAATTAGTTGCATAAGTGGTGTATGATAGAAAAACAGGCAAAAACAGTTCTCAATCAGGCTGTACTGTTTTTATATCAGTAGTGCTTGAGCATCTGGATATGTTTGGACTCCTTGAATTGTAGCGTCACTGTCCTTGTTGGGGGGGGTGGGGCGGGGGGTGGGGGGCTGGGGCATTTTGTTCCCTGTTCTTACCTGTATTACCAAAGACCACACACATTCATGCTGCATCCCTACATTCATAAATACATGCATACATACATACATACATACACACATACTCAATTAAATTCAATATATTATTATATTAGAAGATTGTGGGTTCGAATCTCGGCTTGGGGCTTTTATGTGTGGAGTTTGCATGTTCTCCCAGTGTCCACATGGGTTTCCTTCCACAGTTCAAAGACATGCAGGTAGGCGAATTGGATACTCTAAACTGCCCATAGGTATCTGTGTGTGAGTGAATGGTGTGTGCCCTGTGATAGATTTGGTGGCCTGTCCAGGGTGTATTCTTGCCTCTTGCCCAATGCATGCTGGGATAGGCTCCAGCAACCCCAGCGACCCTGCTCAGAATAAGCGGGTATAGATAATGGATGGATTTATTAGTAAATTCAACAAAATTCTATTATATTTTGTGCTAAACTAGACTCATTTTTTCTTTTTGTATAAAAGTAGCCTAGTTTGCAGCAGGGCCGTACAGCTGTTACAGACAAATCACAGGTGCCAAACTGGCGTGAGGAGTCATTGGTGAGTGAAGAGGTGCAGTGTACCCTGCCTACTAAAACCCTCCTTCTTTGGGAAACGCTATTCCCAATTATGCTATCCTTTTCACCTATAGGACTCCCAAGCAAAGTTGAAACTGGCAGAGTAAGAACTTCATCTGGACAGTGATGCACAAAAATGGGAACCAATCCCTTAAGCCCTGAAGTCTCTTGTTGATTAATTTAAATTCAAGAAATAATAAAACACCAGGCACTGATTCATGCTTTTCCTTTGGTGGAAGAGTGACCTTTATAAACTGCATCCTGACCTAAACAAATAAGGCAAGATGGGGATGACCTACATGAATGTATCGTGCGTTGTACTATGCTGAATAGATTGCTCATTTACCTGGCAGTATTCTTCAGGTGAATCTGTAGAATACCCTCTGGAAAATAGAAAGACCTTTTACATGCATGCACTGAAAGAATAAAAATGTTGAAAGATGTTTTTCTCAAAAGCAGTGTGACCCACACGCACACACATTCAGCATGTGGGGAAAAAATCCTTTTATTGTTGCTTTCTTTAATAACTGCTATTCATTTTACTTATAAAAGTTGACCCAAATCCAAAGCTGTACCCATTGTTTTGTCAAAGATTTTCTTCATTCCACTTCAGTCTTGTTAAAGTTAAACATCTCCAGGGTATCGGGGGGCTGTGTGAGGCAGTTCACAAAATGAACATGCAGAGATGAGACCAGTCATACATCAGAAGGCAAGGATTAAACCTCCATGATTTTAAAAGATAGTGTTTCCTGCCTTTTATGAAACTCTGAGATCTTAGTTCAGAATGACACACAAGACTGTCAAGGCGAGGATGACCTTTGCTTCAGAACTCCAGAATGCCATGAACCTTTGAAAACCACAGGCATTTGGTTCTCTAGGGGGGTTAAGAAAAAATGCATGTCCCAGGAGCTCAAGGTCAAAAAGAAATAAATAATACAAAATATCTTCTTCATTTATATATTTTACAAAGAAAATGGGTAGTACAGTGACAGACTTTGGCTCTCAGCTTTTACTCAGGCTCGTAATTGACTGTTTGGAACAACATTAAGAAGACAGCACTGGTGATCTCAGAAATCACAAAGGGCATGGTAGGCCAAGGAAGACATCTACAGTTGACCAGGGGTGGGTTTTCCAGTAGTGCTTGATTTTAGGATTAACTAGTGTGTTTATGAGGTTCTTAAGCAAAGAACGTCCTCTCATTAAGTGGGTTTCCCAAACAATCATTGGACAGACTCTTTAGAGGAACTTAACAAAGAGCCACTTTGTAAAGTGAGTTCTCGCTACAGAATTGATGTCGTGTTTGTACGTCTCTCGTGTTTATCCAATCACCACTGAAAAATAAAGAGCTCAAAATAAGAGAATATATCATGTTATCATTAACTTGTTAGTGCAATCCCCTAATGGCCATGATGCCGGCATCCTGAGATTGTTCAACTCATACTTGCAGTGCTCCTGAAACCAAACTATAAGTTGAAAAAGCAAACTCTGTGTTCCGGCTTTATTAGCGGACAATTCAGGACAACTATACCAAAGACGGATTTTCGTCCATTACCACTCACCCCCTCCATACAGTCTCATCTGCAACTACACCCACCATGCATGACACACATGGACAATAGTGTCTATCTGGGAATTCATAAAAATATTATTTCACCACTAAAAAACATCATTGCAACAATATCCCTAAATATGCCAACACAGCGGTGAAAACACTGCTCACTGAATAACAAAATAAGACAAATTTTTCTAAAATTATACCATGTCATTCTACTGCAAATATCGGCAACTAAATATGGAACAAATATACCGTCTTACTATTGATTTTACACGTAGATATGTCCCTTTTAAGACTGAGTGGTCATATATTGTTTTGGACAATCTGTTTGTGAAATATACACTAATTTATGGCACCTGGGTATCTTCCAAAATAGCGGTGTGTAAAACCACAAGTTTTTTTGTCATTATCCTTTTTAGTACAGTTGGGCTTGATTGACAATTATTTTATCCAGTAGGTGTGAGTATAAGGTTTCTAACAATGTATAACATGTCTAGGTTTACTTTTAGAATAGTGTTTCATAAGCCTGCATTTCTTAAAGTTTAGTCTCATCATTACCATAGATTCTATCTATTGAACACAAATAAGATTTCATCCTCCATATGTAAGTATTACTGCACCAAATATTTTGGCTATATAGGTTAGTGGTATTTTATAATGAGGATATTTCACACTGTAACGTAAGCGTTTGTTGGTAGCTCAGTCGTGTTTGTGCTTCATGCACCGGATCTGATGTGAAGCTGGAACATTGACAATACATTTCGGTGGATGGTTGAATATTGTTCATGCCGTGCCATCCCCATACAAGAAAACATTACATACTGGAGAGTACAGAAAAACATACAAGAGTTAATGACATGTGTAGTTTAACCTCTTTTATATATGGGATCTTTCAGTATTTCATTGCAAACTACAATGAACAAGTTAATTGTTGCTTTTTTACCAATTTTTCAAGTCTCTCTGTTGCTCACACCTGGAGTGCCATTATCTACTATATACCAGAGTCGCAGGGGGTGCTGGAGCCTATCCTTGCATGCATTGGGCGAGAGGCAGGAATACACCCTGGACAGGCCGCCCATCTATTGCAGAACACACACACCATTAATCCACACACTCACACCTATGGGCAATTACTTTCAAGTCTTTGGACTATGGGAGTAAACCCGACTACCCAGAGGAAACCCACGTGGGCACAGGGAGAACATGCAAATTCCACACAGAAAGGCCCAAGCCGAGCTTCAAACCCTATTACCCAATTAGCCTATTACTCAAGAAAGTTGGCATTCACAAAAGGGATGAAACTGAACACCAACGATACACTTTTTTCAAAGTCTAAGCACGAGTCTACCAACAAAATACAAAGTCAAAGCTCAGTGCTTCCAGCAAGCGGCCAAGGACTGGGGATGAGGTTATTATTTTAGTCAAGCTAATATGAGGGGCAAAAGTGAGGAGGGAGAGAGAAAGAGTGACAGGTGGTGGCACCAGCACTGCAACTCCCCTGACCCCAGAGGAAGAGCAGAAGCACATTTTCCACATGCTAATGGTTCACTCCACTTGCATTCTGGGTCTCTGCATGTATGGAGTTGCACCTCTCCTCTGGTACAGTTTGGGGGTTTGCCACAGGGGTCAGCACGAATGAACGAAGTAAATGAGGGGATACACACTTTCACCCAATAGCCACCTGCCTCTAAATTCACCATTACTCACCATTGTGTAAATGAAAGTGCTGCCAGGCCATTTAGCAACAACATCAAGGATTAGACCCAGGGCATCACACACCATCTCCACATTTCAAGCTGCATACCCTATTCTGACAGTGAAGGTAGGGTCATTCACGGATGGTGTAAGTATGGGGATCAGGGTGCCATCGATGGTACCCACAACCTGAGAGATGCCTGGGCGAATTAGTCTGTGAAACCCTTGGTTGACCTCCAGTATTTCTTCCTGTGTTTGTGGAAATCTGATGTGCCTCTGGCAATGACACAGGAGCAAGGCTGTGACTGAATGCACAGCCTTAGACACAGCAGCCACAATGACACCATGGCTCTGATACTCTGCAGGTACCCTCCAGTGGCATAATTTTGCAGTGCTGTTAGTAACCGGATTGTAGGAGTTATGGCAAAGTTGCGGCAGGTGGATCTCCCCAAATCTCCCTCTATGAGATTCTTTGAGAAGATGATTTTAGCTCTTGGTAGCCTGTATCTTTCCAGGATCTGTGTAGTGGATTAAAGTTTGCCCTGGTTGCAGAATTTATCTTCACAACATTACTGCATTGTCGATGTATTCTACTACATCTTTGGTTCAGGCACGATTCTTTGAAGTGCAGCAATGACAATTCTCCATGCAGTGGTGGCAATCTTTTGGCCTTATTCATACAATTATACAGGCACAGCATTTTGTTTTATTCATCAAATGTAATAAGATGATCATTAAAGAGACAAATGTGTTTGGTAAACCCACGTTATTTTAAGTGTGATTGTTTAAAGAGGCATTTAAAGAAGTTATTGGTGTTTAGAGGCTGTCAGGAAACCCACTGTAGATCTGTCAAATCAAAAAAACTCTTCAGGAGGAGGTTGTGGATGTGTCAGTGAATACTGTCCACAGAAGACTTCACAAACAAAACTACAGGGGTTACACTGCAAGATTGCTAACCACTAGTTAGCCACAAAAACAGGATGACAAGGTTACAGTTTAAGAAAAACCTAAAAGAACCTGCAGAGTTATGAAAAAGGGTCTTGTGGACAGATGAGGCCAAGATTCACTTGTATCGGAGTGAATGTTTATTGAAGTGTGGAAGCCAAAAGGAACTGCCCAAGACTCAAAGCATCCCTCCTTCTGTGACAAATGGTTGTGGGGGTGTTATGGATTGGGCATGACTGGCTGCCACAAGTACTGGCTCACTTGTCTTCACTGATAATGTTGGAGCTGATAGCAGCAGCATAATGAATGTTGAAGTGTACAGAAGCATCTTATCTGCTCAAGTTCAACCAATTGCCTCCAAATTCATTATAAAAAATAAATAAAAAAACAAACCAGCACATTCAGGACAGTAGTGGGAATCACAGCAATCTACACAAGTGTCTGAACCAGGTACACCATTTGAGAGCCCAGTACATGTAAATAATTGAACTTGCTCACCTCTGCTGCAATTCAGACAGTAATGTAACCATGGAAACTGTCTACATGTGAAACCTGAGACATTTATTTTGAACCTCAGTAATCCTGAATGATGACATTATCTGTTTTAATGGGTATGCCATTATGCCAATATTGTTATAATATACCTTTTGGCATAAACATTGTGAGACAAAAACCCTGATGATATATGGAAAAGATCTCCAACCAAGAGGTAGAACAGATTAGTCGCCCAGTGAACATCTGCTCACTCTGAAACAGTTTATTTGAGCAAACAAATACATCCAATTGTGTTTGTACCCTGGAACAGACCAAAAACTGTTTTCTGAAAAGCCCACCTGTTGACAATAAACACAGTACGTATACACAGGTTTAATTTAAAATCTGATTCTTCATGAAAATTTGGACAATAGCAGTTAAAAACAAAGGGCGCTTGTGCACTGGCACAAAGTGCAAGAGCAGATATTGTTGTTGCAGATGCTTCTCATTCAGTGTGAAACACTGTTAATGGGAGTGTGCCCCGCCTTTGCTGTTGTTGTTTTTTTTTTTATGGGGCTGGGGGGAGGGGGAAGGTTAGTGGTGATGTAATTTCTACCATGTGCAATCCATCTGCACTACCAGGTGGTTTTCTGTGGGTAGCCTATTAATCAAAATTCCATAAAGAAAATTTTCTATAATACAAATTCCAATCAGAAAAACGTACACAAACGCAGGCTTCCATGCAGCTGCGAGGCTGCCTAAACAATATTTTGGCAATGGAGTGGAGAAGACTGCATCTGAACCAAAGCTTATGCTGGTCTCGTTCAGACATTCAATATGACTGGAGGAGAATGTGCTTCACAAGGTTTGACCACGTTTCTTTTGTTTAGAACCATGTGGTTAAGGCTGAGCTGAAAATGAGACTTTGCTAAGAAGGTGTACACAGATGTGCCACTTAATGACTGCGAAACACACACACACACACACACAATCTCTCTCTCTCTCTCTGTCTCTCCCCTGAGCTCGCCTTTTCGGTGCTCTTTTATTTCTTTGTCTTTTTCCTTAAGACAAATGGGAAGAGAAGGAAATCAGAGATTTCAGGGAGGCTGAGCTATCAGCCATCCAGGGAAGTGGAGGTAAGGTATATTCCTTTGAGGAAATTGATAATGTACTCAAGCACTTGTCTTAACTACTGCTTGTATTTTTGCATAGACTGCATTGTTACTTTTCTTGTTTGTGTTAGTGTTAATCAGTTTAACCTTCAGGGTCCAAGTTGAACTATGCGGTTGTTCCCTGCACTTGGAACGGTACTTCTCTCTAGGGTTTTCGACATACTTGTTCCTGGTTATGGTTATACACTTTGTTGTACGCCGCTCTGGATAAGAGCGTCTGCCAAATGCCTGTAATGTAATGTAAGAGATAAATCCGATCCAGCCTGGCCAGAGAGATGGAGCTATGTGTTTAAAGAGAGATCGCTAGGTCTATTAAGTCCCTAGAGACTGATATTGTGGCGCTCCAAGCCCATACTGGAGCCACTGGAGATAGAGTGCATTCAGGCTCTCACAACTAGAGGCCACATTGGCAGCTGGAAATTAAGGTACATTTGTGAGATCAAGGTTTCAGAGTATTACTGAAATGGATGCTCCAACCAAATATTTTTTTAGCCTGGAGAAAAAAAAGGCCACTGTAGGATCGTTCACAGCCTTCGATCAGCCACTTGTCAGGAGCTCACTAAGTCCACTGATATCCAGAGAAGGGCTGCGGAGTTCTATACTGAACTTCATGCGTGTGAGCATAAGGAAGTGGAGGAGGTGGCAAAACAGTTCCATGACGGTCTGCCACAGGTCTCTGTGGAAGCTAATAAGGAGCTAGAGCAACCACTTGCTCTGACAGAGCTCTTTACCACGCTACAAGGTATGGCAAATGGCCGTGCTCCTGGTATAGACGGCCTGTCTGGATTTTTTCAAGGCCTTCTGGGGGGTTCGGGCGCTGATTTCCTGACAGTGTTTAATCACAGTCTGGCTGGTGGCCAGTTGCCAGTGAGTTGCAGGTGGGTAGTCCTCACCCTACTTCCAAAGAAGGGTGACTTGCAGGACATCAGGAACTGGAGACCAGTGGCTTTGTTGTGCACTGATTATAAAATCCTTTCTAAGGTGCTGGCTAACAGACTAAGAAACGTGTTGGAGCAGACCGTACACACAGACCAGTCCTATTGTGTCCATGGCAGGTCAATAATGGATAATATATCTCTAATTCATGATGTCATTGATGTCTCTGGGTCATTGGGTTTAAATACTGGCCTTATTTCCATTGATCAGGAGAAGGCTTTCGACCAGGTTGAACACCAATATCTGTGGCAGACCTTTCAGGCATTTGGTTTCAACCCTGGCTTTGCAGCCATGATCAAAGCACTCTATGGGGGCATTGAGAGTGTACTGAAGGTAAATGGGCGATTAAGTGCTCCATTTAAAGTTCTCAGAGGTATCATGCAGGGGTGCTCTCTCTCTGGGATGCTTTACTGTTTGGCTATCAAACTCTTCCTATGTCAGGTAAGGATGAGGCTGCAGGGGTTGAAAGTGGCACCGGGGCTAGATAGGGTTTGTCTATCAGCGTACGCAGATGATGTGCTGATCATGACCAATAATCCGAGGGATGTGGACATACTGAGTGTTATTGTGGAGCAATTTTGAGAAGCTGTCCTCAGCAAGGGTGAACTGGGAAAAAAGTCAAGCACTAATAATGGGGACATGGGCGGATGGGGTGCCATTTCTGCTGGGTAGCTTAAAGTGGAATAGAGATGGTTTAAAGTACCTAGGGGTGTACCTGGAGAAAGACACTGTAATGCAGAAGAACTGGGAGGGTGTACTGGAGGCTATCCAGGGTCGCTTAAACAGGTGGAACTGGCTAGTTCCACACCTCTCATATAGAGGGCGAGTGCTCATTGTTAATAACCTGGTGGCCTCAGCACTCTGGCATAGGCTAGCATATCTAGAGCCACCTGCTGGGCTGTTAGCTAAGATTCAAGAATTTCTTGTAGATTTTTTCTAGGGAGAGTATCACTGGGTTCCACAGAGCATATTGTTTTTATCAAGGGAGGAGGGTGGTCAAGGGTTAGTTCATCTGGCTAGTAGGATGGCAGCTTTTAGAGTAAAGTGGATTCAGAGGCTACTGTACACAAGGAATAGTAATGTATGGAAGCAGCTTGCTGAGGTTGTCCTGAGGCAAGTGGGAGGATTGCATCTGTTTCTGGTTGACCTCAGAACATTTCCACTTAAGGGTGTGCCACCTTTTTACATAGGTCTGCTAAGAGTGTGGGGGCAGATGGATGTGGTGAGATCAGCCTCACCTGAGTCTATGAAATGGCTCCTGGTGTATGGAGCATGATTTGACATTAGCATGGCAGCCACTCCAGGGTTATCGGACCTTTTAAAACCAGCTAAACTTCCTACGTTAGGTCAATTGGTTGAGCTGGCAGGGAGAAACCTCGCAGATGCTGGGAGGTTGACTGAGCGGCTGGGAATGAGGTCTGTACGGGTGGCCAGCCAGATGCTGGAGCGGTATAGGAGTCCCTTGACAACAGAGGACTGGAGGTTACTGCAGGAGGGAGAAAGTCAGGACACTGACATCGATGAGCCGTTTCCCAGGCTGTTGCTAGGACCTGCTACTGCAGAGAGAGTGGAAGGGTCTGCTCAAGACTCTGTAAGCAGCCAGAGGCTATACAGACTGGTGGTAAAAGTTCTCAACAGGCACAAGCTGGGCAACAGGGCTGACACCCCCTGGAGGGCAAGCCTGGAGGCGGGGCCAGAGGTGTGCATGGATTGATTTGTACAAACTGCCCTTGCCGAAGTACGCAGGGGACTTGCAGTGGAGAGTTCTCCATGGGGCTGTGCCAGTAAATGCATTTGTGTCTCTTGTGAACTCCACAGTAGACATTGGCTGCCCTTTCTGTGGCGTCAGAGAGACAATTTTCCACTGTTTTAAAGACTGTGTGAGGCTGGGTCTCCTTTTTAGTATGGCTAGCTTGTTGATGGCTGCTCTCTCTCTTTCTCTCTTAACCCTGAACACATAAAAAAACACACATAGATGCAGGTGGGACAGACTTTTTTCATTTTTAATTAGATTTTTTTCCAAATTACTTCTAAAGCTTGACCTTAAACAATATAGATTGTTCATATATTATGCATATTATGGCTCTGCATTATTATTAGCAGGCTAACAACACCAGGGTACTCATTTATCAAACTTGACATAAATTTCAGTCTACATCTATGAATGCACTCAAATCCATAATCCTGCGTATGCATGAAAGGTTGCGTACACACAAATGTGCATGGTCTCATTGATAAATCACATTTAGCCTCCAAATGGGTGGACATGCATGAGTTTAAATTTCAAATTCATTGAATGCCCTTAATTAGCCTTGTATCAGGAACCATTCATCATTCTGTACTAAGAAGCCTGCTCTATCATGCAAAGTTTGCCTATATTCTCTAAAAGAGTAAGTGCAAACATGTCGAATCTAGAATAGCACATTTATGAAAAAATAAAAATCTTCAATTGCTTACACTGGCATTTCAAATTTATTGATTGCATTACAAATAACTTGTTGAGTAAATCAATTGTTGTTCATCTTCTGTGATCAATTAATTTTATAGGCTACATTATAATCTATCAGAACACTCACTGTAATTGTTTAGTTTTTACAATAATATTGTTCAGCTAAATTACAATAATATACATTTTGTAGCTGATTGGTTAATTGTGTGATATCAAGCCTTGTTTTAGTATATAGAATTCAGGAAATAAAATGATACAAATAATCAGTCATTAATGTACTTTTTGCCTCCAATTCAGGAAGTGGTCGTGTAATCTTGTTTTTTTCATTTTCAAAATTATGGCCTAGAAACCCCAATGTGCACTGTTTTCTCAGTGTAAATGTTTTTGTATTGTTCCTTGATTGTGATACAACATGGTCCTGTGTGGCGTCTATCCTGAAATTTTTGTCTCTTCGTTTTTATCTCCTCAAAGTATTTCAGTTAAAGTGCCAGCATTTGTGGGAACATCGATTATTTCCACCCCAGCCTTACAAGGGCTGATACACCTATGGTGGGTGAATTCATTCCATTGTGTTTTTAACTATCCAAGCTGAATTTGGGGTGTCGAGTCGGAGAGATCCTTTGTTGCGCACTCACAGCTAAGGCTAAACCACCTTAAATGTATTAATGACTTCACCCCATCACTGTACACAAGGTCACTCTAAACAGTCTGCCACAGGTGCCTAGAAGAGTGTCCATGCGCTATTAACAATGTGTGCAGCGTTCATATGCTCCTGAAACAGTCCAATTTGTCCAGGCACAGGTTTGACAGAGGTGCAGGCCCTGGGTTTTTTCCCGTGCAGTGCCATCTCCTGAAGTATTTGCATTTTCCTCTTTTTTGATAAGCGGGTATGGGTATCTGAAGATAAGGCCTCTCCATCCATCCTAAGTGGGTCTTTTTTTCATATTGCTGAGGTAATGGGACTCATGGCTCACTGTCATAAGCTTTGAAAGAGATATGTCTTCATTACAGCCAGGCTGCTTCTGCTCTGCAGGGATGACCTATTCTGGTGACACCTGCTCAGCAGACACAGCAGTGAGAGAATTTTGGGAACTGAACATACTGCAATAATAATAATCATAATTTTTATTTTCACAGGTGTCTTTTTTCAACCCATTTTATTATTATTAGGGGTCCAAGCAGCGAAGCTGGTGGAACCCTATTGTTTCTGTTAGGATTATTATTATTATTATTCTTATTTTTCTCCGCTAAAAGTGTCTGAGGCTCAGCAACCATAAGTTGTAGACCAACCAAATTTGGCAGGTGGGTTCCTATGGCCCCCCACTACTCAGGCACTAAAAATCACGTAACGCGTAAAAGCCCATAACTCCCACACCATGAGTTAGATCAACACAAAACTTCATCGACCTATGCATCTGAACGTGCTTTACAACTTTGCCATTGGCCCCACCTATGTCCGCCATATTGTTTGCCCGCCATTTAGACTTTTTAGTTGGGGCGTGGCAGTTTTCTCCGCTAAAATGTCTGAGGCTCAGCAACCATAAGTTGTAGACCAACCAAATTTGGTAGGTGGGTTCCTATGGCCCCCCACTACTCAGGCACTAAAAATCACCTATAGGCGCTATAACAAAGGATCATACTTTAAAAGGTCATAACTCCCACACCATACGTCAGATCAACACAAAACTTCATCGACTGATGCATCTGAATGTGACTTTTTCATTAGGTGGGGTGCGGAAAAGCTGGAGCTCCAAATCTAAACGGTTACGACATCGAGTAAACTTCTTTACGGCAAGCGACATCCATGGCGACGCAAGTAATCCGACACCGTATGGTCTAGTTTTTACCAGTGAGGGGACGGTCTGACAGTGCCACCTAGAGTGCATGCTAGGATAGGCTACCCAAAGTTTGTTAGTAAAAGCTTTCTGACAGAATGAATAATTACTTTTCTTGAGCCTGCATCCATTTGAAGACAGTATCGGGTGAGTTCGTTTAGTCTTTGAATCTGTCATTATGCTGAGAAATAGCTAAACCATTTTATTGATAGGTTCTGTGTTTCTGTGCACACGCGCGAAAACACGCTGGTATAATGAAACAATGACGGTAGCCTAATACATATATAGTCCGCTTTGTTCCGTTGCTACCATAACATAACAACCTACAGCTGCAGTTTCTCGCTGCAATTACTAATATTGAATATAAACAAAAGACGCATTTTACGCTGTAGTCTGCCAATGTCTAAATAAATAATACGGTCCATTTGAAGACAATATCGGGTGAGTTCGTTTAGTCTTTAAATCCGTCATTGTGCTGAGAAATCGTATTCTCAATTTAATCTCTAAATTGACTGTAAGCTTAGGGTTGTAACTAGGTAGTTGTTCCGTAGGTGATTTAGTCTTAACTCGTCTTAACTATTGCTTGAATGTTCTCATAGACTGCGTTGTTGCTGTTCTTGTTTGTGTTAGCGTTAATCAGTTTAACCTACAGGGTCCAAGTTGAACTATGCGGTTGTTCCCTGCACTTAGAACGGTAGGCTACTGCCCTCTAGGGTTCACCTGTTCCTCATTATGGTAATACATTTTGTTGTACGTCGCTCTGGATAAGAGCGTCTGCCAAATGCCTGTAATGTAATGTAATGCAATATTCCGTAGCAACAAGATAAACCCGACATTAGCCCTAAAATATGCCAATACAGCAGTGAAAACGCTGCTCACTGAATAACGAAATAAACGAGACAATTTTGTTTTTTACATTATACCATGTCATTCTACAGTCAATATCTGGGACTAAACATTGAATAAATATACAATCTTACCATTGGTTTTACGCGTAGAGATGTCCCTTTTGCGAATGAGTGGTCATATATTGTCTTGGACAATCCGTTGGCGAATTATACGCGCATTTTTGATCACTGAGTAGGCTACGTTCAAAAATAGCTGTGCGTAATACCACACCTGTTGCTTACGTCGTTGTCGCCCTTTTTAGGGCAATTTGGCTTGATTGACAATTCATTTATTCAGTAGGTGAGAGTATAAGCTTTCTAACGATGTATAACATGTCTGATTTTGCTTTTGGAATAGCGTTTTATAGGTCAACGTAACCAAAATTTTTCTTATCTGCCAATGTCTAAATAAATAAAACGGTAGGCTACTTTGCACTCAGCACGCAGTTCGCAAGTTGATATTACGTCTTTTTTCCGTTTTTTCTCAATGTCGTATTTATTATTTGAAATGTGCATTCATGTGTTATTATTCTATCTGTCTCTGTGGCGCTCTGAAATGTGCATTCTCTGCTAAACTGAGCAATGGTTTGGAATATGTCTGACGTAGTGTTGCACGGTATACCAAAACTTCAGCACTTCCTCGGCACTTAAAAAAAAAAAAAAAAAAAAGAAAAGAAAAAAAAAGAAACGGTTTGGTATTAGAATATTCCGACGTTCGGTAGTTTTGAGTCAAATGTAAAAGCCAGGGAAAATTGTCTCCCGCATTACTGATTGAGAGGATGAAAAGTGTAATTTGTCAGAATCTTCGCTAGAAGGCAGTAGCAACTAAGGTTGCCAAGTGAGGTGACTTGCGCTTGTGCACTCAGCTCCTTGATACAGCGCAAGCTTTGACTCAGTTCACTTCAGTAGCAATAGGTGTTCCAATTTGGAAATATTTTATTATAGATAGATGCTGTATTGTTATTAAAATATGCTGTTTTTAAATCTATTTAAAGGTGAAAGACCTGTTTTAAATATTATTTACTTTACAACTGTTTAATTTTTTAAATATATTTAACATATTTTTCTATTGTTCAGTGTTGTAACACTATAGGCCTATGCATGTTAATATGTTGAAGAGGCTTCAACTTAAAGGTTGTTAATGAACCAGGTTGTTAATAAACCATGAATTCGAAAATGAGGTCAACCCTTGTGGACATTACGTTTCTGATCTATCAAGGTAATTTCAGTATCGTTAGGTACTGAGTATCGAATTAGCATCGTTTAAGTTTCAAGTATCATCATACTAAACCTGGTATCAGTATCAAAGTCAAAATTTTGGTATCGTGACAACACTAGTGTGACGCCTTTTTTAGTTGCGGCGCAGAAACACTGCAGCTGTGCATACACGCCGGACCATCTAAGTGTTACGACATGCCATCTAAGTGTTACGACATAGTAAAGGACTTTCTGGGAAGCGGCCAGGACATATCCATGGCGATGTAACTAAGTCATCCGACAGCGTCTCTTAGCACAAAATTAGTCATAAGTCATCAATATTTTATACGATCATCGTGATATTCAGTAGATATGTTGGGTGAAGGCATATGATCATGAGTACAAAGCCATTTTAAAATCGCTCCATAGGGGGCGCGATGGTGCCAATGCTTGGACCCCTCCCAACGCCGCTTGCGGCTTTAATTATTATTATTATTATTATTGTTGGCACAAATGTTAAGATTCCACTTTATTATTGCATCATATTGTGAATATTGTTAGATATTACAGAGAACAAGAAGAACAGGAAGAGCAGCCCCTTGTTCGCTGTAATATCTAACAATAACTTGTCTATATCTATATTACTATCTATATCTAACAGAGAGTGATCCAGAATGACAAAGTTCTCAGTTCACCAGTCAAAGCTTTCTTTATCACCCCTACTGAGCACTGAAATGAATATAAAAAAATCAATACTAATACATTTTTTTATGATTTTACATATTCAGGAATGAGTATGTGCGTGTGTTTGTGTGTCTCATTAATTACAGAAGATCATTGGAGATGAGTAAAAATCTATAGCCTACATCATAAATCACTGGAATTCCAACAGAAACATACATTTCAGGATGAATTACAGGACCAGGACAGGATTAATACTTTACTGTGTAACTGTCTCACTCACTACCATTACACTGATCTGCTATAAATATCTTAAAGTCAACTTACAGTAAAAATGACCCAAGACAGGCTGGGCACTTTCATGATTTCTGCATGGTTTTTTAAAGCCTTTTCATGCTTGACAATTCGCTGGCCACACTCACCAATGAAAACAATGTTTGTAAAGCAAATTGCTCTTATTCAAAGGTGGAAATTCCAGGGGTAAGAAAGTCCTGCCATGTGTTTCTTCCATACATGAACTTACCCAGCTGATTTCACTAGTTAGTTCTACCTCCTGGCAGAAGAATTGTTTTGTGGAACAAAATATTCGGGGGGACTTTTACATTCAGATCCTTGATTTTCAACCTCTGAATAACTAATGTTAACTAACTTAATGTACTTTTAAGTTAGCTGAAACATCTTGAAGTGACTAAACTTGATGATAGGTTATACTGACAAATTGTGAAATTGTCATACAGTAAATATGAGTTAACCAAACTGACAGTGTTGTTGTTCATACCTTTTTCGAAGCAGCTGTAGACCTTTTCAGAATCATTGATATCTTTGGGTTTGCGCTTATGGACCCCCCCTCTTCAGTTCAGACCACAGGTTTTTGATGGAATTTAAGTCTGGATACTGAGATGGCCATTGGAAAACATGGAAGTTGATTTCACTTCAGCATTTCTGTTTAGATTTTGATGTATGCTTGGAGTCATTGTCCTGCTGGACAATCTACCTATGACTAAGTCCTAGCTTCTTAGCAGAGACGACCACATAGTGCCCAGGGAGCACTGCCAGCAAAACATCTCCAAAATATCAATGACCCACCTCCATAGGTGCTTCTTCTGTATGCACTCCTCTTTTGCCGCCAAACATGTCGATGGTGTGTAAGGCCAAAACGTTCAATTTTGGTCTCATCTGACAATAACACTCTCTTCCAGTCATAATTCCTTGGTTTTGTTTATCGTGCTCATTAAGGGCTGTCTTCATGCCACCCTTCCAAAGAGTTTGTTGGTATGGAAGTGTTATTTTATGTTTTTTTAGACTTGTTGACCGCAAGAAACAAACCAATCTCTGCTATTCTTAAACAGTGATCCTTGGGTTATTAATGGCCTCCCTCATCATCTTCCTCACCCTCCGTGGGGACAACATGCACTTGCTTCCTCTTCCTGGCAAATTTGCAACTTTTCCATATGTTTTACAACTTTTTATTATTGCCCTTACAGTGCTAAGTGGTATTTTTAACCGTTCATGTCTTTTTTTGTACCCATTACCAGACTTGTGATGGTAAATTACCATCGGTCTCTTCTGAATTGACAATTATTTGGCTTTTCCCATGCTGATGGATGACAAACAGATTTTGTATGCTTGTTACCTCATTTTTATTCTCTAGTGAAACTGGAAGTGATGGAATGACACAATATAGTTCCTTTAGACTGAGATGAACTAAATTAATTAAAACTGTATTGTATAAGTAATTGTAAGTAATTGTATTTACTTACAATAATTGTTAGGGGTGCCGATAATAACGGCACCTATGGTTTTCAGAAAAAGTTAAATTACTTAAAGGATTAACATGGTGGTTGGTCACACTTTCTAGGTTTTATGTGCTATTTGCACAAGAGGCATTGAAGAAACACGATGAGTACAGTATTAAATATGTCCGTTCTTTAGTTTTGGAGAAGTAGGCGTGTTAAATTTATCATCCCATTTTCAGATG
Source organism: Anguilla rostrata (assembly GCF_018555375.3). Taxonomy (NCBI): domain Eukaryota; kingdom Metazoa; phylum Chordata; class Actinopteri; order Anguilliformes; family Anguillidae; genus Anguilla; species Anguilla rostrata. Next base: position 19,200,241 of record NC_057942.1, on the reverse strand, counting down.
GTTGAGAATGTTCTCTTCTTGGTGCGTCACACTGGCAATAACCACTCCCCTAACCATGCCCCGTAAAGCAATCTGACTGGACACACCGTCCTGCTGTTTTTGCACCATTCCACCATCTATTGAGCACGGTAAGCAACCCCACTACTTTTCTAATGTTGAGCATGATTGATTACTGTCTCACCAATGACGACGTATAACAACCCATTTATATTCTCATTGTAATATATAGTTACATATGTTTTCTAAGTATATTTGTAGTTGTGATTCAAATTGGAAGGTTTTTATCATGATCTCCATGCCTGATAAGTTAGCTAACCTTAGCTAGCAAGCAAGCTAACTTACTGTCATAGCTCATGTTACCGGATTTATTGTTCGTTTATCAAACACTAACTATCTAGATAAAATAACGATACATAGCTAAAATGACCATATCATGATAATTATATATAATGTAGAGTTAGGTCAGCTAGCTAGCTCTCAATAGTTCACTTAATTTTTAACAGCTCGATTTATTTTTAGTTTATATAGCACTAACATTACCTAGTTAGGCTAATGCGATCACGTTAGTTTTTATTTGGCAGGATTGTTTTTGTCTGATTCTGATTAGGCAAATGTGATTTCAGTGCTAGTTTGTACTTGGCAGGATTGTTTGTTTGTTTGCTGAACAGGTTACCCTACAGGGTTGGAGTCCTGATCTATGTGGTCACTTCTGGCACTACGATCTTTACTTCACTCTAGTGTGTTTCTTTTGCACCTCTGCACCTTGAACTAACGCACTTGTTGTACGTCACTCTGGATAAGAGCGTCTGCTAAATGCCTGTAATGTAATATAACTAACATTAACCCTCATCCTACCAACATATTTAACATACATGGACTACCGACTGGGGTCCCTAGGGACCCCAGGAATAAACTACTGTAAGAAACAACCATCTGTAAGGAAAAAAGGATGTCTCTCGAACGTGATGAAAAAGTACAACGTTTATTTTCAATACCGGCAGTGACAAAGCGCACGAATGACACCTTGGATTAAGCAGAGTCAGACTGAACCACAAACCTTTCCAGAGGCTGCTTCTTATTTGTTTTCGAAGCTTTGATCAGGAGTGTTGAATACATATACCAAGACGGATGTAGTCAGTTTTTGTAGCATGTCTGTTGACTTGAATGGTTCCCAATCTCTCACTCCCGGTCGCTATTCTACCATTGTACCAACTGTATTGTGATAATGATAAGATCAAGGGAATGTGTGGCCAGCAGACATATTGGCATCAGAGACAGATTTCTTACAGTCCCCCGTTTGATGCTTATTTGCAATAAAGCATCACATGTACATAGTCTTCATCAGTGGCGGTGCTGTCCTGCCTTAGGTTGCTCTCCTATCACGCGGAGAACCTTACCCGTCATCCTCATTCCACTGGTCTTACTCTGAGCGCTGTCTGCTATTGCCTCTGCTTTCCCTGCGGATGTTATCACCACCACAACCTGGGTGCCATGCTGATAAATAATAAACTATGACAAGAGTCAGGGGGCGAGATATTTGAGACTGGGTACTACCCGAGCCAAGGGGACTGCCTTACAATGTCATTTGAAAATATAAGTCTTTGTTGGTTAAGGACACAAGGTCAAAATCAGTATTAAACAGATGCATACAGCGGCTTTAAATGTCAATTCCCACAATGTACTTGAGTAGGTTAGGTCTACATCTCCATCATGCATTTGACTGATGAGAGTACCATCCTTACCCTGGAGCCCCTGTTGTATTTATATGATATGTCTTTTCTTTGCATTAGAGTCGTTAACATGTTGTCCAACTTGGGTAGTTCACAATCAAATTCTGGGATTTCTTCTACAAATCCTAACTCATCCTCAGGCCTAGTAGACAAAATGTGACGTGTGGTATTTACATATGGAAAATGGTAGGGCCCAATGGACCAGGCTGTAGGACCTGAGTGGCAATCAACTCCTTCAGTTTTAGTTCATTCTTTTTCATTTGTAGGGTATCCATCCAATTTGAAATACCTAATCCAGTTCCCGTAGCTCCTAGAAGACCATCCAGGAACCCAAGCAGTTTTCGTCTGGTAGGTGTGGGGGTTGGGCTGTCGCTCTGGAAGTTGGCAGCCACCATGTCATGGTATTTCAGGAATGCTGTTGTCATGAGGTCCTTGTACATCTGGGTCACGCTCTCCCCCTTGCAGTGCTCGTCCAGATCTGGAGACCATGCTGTCAAGTTCACTAGGACTGGAATATGGACCCATTGGACATTGTTGATCAGGGCGCCCTGATGTGGTCTTGCAATTATCCCATACAGAGGTGCTGGGCGCTGCTCTGGGCACTCTTGTGTCATCGCCTTCACCGGTAGCATTACTGTCAAGAGGATCTCCCACATATTTATGCTGGTTTTCTGAAATAAAGAGAAGAGAAACAAAAATAGTTATAACCCCCCCCCCCTTTTTTTTTTTTTTTTTTTTTTTTTATAATAATACATGCCATTACATTTTATTGCATTTCTTTATGTAAGATCACTTCATTAAAACCATATATGTACTCAAAATGGGACATTGCCCAATGGACGGCAAGTAAGTGACGTGTGCATGAGTTGTAAGCCTTCTCAACTGGGGAGAGAACACGGGACGCATAGGCAATTGGACGTAATTTTTCCTGAACATCTTGTAATAAGACGGCTGATAACGCTTCTTCGGTAGCTGTCGTTTGTAAAATGAAAGGCTGAGAACGATCTGGGTTTCGCAAAGCGGGGGCTTGAATTAAAGCATTCTTCAGTGTCTCAAATGCTGTTTGATGTTCGGGACCCCAGTCCAAAGAATCTTTTTTCTTTTTGTTACCAGTTAGTAACCCATTCAGTGGTTTGGCTATGTCTGCAGAGCATTCAATAAACTTGCGACAAAATCCCACAATCCCCAAGAATGACCGCAGAGCAGTAACAGACACCGGAACAGGTAGTCTATTGATTGTGTGGGTCAGGCGTGCGCCCCCCTTTACTTAATTTGATACCCAAGTATGTGACTTCAGATCTGAGGAGTTGTGCTTTTTTCAGATTTAATTTAAGTCCTGCATTTTCAAGTAGCCCGAGTAATTCTTCCAGTAAGGTTGTGTTCTTCTCTGGTAGCAGTCTGCAACAGCAAATCATCAACATACTGAATAAGGCATTCAGGTTTGGAGAAAGCTGTTAACACCTGGGCTAGACACTGATGGAAGAGTGTGGGTGAACTAGAAAAACCTTGAGGCAAAACATTCCATGTGTATAGTGTGTTTTTAAATTTGAATGCAAATTTGTACTGGCAGTCTGGATGCAATGGTATTGACCAAAATCCATTATAAATGTTTAATTCTGAATAATAATTTGCTTCAGGTATCAGGGATGCTAGTACTTCTGGTGTTGAAGCTACTACTGGTGCACAGGTAGGGGTGCATTTATTAAGTTCTCTGTAATCAACACAAAGCCTCCAGGAATTGTCTGGTTTCCGAACTGGCCATATGGGAGCCATTGCTGGTGAGAGACAGGGTCGTATGACGTCCTGTTGCAAAAGAGACTCAATTGTAGATTGAATATAAGGGTTTGCTTCCTCCGGGTACTTATATTGGCGGAGTGACGGAGGATCACGGCCTTGTATATTCACCTCCATGACTTCACGATCTATTCGCCCACAATCAAGTTTACTTTTAGCGAAAACACCTCTATGTTTTGCTAACACTTCCTCCAAACCTGCATCGTTAACTCTCAACAACGTATGTAAGTCATATTCTTCCGACTTCTTAATGGCATGCACTGCATGAACATCGGAAATCTCCACAAACTCATCTTTAGACTCAGTATTGTGCCAAATGCAATTGTTGCCATAATGTAACCACGCTTTTTCATGATGTCTGAACCTAAAATGTTGCGACCATCTCCTGTTGCACTAAGCCAAGCTTTGTCTTTAAACCTGTCTTTTCCAATTTCAAAGGTAAGGTTATCTGATTGGGAAGCCAGAGACATAGTACCATCAAAGCCTTCTATTGTGATAGTCCTATTACTGTGACTAGGGGTTGCATTAGAATGAATTATGGACAAAGAAGCACCACTATCCACTAACCAATTATCGCATCGGCCTCCAACAGCGATCTGTGTAATTGGTCTACCCCATCTATCACGTGACAAAGGTGCCACGTGCAGCACGGAGGCCTGACACCCCTATGCTGAGTGTGAAGTGGTATTGCTTTTCATCTTAGAAATAGCTGCCTGCAAATCAACATTCTCTGCACTCAGTTTTGTTATTGCTGACTGTATACTACTGAGTGTCTGGCTCAAACTTGAGTGATCAGGACCCTTACTGTGAAAAGATTTGCATTCCTTAGCTATGTGTCCTTCCTTTCCACATGTATAACAAACAAACTTTCCATCCAAATTATAGGGTAATGGCCACTCTCCTCTTTGCTGCTTAATGTCATCTGGCACATATCCTTCATTTCTCCATGACACAGACCTATGTGAACTATTATTATGAGGCCTTCCTCCAACTGCAGCTACTGGATATCTCTTATTTGCCAACCTGTTGTTTTTGGAGTTGTAAAGTTGAGTCATTTTTGTAACTTTCTGTGTATGGGGTATGGGAGTCTATGTGAAGTGTTAAGGCATCTCAGGTGTATGTGTCACTCTGTGCAATCAATGTAGACTTTAAAATAGGGTCTTGTTGGGTTAAATGTGGCATACCACTATAGTCAGAGAAAGCTTCCCATAATCTAGAAGCATATGCTGCTGGGTGTTCTCCCTGTTGCATTTCTACTTCCCAAATTCTATCCAAATCTATCTCGAGTTCCCAGGACCTCTAGTAGTGCCTTCTTCCTGCTAGCTTTGTCTGCATTTTTGTTCTGTATATCAGTAGAAAGCGCTCTAGCTAAGGCGTGTGGAAGGCATGCAATTAGTGTGACACAAGCATCAGCATCAGTAAGTCTGTGTAGATCTACCGCACGTTCTAGTGATGCAATGAATTCGAGCGGGTCTCTCTTAGAAGGCTCAAAGTAACCAATGTTATTGATTAGGGATTCAATGTCACCAGGTGAGAGAGGCCTAAGTGTAGTAGTTGTACTTGTGCGTTCCCTCTGCCCCCCCTCCCCAGGCTGAATAGTAGTGGTTGAATGTACAGGGGCCATAGGAAACTTAACCGTGTAATCCGAATAGCTATCCCAATTATCCCATGCAGGTTTCCCCCCAAAATTGTTGGTTTTATCATCCTCATTGTCTAATTCAGCCACTAATCCCTCAGGAAGGGGTACCCCTACCGCTGCTATGTGTCCTTGCATGATATCTACTGCTCTCTTGTATTTTCCTACACGGTCTGAATTGCTAGTGTGAGTTCCGGGAGTCAGATTGGTACATTTACTAATCAAGTAATCATACGCCGCTTGTGCACGATTCAAGTCATTGACTGTTTTTTCTAGTGACGACACAAGATTCTGATTATTGTTTTCTAGCTGTGCAACCTCCTGCCTCAGCTTTATTTGAATCTCCATGTTAAGCGTGGCATTCACTTTATAACTTTTAAGAGTAACTGCATTCTCTGTTACTTGCTGTTGAAGAGTATGGTTTTCTATCTCTACAACATCTAATTTCTTTTTAGTCGTTTTGTAAGATGCCAAAATCGCTTGCAATGCTGTAGCAATCTTCCCTTTCTTATTTTTAGGTAATTTCGAATAGTTTTCAAACTGAGACGATGCCCACTCATAAGGCGCGTCTTGGTTTTCTATCCCTTCAAGCACACTGCTTTTGCCATGTTTAGCAATGTACCTAACCACAAGGTCTTCCATCCTCTAATTTATAGTTAGTTATCACACAATACACAAACAATATTGCTAAACCAGCGTTACCGACTCGGGGGAAAAAAAACAATTCGCAATGAGACTGTGTGTGTGTGTGTGTGTGTGTGTGAGTTGGGTGGGGGGGGGAGGGGGATTTTATTAAATGGACGAACTGCACGACAATGGTGAAACTCTGTATTTGCTGTTGTTATTGTGTATTATCTACTAATAAAGCTAGAACAGAGTTTGTTGTTTCTGCTCATAGTTTGGTTGCTGAAGCACTAAATATCTGAGTTGAGCAATCTCAGGACACTGTAAACACCTCACAGCTAGACCAATGAGGGTTTGTAGCTGGAGGGGAAGGTATCGCGTGTTCTCCCTTGGCTGGTGTGATTCAAAACCGGAGATGTTAGTTATTTTTCCTCTGTTCGTAAGAACAGGGCACAATTATAATTAAGAATGCACTGGTTCCATTGCCCCGGGTTAGATATGAAGGCGCTGCTTCATATCCCGCTTAAACTGGCCTGAAACGGATCAGTAGCATCCAGGTTACTCTCCGTTCGTAAACGGGGCTATGCTGTCATCAGAGATATATCCGATCTGTCGCCGGACTGTCAATATTCCAATGGGAGCATCAGAATATTCACAAATGCGCGGAACAACATAACAGATCTATCCGTGACCACAGCAAGAAAGCGTAACAGTTGCTATGTTTTACTCTCGCGTTAATCTGACTCCATTTTACATGATAATTTAAAATTTGGCTTTAACTATACGTGGAACTTGGGAGTGATTACACTCGACTCTATCTTGTGCCATCATTCCTCAATATATGCTCCCGGGTTTAGCATTATTGTTAAATCTCAGTTCGGTGAAGAATCCAGAGGGTAGGAGGCTGACCACCATAATACATGCCTTCCATGCCTGGCTTACATGAATAGTGCATAGACAGTTATGAGCCCAGGACGGTGCGTATCTATCGGGCTCCTTCAGGCGAATTTGACAAGAACCGGCGTACTACGCCCATGGGTTCTCTTAAGCCAAAACACCAGAACCAATACCACCAATCCCTTAACAGGCAGATCGTGGTCACCTATCTAACTTGAAGACCCCACTAAAGACGTTTACTGTACTAGACCCCTGATCAGTAGGTCCTAGTCATAATTGCCCCCCTGAGTATTTAAACGGAATTTCGGCTGAAAAGAAGATAAAATGGATTAGAGTCATGAAGACCACGCAAGTTAAAAATAAGAATTTATTGAACAGGCAGGTAGGTTATTATCTTCAATTTCCAAAATCAATTATAAAGGTTAAAAACAGAAATACAGAGTAAAAGAGTTCTTACCAGCCTGTTTAGCTACACACCGAACATCGAGTATGCGCAGTGCGGGAAGTCGATTGCGATCTTCCATGGCTATCTCTACACAGAACACATAGCCTAGTATGTGCACTGAGGGAAGTCGATTACGATCTTCCTTGTCTGTCTACACGCAGCGCACAGAGTATGTGCACTGTGGGAAGTCGATTACGATCTTCCCCGATTGCTTTGTCTCCCTTCCTTTTAAGCCAAATCCCGCGTTTGGTCTAGGCATTACCATAAATTAACATGGCCGAATCATAAATCTCGAATTTCGGCCCCCACCGGTTGGGGGCTGCTGTTAAAACAATCAGTGGGGAAATGGGGAAAAGGAGATGATTACCAGAGAGGACATTCCATTGTGTTAGTTTTTCCTGAGTTATTGAAACTATGTTTTATTAACTTCTCTTTGGTATGAAACATATTTCATTCAATAGCTATAATTTTCCTGAATATGTCCATACTAAACATGTCAAGTGGATGTAATATTATGGTGCAGTTGTCATGAAAATACCCTTTTGTTTAACCATTGTACATGCAATCCATGTTATTATTACACAATCCATAATTGGGATGGCAGGTATGCCATCCCGCCAAGTTACGCCTTGGCGGGGGCATGCCCCCATACCTATACAGCACCGAGAGTTTGGCACTTTTCAGGGTTCCCCACAGAAATAACCACAACAGCCACAGACACTCAGCCCTTAAAAACATTAAATTCTGTACATTCTGACCCCATTTCAACAGACAGAATTCATAAACAACTTCACATGTCCACACAATAAAGCCCCAAACTAAGGGGATTTTGCGTTTTCTCCTTCTTCTTCTTCTTCTCTTTCTTCTTCTTCTTCTTCTTCTTCTCATTCTTATTTTTCCTGCCGCCTATCCCACTAACAACATGTCTCCCCATTGGACATTTCACTGACACCAGCCAAATCTGCCCTACACGACCCAATCAAAAACGCGCATACACACGCAAAATACCCATACATTTTTATTCTGAAACATTTCCCGTTCAAACAGCTAGTCTGCCTGTGGCCTAGTGGGTAAGGTTACAGTCTTGGGAACATGGGGTCGTAGGTTCAAGCCCAGCTTAGAACACATTTCTTTAACCTGCTTCAACCCTCACTAATAATTGTCTACTAGCCTACTTATCAATTGTTGCTTTTGCACCATATTTACCCGCCGTTCACCGTTCAGTTATTAACCGGCTACAATATTGCTAAGCCACATGGATTCAATGGGAGCTCTTCTGTGCTTACTGGCCTGTGTTCTTTAAAACCACCGGCAGGTTTGCTAATGATATTTCACGCATTGCATAGCTATGGCATTAGCTAACGAAGTCACGGCAAATGTATTCCTTTCATTAAAAAGTTACAACAGTTCACCAATGTGCCATTTCTATTAACTATATTTCTTCAATTGGCTACCGTACAAAATTTTCATATCAGCAAACGCCACGTTTCTATTTCTACATTCATGTTACCTCGCTCTGTTCTCTATCTAGCCACATACGCTACAAACAATTACTACTTATGTACATTCTGCAACTCCGCAATTTGAACAGCTAATTTATCCGTGGCCTAGTGGGTAAGGTTACAGGCTTGGGGACACTGGGTCGTATGTTCAAGCCCAGTTTGAAACACGTTTCTTTAACCTGCTTCGATCCTCACTAATAATTGTCTACTACTTCTTAATTATTGCTTTTGCACCATTTCTACCCGCCGTTTACCGTTCAGTTATTAACCGGCTACAATATTGCTAAGATATATGCATTATGACTTACCGTCTGTACGTTCAGTTATTGACCGGCTACAATATTGCTAAGCCATATGGATTCAACGGAAGCTTTTCTGTGCTTACTGGCTTGTGTTCTTCTTTAAAACCACCGGCAGGTTCGCTAATGATATTTCACGCATTGCATAGCTATGGCATTAGCTAACGAAGTCAAAGACTGGTAAACCTCACTCACTCACGGCCACCCATATGCATTTCATGACGCAAATGTATTCCTTTTATTTAAAAGTTACACCGGTTCACCACTGTGCCATTTCTACTAACTATATTTCTTCACTTGGCTACCGTACAAAACCTTAATATCAGAAAAACGCCACGTTTCTACATTCATGTTACCTCGCCCTGTTCTCTATCTAGCCACATAGGCTACACACAATTACTACGTATGTACGTTCTGCAACTCCGCATTAAAACATTACATTTAAAATCATGATTCACTCATAAGTATAACTACTAGCACTGAACATGAGAAAAACACATTCATGCAATAGATTACATTACATTACAGGTAAATAATGTGTGCAATGTTATTTGACCCTCCACTTCAACAACCGATGTTAAATACCGACTGTTATATATACCATTTGATAAGGAATATAAGCTCGCTCATGGTCACTCCATTTACTTCGCACTATAATCCGTGATCATGCCAACCTTCACCTACATGCCCATTCTGCTAAAAACATATTGTTTCAACTACGGAATTTCGTAATTTCATTTTAATTTCTCTCACACTGTTGTTATTCTCTCATATGCAAAGCCTGCTGGGACATATGCGTCTGCTCCTATTCTCCACTATCATGTTTTCCGGTTCTAGTTTAGCAAAACGGCGAAGAGGATTCCTACCTGCAGATTAGCCTATCAAAATGCCTTATAAACCTTACGAACACTAAAAGTGCATCTCCACGAAATAACAGACAATGGAGCAGGACAGAAGGATAAACCTTACAAACACTAATAGTGCATCTCCACGAAATAACAGGCAACGGAGCAGGACAGAAGGCTACACAAGTTGCGACCTAGGGAGTTATAATTCTACGGGCGTGTTGATTACTTTGTCAGTCAAGGCTCGTTGGATGGACGTCAAATCCGTGAGTACATACCATATTCCATCTGCGTTTCTGATGCGTTTACGCTTACGCCACTGCATCCTTTCTCACAGCCACTGTTTTTACATATATAGCAAACCGAAACTGCTGAACGGTACACGCTCATCAGACTGTACAGATTCACACAACGATAGCCATAATCCACAACCGTTTCTTGCAGGGTCGCATTTCTCACTCTCATAATAAAACGCTTTGCAAAAAGAACTGATATCTCATAAAAAACACGTTTTCAACGTACAAAAATGCCAAGTTACTAAAAAGTATTGATATCAAAATGACGCCAAGTTACGATACTACAAACAATATAGGCTATCTTGCCTCACCAAAATGACATAAGATGTATCTCAAAGCAATGCTACCCAATATTTCCTCAGTTCTTTCAAGTCACTTGGCCCTGTGTTTTCTAATCTTACCATTTCACAATGTCATGCAAACTTTCTGTCAGATCAAAGAGACAAATATTTCAAATTGCCTCATGGAACACTTTGAACATTGTACATTGAAATTAATGTATAAATTCATTTATGTACAGAACTGCTGCTGAGCAACGACAGGAAGCACACTTCTCCAGAAAACATGTTTATACTTGCTTCTGAACTGAATTTGAGTACATGTGCAAGTTATTGTATATTTGCTACGTACAATAAATACTGCATGTAAAACACATATTGTACATACATACATAGAGAACTTCTTTATCCGCATGGGGACATTTCCCTGGCAGCATCTTACATTCACATTCACGAACACACTTGTACCAAGAAACATACTATCATTCACGCAACAGAAAGCCTGGGCAGCGAAATACATAGGCCTACATACCAATACAAATTGGACATACACACACCTATTCAATCAATCTTCACTGTGAGAGAGCCATCCACACATATATTTGGCCTGTTCATGTAGTGCATGCTTATACACAGGGCCAAGTGACTTGAAAGAACTGAGGAAATATTGGGTAGCATTGCTTTGAGATACATCTTATGTCATTTTGGTGAGGCAAGATAGCCTATATTGTTTGTAGTATCGTAACTTGGCGTCATTTTGATATCAATACTTTTTAGTAACTTGGCATTTTTGTACGTTGAAAACGTGTTTTTTATGAGATACAATAATACAATGAAAACATGTGCATGGTTTGTACGGTTTTCTGGGGTTTGTAAATAGGATAAACAGATGATTTAAAGTCCAGATCCAGAAAAGAAATAAAAAGTCTAATGGCAGAGGGGCCCACTGCGCAGTTTCCCCACCATTTGGCCAGAGGCCTGATGACCCTTAATGACCCCCACAACCATAAACAAAGAGACCAGTTCCCCTTATCTTAGTTGTGCCCAGGTGGCAACATTCCTGAGACCCAACGGCTTGCTCATCCCGAGGAAATCCGAGTAACTTATTGTTTTAGCACACGGCTCTGGGTTCTTTGAAGTCCAGTGATGAGTCTCAGCCTGCAGGTTCATTCAAATGCCAGCCTTTTCTGGGTCCCAGTTTGATTTCCCTCTTACAACACCAGCATCCTGGTCACTAGGAGGATTTTGCGAAGGGGTAACATTTCTTGGATACAATAGGTCTGAAAAAAGTAAGATGAGCAGATTCTTGGCATTATAATCTGACACACAGAACTACTTATCTGAACATGAGTTTAATGCTAGAATACTCCAACAGTCTGAAGTTTACAAAACCTTGTATGGACCACAGTTTAAATGCATATACTAAACAATTTAACCACAGATCATATTTATAAAAACATTTTTTTTAATGACTTTTTAGGCACGTTAAGGTACTCTGTGAATGCACCTAGTTTGACTGATTATAATCACATACCAAGATACTTGCACTTCAGCTTAAAACAATGCAGCCATGAATTTTGTAACAGATTAAATCAGTGTTTGTCCTTAAGTTTGACTCATGAAAAAATTTAATGAAATGCAATTCATCTTTCAAGTTTTGCTGAATTTGCCAAATTTGTTTGTGAAGTAAAAAAAAATACAAACATACAATTAAGATCATCAGTGACACCCAGACACACAGATTGGTGAATTTCTATACCATGTGAGAGCAGTTAATTTTCATATGACTTGTTTCTGAAAGGTAATCACTGCAGCCTTACAAACATTAAAGTGTGTACCTCTCCGGTTGCTCCTTCCAAGTCGCCTGGGCCGGTGCAGTATCAGCACCTCGCCCCCTTGCCACAGGGCTCAGTCCTTGGTCCCCTCCTGTTCTCCCTGTACACCCAATCTCTTGGTCCTGTAATCTCTGCCCATGGTTTGTCTTATTACATTACATTACATTACAGGCATTTAGCAGACGCTCTTATCCAGAGCGACTTACACAACTTTTTTACATAGCACTTTACATTGTATCCATTTATACAGCTGGATATATACTGAAGCAATGCAGGTTAAGTCCCTGCTCAAGGTACAACGGCAGTGTCCTTACCGGAATCGAACCTGCGACCTTCGGTACAAGCGCAGTCCTACCCCTGTGCCACACTCCGTCCTTTCTTATCATTGTTATGCCGATGCACCACTCTTTCTCCTTCCCCTCTGACACAGTCTCCGCCGCATCTCTGCTTGCCTGAGGGACATCCCGAGCTGGATGGATAACCACCACCGTCATAACCACCATTATGGCCAAGATGGCGGCGCGTGCACAACGCGAGGCTCAGCGTCTCTCCAGTTTTCGCAAATTAGCGGTTATCTACTTAGTCGTTTTAAGTCTGTTCACTCAGAACAGTTTTGCATACGTATCGTACACCCGACAAGAACTTTTGGATATAGGATTATTCAACTACACTGAGACCGTCTGGACACCGGAGGCTACCAACCCGCCTCCGCCGGCCGGAAGTACTCGCAGGCGGCGTCGAGACCGCAAACAAAAGCGGGGGACAAGAGGAGGGCTAAGAGCCCTCATCGGCTATCTCTACCCAGCATTTTCCTCGCCAATGTACGGTCCCTGGCGAACAAGATGAATGAACTGCGACTGCGGATCACCACTCATAAAAGAATTATGGACTGCAACATCATGATTTTTACGGAAACTTGGCTTAACAGCGACGTTCCCGATAGCGCCATTGAGCTACCTGGGCGCTACATCCTCAGGGCGGACAGAACAGCTGATGACTCCGGTAAAACCAGAGGTGGGGAATTGTGCATTTATGTCAACAAAGCTTGGTGCACAGACAATGCCATTATCGAGAGTCACTGCTCTGCTAACCTAGAACATCTCATGGTTAAGTGCAGACCTTTTTATCTGCCCAGAGAGTTTACATCTGCTGTTGTGACTGCAGCATACATACCCCCGGACGCTAATGCTAAGCTTGCTATGAAAGAACTGCAGGACGCCATTAGCAAACAACAGACTACACACCCGGAGGCAGCCTTTATTATTGTGGGAGATTTCAACCACTCCAACCTAAAGACTGTACTCCCCGAATTCCATCAGCATGTCTCCTGCCCTACAAGAGGGGACAAGACCTTAGACCATGTTTACACTAACATGGCTGAGGCATACAAAGCCATTCCCCTCCCTCACCTGGGACAGTCTGATCACCTCTCATTGTTCCTACTCCCTAAATACACACCACTCATCAAACGTGTGAAACCGTCAGTTAGAACTGTTAAAGTATAGCCAGAGGGAGCAGACTCTGTCCTACAGCACCGGTTTCAACATACAGACTGGAGTATGTTTGCCACTCAGGCCACCCTGGATTCCCACACAGACATCGATGCCTCCTCTGTTTTGACTATATCAACACTATCATCAACAGTGTTACCACCCACAAACAGATTACAACATTCCCCAATCAGAAGCCGTGGATGAACAGAGAGGTCCGCCTACTGCTGAAGGCATGCGACGCTGCTTTCAGATCAGGTGACGCGCAGGCCTACAGTTCAGCCAGGGCTAACCTGAAAAGGGGAATCAAGAGGGCCAAGCACAGCCACAAGCTAAGGATTGAGGAGCACTTCACCTACAATTCCGACCCCCGACGCATGTGGCAGGGCATCCAGGCCATCACGGACTACAAACCCACCTACACCTCCCCCCCCAACCAGCGACACCTCCCTCCCTGACGAGCTTAATAATTTCTACGCTCGCTTTGACAGGGACAACCAGGAGGCGGCCATCAAGGCTGTACTCCCTGCAGACCACTAGCCCCTTACACTCGCCCCCACCGACGTGTGTGCTGCACTGAGCAGGATCAATGCACGCAAGGCTGATGGCATCCCCGGACGCGTGCTCAGGGCCTGCACTGGGCAGCTGACTGAGGTCCTGACTGACATCTTCAACCTGTCACTGGCCCAAGCAGCTGTCCCCACGTGCTTCAAATCCACCTCCATCATGCCGGTGCCGAAACACTCCTCTGCACGACCCTAAATTACTTCTGCCCTGTTGCACTCACCTCCACCATCATGAAGTGCTTCGAGAGGCTGGTCCTGGCTCATCTCAAATCCTGCCTACCACCCACACTGGACCCCTTCCAATTTGCCTACCGTCAGAACAGGAGTACGGAGGACGCCATCTCCACAGCGCTGCACTCCGCCCTCTCCCACTTGGACAAGAACAACACCTATGTAAGAATGCTGTTCATTGACTTTAGTTCAGCATTCAACACCATCATCCCCTCCAAACTGATCACCAAACTCGGTGACCTTGGTATCAACCTCTCCCTCTGCAACTGGATATTAGACTTCCTAACCAACAGACCCCAGTATGTTAGGTTAGACAACCTCACCTCCTCAACCCTCATCCTGAGCACCGGCGTCCCACAAGGCTGTGTGCTGAGTCCTCTCCTATACTCCCTCTTCACCCATGACTGCACGCCTGTACATGGCTCCAATACCATTATCAAGTTTGCAGACGACACAACGGTGGTTGGTCTCATAAATAACAACGATGAGAGCCTACAGGGAGGAGGTGCAGCACCTGGCGGCGTGGTGTGCCGACAACAACCTGGCCCTCAACACCAGGAAGACCAAGGAGCTCATTGTGGACTTCAGAAAGACCGAAGGATGCACGCACACCCCTATCTGCATCAACGGGACGGACGGTTGAGCGTGTCAACAGCTTTAAGTTTCTGGGCGTCCACATCTCCGAGGACCTATCCTGGGCCCTCAACACTTTGACCCTGGTCAAGAAGGCTCACCAGCGTCTCTTCTTCCTGAGGAGACTGAGGAAAGCCCATCTGTCTCCTCAGATTCTGGTGAACTTCTACCGCTGCACGATTGAAAGCATCCTCACCAACTGCATCACAGTTTGGTACGGCAGCTGTTCTGCCTCGGACCGGAAAGCACTTCAGAGGGTGGTGAAAACCACCGAACGCATCACCGGCACTCCACTCCCAGCAATTCAGAATGTCCAGCACAAGCGGTGTCTGCGGAAGGCGCGCAGCATTGCCAGGGACACCTCTCACCCCAGCCACAGACTCTTTGCCTTCCTTCCCTCTGGGAGGCGCTACAGGAACCTCCGTTCTAGGACCAGCAGGTTCAGGAACAGCTTTTTCCCCTCAGCTGTCACCTTGCTGAACTCTGCACCACGGTGATAGCCCCCCCACCCCCGGATACCCCCCAGCGCCCCCCCCCCCAACGTATTCCAATAACTGAACCTTGCACTGCCGCACCTTGCTGATAATATATTTAACATATTTATATCTATCCAATGTCTATACTGTTTATAACTGTCTATACTGTTTATACCACATTGTATTCATATTTATCATATTGTATTCATATTTATTCACTTTCTCTTACTGTATATACCTTAGCTTTTCATATCCTATATTCTATATTTATATTACATATGTACATACACCTTGCTGCACTTTACGGCTTCTTTTGTGCTTCTGGTTAGATGCTAACTGCATTTTGTTGTCTCAGTACGTGTACTCTGTGCAATTACAATAAAGTTGAATCTAATCTAATCTAATCTAATATGCCGCATGAGGTGCCAGGTCCAGAAGATTGTGTGGGGGACCTTCTTGTCTGTTGACCAGAGTTGCCTACACTGCCTCTACAACAGAAAGTGGATGAGCCAACCACTTCTTGGAAGCACCCCTGCTGGCAATCTGTAGCTGACTGCAGCCATCCTCTTCTCAGGATCATCATTCATTCAAACAAAGAAGGTAATCTAATAACCCACAGAGTATGTTTAGTATCAGTTATAAAACGGATGCCCTAGAACCTCAGAGATCCGAACACATTGGAATGAAGATCATTCAGAAATACGCCCTGATATAACACAGAGATACAGAATGTTGTTACATTGTTTAATATCATTGTGCCTTCGGCAAATATTACTAAACTTGGCCTCAAAATGCAACTTCAAATGGAATTTGATCCTTGTTTGGCTTCAACTGAGGGACACATCCATTCAAAAAAAAAAAAAACTTATTTCTAGGTTGAGTCTTTTGATATCTTACAATATATGTTCAATTTAATTGCATATCTGATACCCTGCGTTCACCCATAATTTCTATATACTAGGTACTGAACACAATGCGTGTGAAGTGCCACCTTCCATGTCTGTGCCCGCTCATACCTGCAGCCAACCATTTTCTACAAATGGAAGACAGACCAGGAGGAGGTGCTGCAGTCACTGAGGCAGAAGGAGACGGTTTCCTTTGCTGGGGACATGAGGGCAGATTCTCCTGGGCATTCAGCCAAGTATGGATGCAACTCCATGATGGAGCTGGACAGCAATGTTATTGTAGACATTCAGATGGTTCAGGTATGTCTGAATAAAATCAGAGGGGGACAATGGACCTGTCTCCAATCCAAGATGGCCGCCAGCCCATTCCTTTGTTTGTGTGCCTGCATTGGCTTCTGTGAATTATTGTTATCTGTTTACGTGTTATACGATAACGCCAAAAGGACTTGTACTCTATCAAGAGGATACCTGACTCTTCGCTCTCTTGGCTATTTGGCCTTGATACCAAGAGTACTGTATTACTGCTGTTAGGTCTCCTCTACCAGCTATAGCCTGGCCCTCTTCTACCAGCTACAGCCTGGGCCTTCCACCAGCTATAGTTTGGCCTCGTCTGCTAGCTACAGCCTGGGTCTCCTCTGCTAGCTACAGCCTGGGCCTCCACCAGCTACATTGGGCCCTCTGCTAGCTCAGCCTGGGTCTTCTCAGCTAGCTACAGCCTGGGCCTCTTCTACCAGCTACAGCCTGGGCCTCCTCTGCTAGCTACAGCCTGGGTCTCCCCTACCAGCTACAGCCTGGGTCTCCTCTACCAGCTACAGCCTGGGCCTATTCTACCAGCTACAGCCTGGCCTCCCCTACCAGCTACAGCCTGGCCTCCCCTACCAGCTACAGCCTGGGCCTCCCCTACCAGCTACAGCCTGGGCCTCCTCGACCAGCTCCAGCCTGGGCCTCTTCTATCAGCTACAGCCTGGCCTCCTCTGCTAGCTTCAGCCTGGGCCTCCTCTGCTAGCCACAGCCTGGGCCTCTGTTATTGGATTGGACATGTTTTATCCACTAAAACCTTCTTTGCCTTTTCGGCTTACAATCTTTTTTATTATTTTTTGGCACACATCGGCTCAAACAACCTGCTTTTTCAGCGGGTACATGCAAGAGTCTGCCATCATTTCCAATGGTGGTACTTTGGACTTCGGTTTATCATCCAGGGACGTTTCTTCCTTCTGGATTACAAAGACTTTTGGACTTCCTACTCGGTGTGTATTGAATCTTATTCATTTGTACTCTTACATGTTATTGCATCAGTTCCATGACTCCTCATTAATTTTGACCAAACCCTCAGTGAAAGATAAACAAATGCGATGTTTTGGCACTGTTTTCAGACGTGGGTTAATCATACTCATGTTGTTTGTCTCTGGCAATGGTCACCCAAACCCAGGGCCTGCTATTCAAGGCCCCACTGCCTCTAGTCTGTCGTTTAATGATTTTTGTGCAAATCTTTGGCCTTTTTACATGTCAATACGCGTAGTTTGTTGCCAAAACTTGATTATTTAAAATCTTGGGTGCATACTGCTAACCCTGATGTTCTGGCTGTCTCTGAATCGTGGCTTAAGAAAAGTGTCTCTAATCTGGCCTCTCTGTCAAACACCCACCAGTGATTACGACCAAGCGCTCACTGAAAAACTTTGAAAATCAGGCCTTCCTACATGATGTTGCAGCTGTAAAATGGGATAGAATCAACCTTATCCCCTCTGGATGATGCCTGGTCTTATTTCAAGAATACCTTTAGCCTTATCATTGATAAACACGCCCCACTGAAAAGATTCCGGACCAAGAATCGTTACAGCCTCTGGTTTACTCACGATTTGGCTGCTCTGATCCAACTAAAAAATGCCTTATGGCGAAGAGCTAGGTCTTCTCAGTCTCCTGCCGACCGGCTGGCCTTCAGACAATGCAGAAACAAAACCACACAGGCAATCAGGAAAGCTAAAATCAATCATTTCAAAGAGAAATTCTCAGCTTGCGGATCTGACGCTAAGAAGTCCATGGAAAACAAACTTGCTTCTCATCATCTACCCACCTCTATGAAATTCGGTGAAATTGTTGTTAATGGTAAACCACGCATGGCCACGCTCTTCAACCACCACTTCGTGAAGTCATCTCATGTCTTTGATGCAGCTGCTCCTAACACTGCCTCAACTCATACTCCTACTTCATCATCCAGCGTTAACAGCTTCTCCCTTCAACCTGTTATGGTTTCGGAAGTCCTGGATGAACTCATTAAGTTAGATCCAAACAAGTCAGCTGGATCTGATGGGCTTGACCCTGTGTTTTTAAAAGCGGCCGCTCATATTATTGCTGCCCCCATTACAAGCCTGTTTATCCTGTCATTTCAACTGTCTGTATTCCCCCTTGACTGGAAATCTGCTATGATTTCCCCCCTCTTCAAAGGAGGCTCTGGCTCTGACCCGAACTGCTACAGGCTAATTTCCATCTTGCCCTGCCTGGCCAAAGTCATAGAGAAACTGGTTCATAAACAACTAATTCACTTCATTGACTCTAATCACATTCTGTCTGACCTGCAGTCTGGGTTTAGGACAGGCCATGGATGTATCACCGCTACCCTGAAGGTCCTTGACGACATTGTTACCGCTATGGACAACAAGCAAGTCTGTGTAGCTGCTTTTGTAGACCTAGCCAAGGCTTTTGACTCAGTCGACCATAATATCCTCCTGCAAAGACTAGCATTGGCCTGTCCAGCAGATACTGCAACTGGTTTGCCAGCTACCTTGCTGATCGTGTCCAGAGGGTGAAGACCGAAAACATCATGTCGGAACCACTTTCCATCACTAAAGGTGTACCTCAAGGCTCCATCTTAGGCCCAACCTTGTTCTCCATCTACATTAACGAGGTAGCCAAGGCCGTTGGTAGCTCCCGGATACATCTGTATGCTGATGATACTGTCATAGCAGCATGGAGTGAGGGGCCAGCTGAATATGTGTCCACTCTTCAACAAAGCCTCACCTCTATCCAGCAGTCTTTCCACAACTTCCACCTGCTCCTCAACTCCAAAAAGACCAAATGTATGCTGTTTGACTGGAAAAATTTCAACATCTCCAGCCCCCCCCCAAGATTTTCAGTGCTGATGGCTTGGAACTGGAGTTTGTCAGCTCCTATAAATACCTTGGCCTCTGGTTGGACTCATTTCTCTCATTTAACACTCACATCAATAACCTTCTGGCTAAAGTCAAAGCTAGACTTGGTTTTCTGTATCAAAACAAGGCTTCTTTCACGCACTCCGCCAAATACACTCTTGTGAAAATTACCATCCTTCCTCTGTTTGACTACGGTGATATAATCTATAAAATGGCATCAAAGGGCAGCCTTAGCAAGCTCGACACACTCCACCACTCAGCAATCCGTTTTGCCACATGCGCACCCTTCACCACTCACCACTGTGATCTCTACAAACTGGTGGATTGGCCCTCCCTTCATACCAGGCGGCTACAACATTGGCTGCAATTAGTTTATAAAACACTCCTGGGAAAGACACCCTGCTACCTCTCAAACCTCCTGCACATTTCCGACAGCAATTACCGCTTAAGATCCAGTGATTTCATAATGCTCATCATTCCAAAAGTCCGTACTGTCTTTGGCCATAATTCCTTTCGTTTTGCCGCTGCAAACGATTGGAACACACTACAAAACACACTCAAACTCACAGCTCTCACATCTCTCAACATGTTCAAACAAAATCTGCAACAGGTCATAGTTGACTGCTGCACCTGCTGACCAGCCCTCTCTTCACTCTCTCTCCCGTTACAACTGTATAAAGAATATCCAGTAACTCACCTTCTCTTGCACATAGTGTTTATTTATTGGTTTATTGATTTTATTTATTGACTTTTGATTTATTTTATTTACCTATGCCGTCTTTTGCCGTCTCTTATGTACTGTCGTGTCATACTGTATGTCGTACTGTACTGTATCTGTACTGTATGTGTCGTTTTGTTCTGACTGTGTTTATTTGACCTATTTACTGTTGCTGACGCCTCTTGGCCAGGTCATCATTGTAAATGAGAATTGGTTCTCAACTGATTTTACCTGGTTAAATAAAGGTCAAATAAATGAATAAAAGTTAGTTAATTTATTTATTTGTTTGTTAGTGTAATATCTCTGACACCACTGGTCTGATTTTGACAAAACTTAGGTTTATGTTCCAACTTAGCACGGAGATCTGTGAATTAAAATATTACACAATGGTAAGCGTATAAATAAATTATATATTCCTAGACTTGAATTTGTGAAATCTTGTGTGACATCAGATCAAAAAATCTCAGCTGTATCATCTTGTTTACATTTATTTTTATCTCATTTTTTCTTCCTCAATAGAGCAACGAGGTGGGCGGCAGTGGCAGGATGGAGAAGGAGGGTCTAAAAAGAAGCCTGCAGTTCCTTGAGGAGTCTGGTCTGAATGTGGGATGCCTTGTCATGGACAGACACCCTCAAATCCAGAAATATGTCAGAGAAGAGAAGCCTTCAAATGATTCACTACTATGACGTTTGGCACGTGGCAAAAGTATGACCAATTATCTCTTTAAAATATATTTTTTTTTTCATTGAGTATCCCACTTGTAATTACATTACATTACATTACATTACATTACAGGCATTTGGCAGACGCTCTTATCCAGAGCGACGTACAACAAAGTGTATAACCATAACCAGGAACAAGTATGACGAAACCCCTAGAGAGAAGTACCGGTCCAAGTACAGGGAACAACCGCATAGTTCAACCTGGACCCTGGTGGTTAAACTGATTAACACTAACAACGAGAACGGCAACAACGCAATCTATGGAAAAATAAAAATAAATAAAAATACAAGTAGTTGTTAAGACTGGCGCATCAACTAAGTCACCTATTAAACAGCTGCCTAGTTACAACCCTAAGTTTAGTCATTTACAGGGGGGAAGGGAGGGATGGGGAGAGGTGCAGCCTGAAGAGGTGGGTCTTCAGTCGTCGTTTGAAATGGGTCACAGTCTCAGCTGTTCTGACCTCCACAGGGAGGTCATTCCACCATCGTGGGGCCAGAACAGACAGGAGACGTGTTCTGGAAGTGCAGGTGCGAAGAGGGGGAGGTGCTAGGCGTCCTGAGGTAGCAGAACGGAGGGATCTGGCTGGCATGTAGGGTTTGAATATCTTGTGAAGGTATGCTGGGGCTGATCCCTTGACTGCCTGGTATGCTAGAACCAATGTTTTGAATTTGATGCGAGCTGTAACAGGCAGCCAGTGGAGGGTGGTGAGCAGGGGAGTTACGCAGGGTGATGATGTCACTACGGTGTCCCCTAAGGAAATGGAAAAGTCGAGGAGGGGAGAGGATACAGCAGGAATAAAGATTAGCTCCGTCTTTCCCGGGTTGAGCTTCAGGTGGTGATTGTCCATCCAGCTCTGTATGTCCCTCAGGCAAGCGGAGATGCGGGCGGGGACCTGTGTGTCCGATGGGGAGAAGGAGAGAAAGAGTTGCGTGTCGTCGGCATAGGAATGATAGGACAAGCCATGGGCAGATATTACAGGGCCAAGGGATCTGGTGTACATGGAGAAGAGAAGGGGACCAAGGACTGAGCCCTGGGGAACTCCGGTGGTGAGGGGACGGGGTGGTGATACCTTACCCGCCCAGGCAACCTGGAAGGAGCGGTCAGAGAGGTAGGACTCAATCCAGTCAAGGACTGTGCCACGGATCCCTGTTGCTGCCAGGGAGGACAGGAGGGTAGAGTGGTCCACAGTGTCAAATGCAGCGGAGAGGTCTAGAAGAATCAGGACAGAGGAGAGGGAGGCTGCTCGTGCGGCATGGAGTGACTCACTGACCGAGAGGAGTGCAGTCTCAGTCGAGTGGCCAGGCCTGAAGCCAGACTGGTGGGGATCAAGCAGGTTGTTCTCAGAGAAGAAAGCAGAGAGCTGGTTAGATGCAGCACGTTCAAGTGTTTTGGATAGGAAAGGGAGGAGAGATACCGGGCGGTAGTTCTGAATGACTGAAGGATCTAGTGTGGGTTTCTTCAGCAGCGGGGTGATGTGGGCCTTCTTGAAGGATGATGGGAAACATCCAGAAGATAGGGATGAGTTCACGAGGGAGGCGACAAAAGGGAGGATGTCTGGTGTGATTGCTTGAAGGAGAGATGAGGGGATAGGGTCGAGGGCGCAGGTGGTAGGGCGGTGGGTGAGCTTGGTCAAGCTTTTGCATTCTATTTCCATGTCGGAAATGTAGATTTTTCCAGTTTTACCACCCTGATGTAGCATTATGTATGCCATGCATGCCATGCAGATAGGGCTGGGCCAGTTATTTCATAATCGTGCGATTGACGGTCATTGACACACACGCAAAAAATCTGTCATAATCGCCATTTGTTAATGTTTTCCTAAAATGTGCTTAAACACCACACGATCCCTCTAAAACAAAGAAAATACTTCTCCCTGCAACAATCTTTAAATCGCAGGCTGTCTCTGAAGTTTACCATGCTCCTCCGCTAATCTGGGAGGGGGTTGGGCAACATTGCAAAGGAAGCATTGTTTTTAATCTCCCTTTTGCAGTAGACTATGTAATAATAATAATAATAATAATATATTACTGTTGTAATTACATTAATATAGGCAAATAACATTGCATATATAGTCAATAATTAATTATCAATAAAGATTTCACGTGGTTTGACTAAACCGAAGTTCTTAACATTTCTGATAGTTGCAGCAATTTACAACGCTCTGATTGATGGAATTAAATCATCTCATCCAGTGAATGCATGTGACCTGTCACTCACAATTTCGCTGACAAGAACAGAGACTTGAGGTAAAATCAAGATGGAGCTTGTTGGCAAAACCGTTACGTCGCCAATTTGGACCCATTTTGGATTTAAACCGGATGAAGACGAAGAACCAGATGATTCAAATAAACCAATTTGCCGAATTTGCAATACAACAATACCCGTGAAACAATCTAGCACAACAAATCTAAGAAATCACCTCAGAACACACCACCCAAGCGAATCTGCTCAACTTGGACTTAAATCCGAAGCTGCTACACTATCTACATCTGGCCAGGGGCAGCTGAGTGTGGTCCAAGCATTTTGCCCCAGGGGTGAAATATAAGCGGGACAATGACAAATGGAAAGCTCTGACCGACAGCGGTAACCAAATTAATTCAACCGTCGCAGTCGGAAAATAATAAAACAGTCTGAAATAAAACAGAAAGGTCTGTTTTATTTCGTTTTAACATAGCCTGCTTTGTTTAGCACTGTAAAAATAAACATTTTACTTATTTGATTTATTCCAAAATGTTTGGAAATGTTAAAACTTTGTTCTGTTTAAAGAAATAAGTGTTAATAAAGGGTTCATTCTATTCTACTTATGCTGTCTTTTTGTAAACGAAAAGACCGTCAGTTTGACCAAAATAAATTCATTTGATTTAATTTGATTGTCGCTAATTAAAAGCACATTTTCATCTCTCTTAACAGGCAATGTTGATCAGTTTTATTTTATTTCATTTATTAACACTGTCACTACTTAAATATGCTATAGGCCTATTGTTTCATTTCCTACTTAATATCTATGAATGTTTTGGCAGTTTAATTTGTTTAAACTAATGTTTAGCACTGTAAAAATAAATATTTTATTTGTTTGAAAAGGTTGGGAAATGTTAAATATTTGTTGTTTATAGAAATAAGTGTTAATAAAGTTATGTTGTTAATTATATTCAACTTATGCTGCCTTTTTGTGAACGAAACACCCCACCCCCCAAGACCAGACGATTATGCCGATCGATTCGATTACCTGGGTGACGATAATCAGCAGCAAGAATTTGATGCCCGTCATAACCCTACATGCAGATGTTAGAATGTACCCTATGATTTGCTATTTTTCTGCTCATATTAACAGGTGTGTCACAAAAGTTTGAGGTAATTGCCAAACAGTGTAAAAAGGTGAAGAAGTGGCAACGCGGTATAAGGGTTGCCTCACTCCTCCAGTCTTTCACCCTATCCCTGTCCTCTTCCCCACCCACACACAAGGCTGGTAACCAACTAGACCTTGTATTCACCAGAAGCTGCTCCATTCTCCAACTTACGGTGACTCCCCTCCATGTCTCGGACCACTTCTTTCTTTCTTTCTCCCTCTCCTACTTACTCCCCCTCAATTCATCCAACAGCTCACCCACAGTAACTTTCAGGAGAAATCTCTCTACTCTGTCACAATCCTCCCTCATCTCCACTGCTCTGTCTACACTTCCCCCTCCTGCGTCTTTCTCTAACCTGCCAGTTGATCTTGCTACCTCCACCTTCAACTCCTGCCTCTCCCAGTCCCTCGACTCACTTTGCCCTCTTGTCTCCAAACCAGCACACTCCTCACCCCCCTGCCCATGGCTGACACTGCGGGCTGCAGAGAGGAAGTGGAGGAAATCCCGATCCTCTGATGACCTGACCGCATATCATACCCTGCTGGCGACTTTCACATCTGCCCTCACGTCAGTTAAAGCCTCATTTTTCCAATCTAAGATCAGTGCATGTGTGTCTAACCCACGCAAACTATTCTCCACCTTCTCTTCCCTCCTCATTCCTCCTCCACCCCCACCTCCCTCTTCCCTCTCCGTAGATGACATTCTGGCCGCCTTTGAAGGAAAGGTGGCTACAATCCGGAACTCCTTCGCCCATCCAGTGAGCCCCCCAACCCCCCGGGACAAACCCGCAGCCACACTGACCTCCTTTGAGATGCTGGAGAATTCCGATGTACTCATCACCTCTCATCGTGCAACCACCTGCCCACTTGACCACATCCCATCTACAGTTCTCCAATCCATTTCCAGCAAGATCCTTCCCTATCTGTCCTCCATTGTTAATTCCTCTCTTTCCTCTGGTCATGTTCCCTCTGATTTTAAGATGGCTCGTGTTACCCCACTTCTCAAAAAACCCACCTCAGACCCCTCCGATGTAATGAATTATTGACCCGTATCGCTTCTACCCTTTCTGCCCAAAACCTTTAAACAACTTACCTCTTTTCTCCATCTGAACAACCTGCAAGACCCTCACCAGTCTGGCTTCCGATCCAGGCACTCAACAGAGACTGCGCTCCTGGCTGTGACGGAGGCACTTGCCACTGCAAGAGCCTCACGCCTCTCCTCTGTCCTGATCCTTCTTGACCTGTCTGCAGCCTTCGACACGGTCAACCATAAAATACTCCTCTCCACCTTGGCTGGGATGGGCATCGCTGGGACTGCCCTGTCTTGGTTTGCTTCCTATCTTGCAGATAGGTCCTACCAGGTCACCAGGAAGGGGTCTGCTTCTGCTTCTCATCCCCTTGTTACGGGAGTGCCACAGGGATCTGTACTGGGTCCTCTGCTGTTCTCCTTTTACACCAGATCTCTTGGTTCAGTTATTAATTCACATGGCTTCTCCTATCACTGTTATGCAGATGACACGCAACTCTTCTTTTCTTTCCCCCCTCGGCCACACAGGTCGATGATAAGATATCTTCCTGCCTGGCTGACATCTCTACCTGGATGGCCAGCTACCATCTGAAGCTCAACCTCAACAAAACTGAGCTGCTCTTCTTCCCATGCAAGACCTCCTTATTACGTGATCTCTCAATCACGATTGATGGCACCACAGTGACTGCCTCTCACTCTGCCAAGAGTTTGGGGGTGGTCCTGGATGACCAACTGGACCTCAAGGAGCACATCAAGGCAACATCATGGTCCTGCAAATTCCTTCTGTACAACATCAGAAGGATTCGACCATACCTGACGACGCACTCCACCCAGCTGCTCGTCCAGGCTACGGTGCCTTGATTACTGCAACTTGCCAGCTTGTGCCATACAGCCACTACAGATGAGTCAGAATGCCACTGCCCGACTCATCTACAACCTTCCCAAATTCTCCCACGTCATTCCTCTGCTGCGATCACTCCACTGGCTACCGGTTGCTGCCAGGATCCGGTTCAAAGCCCTGACCCTTTCCTACACTACAGCCAACAGGACAGCCCCCATCTACTTGCAGGACATGATTCGATCCTACGTGCCTGCTCGACCACTCAGCTCTGCAGCAGCAGGGCGCCTTGTAACCCCTCCCACCTGACCAAGGGGATCACAGAGCTTCTCCACCCTAGCTCCTCAGTGGTGGAACGAACTCCCCATCCCTCTCCGAACCTCCCCCTCACTACCCATCTTCCGCCGTGGCCTGAAGACTCATCTCTTCAGACTATACCTAGACTAACCACCACCACGCTGTATATTTCACTCTAAATCCTCCCCCCCCTTTTTTCATGACACTTGTTACATGTTGCCCCATCCCAGCACTTTTTGGTAATTTGTATTTGTCCTAATACTGTAGCTTATTCTTCTGCCTAGTTGGCTTTGCAGAGGTTAGGTCTGAATAGTGTTCACTGTGTGAACTAAACTGTGTTCTTGGCTAGAAATAGCTGTACAAAATAAGTATTGTATCTTACTGAACCTGTGTTTAGTAGTTGTCTATGACCATGAAATGCACTTTTTGTGTGTTGCTTTGGATGAAAACGTCAAATAAATAAATGTAATGTAAATGTAATGTATAACAAACCACATGTACTGGTCCGCAACAACAGCTGCATCTGGAAAGGAAATCGTGGCCAAGTGTAGTTCCCGTATAAACCACATGCACAATATCCACATCTACGAAGATCCCTTGTTCCCGAAGTGTGTTCACCCTGATCTTTCAGAAACATATGGAAACAAGTGGTTCCAGCCTGGTAAGTACTGCACTTGTATGAATTGCACTTCGTAATAGGGATATGTTACTCATAAGCATATTATACCGTATGGATCTTACATTTTCTAATTCTATTTAAGGTAATGCAACTGTCTACAAAGTAGAAAAGCCCCTGTTGAACAAGAGGATCCTGAAAGATGTGGAGAAACTAAGTCCACAGCACCAGAGGTCAGCACTAGAGGCATTCCATTCTGTCATTCTGAGGTTCGCACCCAAGAATGTGCATTTCCCTTTTGTTGGGATGCTGTGCAGGTATGTTAAAGTGCCTGGAAAGTTAATTTTGTGATTGCCTTATAAAAATTTAAAAAGCATGTAATTTGTGATGAGCTGCGACCAGCTATAGGTTTTGCGTAGAGGTTGTATGTATGAGTTAGGATGTCAAAGTCCACTTCCCTCGAGTCAGTTAAGACCCCAGCAACTTGAGTTGAAAATATTTATTTACATATCAACTCCATGTCAGGTCAGGTCAGGTCAGGTCTAGAGGTGGTGGAGTTCCGGTTCAGTCGTCTAAGGGGGGTCTGAAGCCAGTGTAGTGATCCTCTTCGTTGGGATACTCGCTGTGAATTTGCAGGACTATGCAGGGCGGTATCACTACTCTGATACCGTCCTGTGTAGTCCTGCGAATCCACCGCGAGTATCCTGACGAAGAGGATCACTACACTGGCTACGTAGGACGATATCGCTACTCTGATTCTCCTGCCCAAGTAGTCGCAGCACCAGCTGAAAACTGCCTGTAGGCTAGGTAGCGAGCACACCTGTAATAAAAATACCTCATTAAGTGTAAGCAATATGTGATTTCAATGTATCTCGAAACTGCATTTTAGATGTAGGAGAAAGAGATTATAGTTTTTCATTTACATTTTTTTATGTTTTAAGGTTTAGATTCAGGTAGAATAGATTTTCTAGAACTTTTGTAAACACTCAAATATCTAATAGCATCTTTTGAAACAATCAACATGGCTTAGCCTTTTAGTTTGGAAAATACTCACGCTGCTCTCTGCCTAACATCTAGGGGCCTATGTTCTGCCCTAAATACATTCAGGGCATTCTGAAGGGAGTAGGGGTTGAGGCAGACCGGTTCCAGGCCAGTATGCAGTGTCATGCATCCTGGCTCCTGCGGTAGCTCTCCACACCTGGTCATTACCTATTGAAACAGTTTTACATTGTAGAGGAACATGTACCAGTAGAGCAGATATGCACTTATTGTTATGCCCCCGACCTCTATAAGGAGGAAGGGGGCATATGCCACGCTTTGCGGTGGCCTTGTTAATATGAATAATACACACCGGTGTAAGTTCTCTGCAGCAGATGTTTTCTGCCTCAGAGGGCATTGTCTGGCACTCTCCACATGAGCACCTGTTTTTAGATAAATATAGCTATGAGAGTTTAAAAAGATCCCATGTAAAGGAATGACAGCAACTCACAAGAATTTACTGCAACCACAATAATCGTATTTGACCACGTGGCTAGCGGTAAATACCATCATTTTTAACTCACCATTCTGTTAACACTTGGATTGACCGCCTATTTTCTGGGAATGGTGGCGGCGGTGGGACTTCATCCTCAAGATCAGAGTCTGTTGGCTCATATTGGTATGGTTGTACCAGCCCTACATCTCTTGCTTGCACCATAATTTCACAGAGCTATACGGGAGAGCGGGGAACAAGCTAACACATTTAGCCTCTGCCGGACATGAAAGGTTTGAGAGTTCGGTCAGTGCTATAAATCTCGCTAGCCTTATTGAGGAATTGAGGAAACATTGGGCAGCATTGCTTTGGAATACAGCTTATTTAATTTTGGTGAGGCAAAATAGCCTATATTGTTTGTAGTAAAGTAACTTGGCGTCATTTTGATATCAATACTTTTAATGGCAGGCCTAGATTTTGCCAGTTTGAATGAATGAGTTACAGAGTATGTCTTGTATGTGTGAGTAACATGGCATTTTTGTACGTTGAAATTGTGTTTTATGAGATATCATTTCTTTTTGCAAAGTGTTTTGTTATGAGATAGTGATAAATGCGAAGTGACCCTTTAAGAAACGGTCGTGGATTATGGCTATCCTTGTATGAATTTGTACAGTCTGATGAGCGTGTACCGTTTAGCACTTTTGCTTTGTTATGTAAAACAGTGGCTGTGACAAAGGGTGCAGTGGCGTGAGTATAAACGCAGCTGAAATATAGCTGAAATATAGCCAGTGTATGTACTCACGGATTTGATGGCCATGCAACGACCCTTGATTGACAAAATTATCAGCAAACCCGTAGAATTAGAGCTCCCTAGATCACAACTTGTGTACCCTTCTGTCCTGCTCTGTTTTCTGTTGTTTCGTGGAGATCCACTTTTAATGTTTGTAATATTTATATAGGCTTATTTTGATAGGCTTATCTGCAGGTAGGAGTCCTCTTCACTGAATTGGAAGTAGTAGAACCAGAACACTTGATAGTGGAGAATAGGAGCAGAAGCATATGTCCCAGCAATCTTTGCATATGATAAAACAACAATAGTACAAGAGAAATGAGGAGAAATTGACTAGTTGAAACAATATGTTTTTAGCAGAATGGGCATGTAGGTGAAGTTTGACATGATCACAGACTATAGTGCAAAGTAAATAAAGGGACCATGAGCGAGATGAGTTTCCTTATCGAATGGTATATATAACAGACGGTATAAGTAATCATTCATTAAAGTGGTGGGTGAAGTAATGTGTGATAATGTGTAGTTGCACTGATGTACTTTTCTCATGTTCAGTACTAGTAGTTATAATTATGATTGAGTCCTGATTTTAAATGTAATGTTTTAATGGGGAGTTGCAGACAGTACATGCGTAGTAATAGCGCCTGGTTTGGGCCGTTTGAGTGACACTCTTATCACGTCAAGTTTCCCAGGCAACAGCACAAGATGGACTCATATTTCGGAACAGCTCCCCACAGAGGCTCCCAAGCTAAATGATTATTGATATCCAAATTAATAGATATTTGGTATGAGTTTCAGCATTTTAAAAAAGCATTTTGTTGCCTGGCAACCCACTAGGTCTGTACAATTATGGGGGAAGACACTGAATTTGGAAAACGAAGTGCAATTATTTTGTATCTGACAGGAAAATGAAAACCACCTCTTGAAATACAAATAAACAACAGACTATTTTTTCCTTTTCATTGACAGGATATAATCAGAGCTGACCATTGGTTGTTTTCAAACTATTGGCCAATGGCCGATTGCAGTATTATAACGGCTGATAACGATCGGTGGCCGATCAATCGGTGCACCCCAAGCCAGTGCATATACAGTACAAGAATATATGGAATTTTAGGGTCTCCAAACAGTTGTTTTTGGTTTTCTTAAGGTTTGACCTATGTTTCAGACTGTTTTTTTCCTCGTGTCTCAGCCTTATAATGGCTTCCTTTACTTTCATTGGCACAACTCTGGTCCTCATGTTGACAAATACCAATAACAGACTCCAAAGGCAATAAAAAAAGGCTAGAATCAAAGCTAGATACTGAAAGCTCTCTTATAAATGACTAATAAGAAACACCTGTGATGCCACTTGTCCCAAACATTATGATTCCCAGAAATGGGGGATTATGTATAAAAAATTCTGGAATTTCTATGTGGTCAAAATGTATAAAGATACCCTTAAATATGATGATGAGAATGTTCACTTCAACCACATTACAAATCTAAATGGAGTACAGAGCCAAAATGTCGTTGTCCGAAACATTATGGCACTCGCTGTATATAAAAAACTATTAATATAATAACTGCTTAATTATCAGAACTACTAATTATTATTTTTTTCCATGATCAGAATGATGACAAGCTATTAAAGCAGGTGACAAACAGCCTACAAAAGTGCCATGAATCCCAATGTAACAAACGGTTTGAGAATAACTGTAAGTTCTGTTTTGTGCCTCATTTACTGATGCTGTTTTTTCAGAGGCATGTTTCTGCTGTATTATAAACTCCAGTGAAAGTTCTTGGTGCTCTGAGTGGGTTTTCAGCACTACTGCTGGTGACAAAACAGTCAGAAATGTATGCACAGTTTTAGAACACAACCCTGCATTTACTGTCAGCTGATTCAAAGTATATTTGAGAGTTACAAGTCTCCACTGCCTTACAAGAAAATAATCCTATATTCTGAAATAAGTGAGTTATTTGACGGCGATTCAAAGGAGAGACTTTGCATTTGGCCGCAAAAGGGTTAATATTCTTCTTTCATCAATATTCTGCTTTCTCCTTTTCATGACTAAGATGGTGATTTTTGGGCATATCACATCTCAACATCTCTCTCTCTCTTCTTTTGTCCATCATACAAAGAAGAATGAACAACCTTGTCCTAAAGGCCAGATGTGTCCCTGTCCCTGTACTCCAAGCCAAACCAAGAATTAAATTATATAGTAGGTATTAATATATTATTAAGCATTTGTAACTGTCTGTATCAAAAAGGTTACATAGAAATTATTACACAGTCACATGCTCCTGGGAAGTCATTAATGTTCTTGTACATCCATATGCTCTCACGTTGAATGCAGAAAACTGTTAGCTGGATTACATTATGCAGAGAAAATCTCATTTGGATGTATAATTATCTAGGCAAGTGAATATATTGAATATATACAATATATTCTCAAAGACATTTTGTAGAACTGAGGGTTGGCGAGAAATATACAGTAAACATACAGACTTCTGCATTCCTTTTTTCTACGTTACTTTCTTGGTAAATGTATTTTAGGAATTTGTCAGTGTTGTATACAATGGTTTGTGATCCATAGGATGGATTGATAAATACTGTAAATAAATAAATAAACATCACACTTGCAGTCCATTGACAAGACAAGTAGAGTAAAGATGACTCAAGTTAAGGACAATGAATTCAAGCCATTGTCGTTTTTCTTTTCCTTTTGTTCTTTTTTAGTTTTAACAAAGTACTGTTGATAAAAATGAGTTGCTAAAATACTGATCCACTGCTCTCAGGTTGTGCACGCAGATAAAACACTAGTCTGTAGTACAGTAAGGTCTAGAAACTCTTATGGGGTTGGAGCTCTTTGGAGGTCTAAATAACATATAAGCACTTTTGTGCTGTGCAACAATTCCTTGGGTCTTATGGCCCAGAACGAAGCTCAATCATATCAGCAATGAAGGTGAAGAGTCCAGCTGCGTGACAGCATCACTTAGGGAAGGAGGGTTTACATTGTCATGGAAGTCACTAGTGTTTTGATTGACATGATTGGCCTGCACTGGTTGTAGTTTCCCAGTGGAGTACCATCAGATTGCAGAGTAGAAACAAAGTGGTTGGCTGTCTATATGTTTCAGAGCATCCATGCTTATCTGACTGTCCTGAATCAAAAAAAGAAACAACAGAAATTAAAAAACATCATAAATTGTCACTGGGCAAACTTAGGCAAAAAACAGTAATCATAGTTGACAATGACAAATTGAAAATTTACAACAGATTGTTCACTACGTTGCATTTGCATATGGCAGTGTTAAACCTTTATTTTTTAACTTCCTCAAACTTTTTGGAACTTCTTAAGTTTTTTTATTTTGTTTTGTTTTTTTTGCAGTAAAACAGACAACAAGATTACAAAACAAACAGATTGTTGTGTGTTTTGTGCATTGTGATTTTTTTAGTCACCGCAGTAAAGCATGTACATCAGCTGTCCCAGAAGATTCCAGCTTTGGTTTGGTTTCAGATCCTCATGTGGAATTCTTACTTTAGCTGACACACTCACTCACACTCTTTGCTACTTGTTTTAAGGGATATAACCATTGAAAAATGGTTATATCCCATATTTCCCACTGGCCTTTTATATGCAATAAATTGCTGCTATGCCTCTCTCTAGCTCTCTCTGTCTCCCTGATATGTTAAATATGCAACACAATGTCTCTTTTTAATAATGGTTTATTGATGAGGTTTGGGTAGTTCTCTCTGTTCAATATCACATGTATATGACAGAAAATAGCTGAGTACATACAGTACAAACACACATACACATATGTGCATTGCATTCAGTTTTTGGTCTGGAGAAATACACCTTCTCACTTTAAGCATATTTTAAGTTCTGTTTTGATACTGGAGAGAAGGGACATGTCTGTAAGTCAGCAGCTTAGTGAAAAAAGCCATCAGTCAGAAAAGCTCTGGGTGGGAGTGGATGGTTTTCCTGATAATAACAAGCACGTGCGGGGCTGTGTCTGACACCAAGGTTCCACCAAGGTAATTTTCTGTGTTGTCCATTTTAAGAGAAGCACAGAAATTGCAAGGGAGACACTTAGCATTTTTAAATATATAAATAAATAATGTATACATATACACTCTATGACCAAAAGTATCTGGACCCCTCTTGGTCTGGGGCAGTTTTTCATGGTTTTGGCTTGGCAAGTGTTCTCTAGTTATGCTAGGAGAGTTCTCTCTAGCATAACTAGAAGTTTGAACACAAAATTCCTAGGCCTTGCAGCAGGGCCCCTCTGTCTCCAGGCATCGAACCTCCAAAGTACAACAAGAAGTTCAAAAGATTACACGTACCTGTGTGTTTTCTTTCTCTCTATCTCTTATAAATTTCTAGAAGTCCAAACTGGTGAGCTTGGCCTTTCTCATTATCCTCCCCACTGCTATCCTGCCAGGGAGGAACCGGCTATGATGCCATGCTGCCCAGGACTCTGAAAGCAGCAAACTAAGAGGTCACGTGTGCTTATTCGGTATTCATTCTAATGACTAGACACAGCCAATCATCTCTTAGTTAATACATAAACATATTGTAAGATTTAACAATGTACCAATCAGACATAGAATTATGTATTTTATTGGTAAAAAACTTTTTTATTATAAAAGTAGGGACTGCCCGTGCTTTTCCTCAGTTCGGGTTTGTTCATTTTGTTTTGTATAACTGCCTCTTTCTACAGAAATAAATCCTATTTTTATATGGATATAACTCATTGTGCCTGGTTATTCTGTGGGAAGAATTTTCTCTGCTCAACACCGCTTAGTTCCATCCATCAAATCTTAAGCTACACCATACAATCACATTCTAGATGATCCTGTGCTTCCTCAACAGTTTGGGGAAGGCCCATGTTCGTTTCAGCATGACAATGCCCCCAAACACACAGCAAGGTCCATATAGAAATGGTTTTGTCATGAAAGGTGCGGACCTTGACTGGCCTGCGCAAAGCCCTGAATTCAACCCCATCCAACACCTTTGGGATTAATTGGAAAGCCAACTGTGAGCCAGGCCTAAACGCCTAATCAGTGCCCGAGCTCACTGATGCTGTTCTGGCTGAATAGAAGCAAATCCCAGCAGCAGTACTCCAACATCTAATATAATGCCTTCCCAGAAAAGTGGAGGTTGCTATAGCAGCAAAGAATGAACCAATTTCATATTAATGCCCATAATCTTAGCCCATGTTGAATGTCAGCTATACAGGAATACAATCAATGCAATAGGATAAAATTTTATATTTATTACAAATCATTGAGTGTGCAGATATTTACTATTTCATGGTTTGCCTTTAATACCTGCCCATTGTCTTTAAGCTCTAGTAATAACTTTCTAGCTACTGAGTTATCTACTATCTATTTTTTTTTTTTTTTACTAGCCTGAGCCCTAGTGACAGCACATGCTGGAAAAACCTGTGGATAGTCTTTGTCCTCGACCTCCACCTCAGCCTTATCCACAGAAGGAGAACAGGTAACCACTAAAGAAGGGGGTGAAGCTGCCCAGACACGGCCATCAGTTAAGTCATTCCCCAGAATTACTTGCACTCCTTTAACCGGTAGAGCAGGCCGCACTCCCAGAGCCACCTCCCCTTTAACCAGATCTCATTCAACCGTGCTGGAGCAAAAAGGGCCACAGGTTTTACAGGGCGGTTACCTGGTTGGGACTTGTGCTTTGATTTCAGCATTGGACACTCAGCTTTCCAATGACTTTTTCCTAGGCAATAGTTACAAGTCCGACCTGAATACAACTTGCCACCACTGTTACCTGAATTGAAAGAACGAAGCTCACTTCCTGAACCTCTCTGATGACCACCAACAGCACTATCTCTGCGTCCATAATCACCCTGTACTTTATGAGTCAAGGCATATTCAGCCTATGACAGCCGCTTCAGTCAAAGTTTTAGAATTTCTCTCACTCAAATAGGTAGTCATGTGCTCAGGAAGAGTTTCTTTAAACTGCTCCAACAAGACTACCTCACACAACTCTTCAAAAGTCTGAACCTCAAGAGGCCAGTCGCCATCGACTAAAAAGAGTGGACAGCTCACACGCAAAATATACATAGGTTTTGTTTCTCGTATTTCTTTGCACAACTGAATTTCCACCAGTAAGACTCAGGTACTACTTCATATGCTTTTAAAATTGCAGTTTTTACCTTGAGATAGTTTTCACTGTCTGTTATAGGCAAAGCAGAACAAGCCTCCTGAGCCTTCCCAGTCAACACACACTGTAGCAGCATGGTCTGTACAGAATCACTCCACTTCCTGTTTTTAGCTAACCACTCAAACAACAAGAAAAATGTATCTGGATCCTTTTCTGAAAATTTGGGAACCAATCGCAAGCAACCAGAGGCATCAAAATTTGAAAAACTTCCCCCCCACAAGAGTCCAACTTTTTAACTGCTGAGGGATCAAGGACCTTACCCTCCTTGATCAGATCCAGGTTATAACACTCTTAATGCTGGTGTCTTTGCTCCTGCTGTAGCTCAGCCTCACGTAGCCGCACATTGTATTTTATCCTCTCAATTTCAACAGCTTGTTCCTGTGCATGAATACCCTGTTCTCGTTCCAGAACCTTTGCCTCAAGTTCCAATTCATGTTTGTGCTGCAAAGTTAACAGCTCCTTTCTGCTGCTCAAAAGTCAGAGCTACCCTAACCCCAGCTACAGGCTTAACAAATTTCACAGACTGCTCCAAAAGACTGACCTGAGGAGTAACTGCACTGAGTGTCCGTACCTTTACCACAGCAGGCAAAACCCCCAACTGAACCAAGCTTTCCTTCACTACACCCAAAATGCGGTCTTTACACCCCTGACTAGGGATTTCAATTTCAAAATGTTCTGCCACTTTTAACAACTGATCCTTAGTGCAGGCATCCAATAGACCCTCACTTGGATTCTGAGACTCAACCCTAGTCTTCATGCAATAGTTGTGGTGGGTGATTCAAACACAGAGCCCAATGACTCGGCCAGGCAACCAGCACGCTGGCGACCCACCTAGACAGTCATGGAGGTGTACCCTCAGCAAAATGCTCTCGCCATACTAATGCACAAAAACAGCAAACTAAAACAACAAATAACGAATTCACGAATGGATGTCGATTATAATTACCTAACGGAAAAGTAGTTCCACTAACTGGGTCGTCTCTAAATCACAACAGATCACAGGCAAACACAAAAACTTTCAAACAAAGTAGATTCTCAGGCAGGTAGCCACCAACCTACTGGTATGGCCAAAACAAAGAGCCAGAACCTCAATCCACACTGAACTGAAAACACTCACAACACCCTTTAACTATGTGTGGGACTCTCCCGAATACTAGTGCTTGCTTTAGGCTACAGCTACAAGGATACACCGAAACAACAACAACAGTCACTACCTCCCTACTCACCATAGTAGACGATCCCGGACGAGCCCCCATTTGTTACGAACCTGGTTCAGGGCTTGCAACAAATGAGAGAGTCCACACACAAATGAAAGGTGAAAAAGGTATTTATTAAACTAAGCAAAACAACTCATAATGAAATATGGGAATGTTAGGCATCAGTTTTGTAAAGCGTGTGTGGATGAGTGAAATTTGGTTTGTAGAATTAAAGGAAAATAACACAAAAGCAAACTAATCTAAAGTGAAGGCCATGTGGAAGGCGTCATGGCTGCTCAGCAAACAAGGGAGAACTCCTAGGATTTTATATCCTTAGGCCACTCCCTCTTCAGGTGCAACCAACCAACTCTGACGGACCTCTTAACACTGGTACTCCTGGAAGACAGACAACTGGAGAGAACTAGAGAGATAGATAGAGAGAGGGCCGTCACACAGTGGACTGTATGCATGTCACGTTGGCAATGTAGCCCATGTTTCTCTTATTGCCTACACTCAAAAAATCAATCAGTTGAAGTTGAAGTCACATACTTAATATTATTGTGTGCAACCACAATCCAATGATTTATTTAGTGTTGATAGACCAAATTTGGTAATAGTCAATGTTATTTATTATAGGATTGTGCAATGCGATGGGGTCAATGTATGCAATGGTAGAGAGGATCTCTTAACAGCTCCTTGCCATCAAAAGGTTTTTTGCCAATGACAAAACCCATACTCCACTTCCCACCCTCAACTGGGAGGACTTTGAAGTCTTGGAGGCAGTCCAGGATGAGTTACAGCCTGTTGTGACATTCACAATAATATTCTCTCTGGTGAAGAGTGTGACCACATCATCTCTGCTCCCAATTCTCAATCTCAAGAGTGAAGAGATTCTCAAGGAGAATGAGAATGATGTAAATATGACTGCAGATTTAAAATGAGGAATCCTGGAGTAGCTGGACAGAAAATACAACAACAACAATACAATGCATCTCCTGTGTAAAGCTACTTTCCAGGACCCACGTTACAGGGGAAACCACCACAGTGCACCTTAGCTGGACTTCACCAAACACCAGCTGCTGTTGGAAATGGTGGTCTTTTTTGAGAAAAAGCCCCAAACATCTATGCGTATCAGACTGGAGGAGGAGGAGGACCCAATGGCTAAGAAGATGCTGGGCAGTCATCTCGGAAGAACGAAGACGGCTGTCTCTTCCTGTGGTCCAGCGAGCCCATGCTGAGATCATCAATTACTAGTAAAAGTAGGTAACTGATGGAGACGGCAAACCACTTGAGTGGTGAGAAAAGATTGAGACCCACTTTCCTCTAATGGTGAATATGGCCAGAAAATATCTTTGCATTACAGCCACAAGAACGCCACTGAAAAGCTTGTTTAGCCCTACTGACAATATAGTCACACCTGTCCGCAGTCAGGTAAAACCACATAAACTTAACATGCTGGTTTTCCTGGTGAATTGTTAAGTATATGTGAAGTCACATACTTAATTTTTGAACCGTCTGTGACGCAGCGCTCCCATGTACGTGCATATTACAATTACCAGAGGCAGAGATAAGGGAAGTGGTGGATTGGCTTCCATTAACACTGCAGTTCACCTGCATATTGATAAGCGGTATAGCTAAACATCTGAACCGGTGTGACGGGAAGCAAACGTCTCTTTCAGGTAAAATGACATAGCAGTGGCTCTTAGCGTCATTAGAGCGATGTGTCCCATTTACAGTCTCAGACGTAGCCCTCTTAGTAGTAAGTGAATCATTCATGATTTTTGTTGTGATCTGATTTTTTATTTTATTTGGCATTTGAGGTGCTTTAAAGGTGCAGTTGACAAAATATAGATATATATTAGCCTATAACAGTGGTCCGCAGTATACGTTTTCTGCGGGCACTTATTTCACTCCATCCAATCACAGTGGGTACTGATTATTTATTAGGCCTATAGTTATTTTATATTGTTATATCTATAAGTCCGTTTATTGTTAAAGATGTGTTTAAAACATTTTTTAAACAGTGTGAAACTAATAATTTTCTTATTATTATTGTTTTGAATGGAAATAAGTTTTGAGAGAAATGGGATGGTTTTGCCTTTATGAATGTAAGCCGATAAAAGTAATCACCGTGTTCACTTTGAATGAGTAGCCTAAATGCATGATAGGCCAAAACAATTTTACCAACCAAATATACAGTAGTGAAAAATCTTATTGTGATGAAACCCTTGGTTTGCAAATGGCTTTCTTCAAGGCTGCTGTAATTCAGCTCAGTTGAGGTGACCATACAAAAGATCTTTGAAGCTGATGCAGGCACTTGTATATCTCTGTACACAATTCCAGCCAAAATACAGCTCTCTTACCCAACTTGATACACTGGTTAAGTGTGAGATCGCTTTGAAACTCAAGCAGCTCCATTTCCAAACTCGCCCAGTCTAACATCTTGGTGCGACGTGCAACTGCATCACAGTAGAGTTGTACGTTTCTGATGATTTTAGATCCTCTATTTTCTGCATCATCTTCTCACTCTTGAGAGGGAATGAGTCTTTATATTCCGGATGCACAGTGCTGTAATGACTGTTTAAGTTATACGATTTATTTGGCAGATTTTTAAAACAAATCAGACACATGCATTTTGTCCCATCATCATTGGGTACAAAAAAATATCCCTGCTCCCATTTTCTCTGATAGCAGTATTTGCTTGTTGCGGTCTATGACCCATGTATAAAAATAGCTTTGACCTCTGCAGGTAGCGGTTCAGCTAATGTGGCGGCATCACTTGCATTAGCTGAGGTGCTCGCGTCTGCTCCTTCTGTGTCCTCTGGTGGCTTGTCCGATTGCGGTGGATCGTGATCAGGATTTTGGTTTGAATCTGGCTTCTTTTGATCAACCGCCTGTCCATTATAAAACAGTTGCTGCTGTCAGTTTTGCATAACTAGCCTAGCAGTTGCA
Source organism: Anguilla rostrata (assembly GCF_018555375.3). Lineage (NCBI taxonomy): Eukaryota > Metazoa > Chordata > Actinopteri > Anguilliformes > Anguillidae > Anguilla > Anguilla rostrata. The sequence goes on along the minus strand of NC_057942.1, from coordinate 19,160,465 downwards.
CTATCGTCAATCAATATCGAACACGGGATCTGAAAAAAAAAAAAGCGTGAACTTTTGACCCTTTGCGTCATTAGCTAGTTGTAACGATGAGTTGTAAGTCTGATTATTGTCTCTGATTGGCGGCTCTAAACGTGCATTATCAACATTATTAATTTATTTAAAAAGTAATATAGCAGATTTCACAATTTATTATTATTATTATTATTATATTTGTTTATTTTATACTTTTTATTTTTTATCCTATTTTAGAAGAGCCTTCGCAGGCATGATGGGATTGTCTCACAGGCAGCAAAATTCCTGCGGGCACGTCTATGCAGACCCCTGGCCTATAATCATTCATCTAAATCATTCACTAATTCAATAAGGCTTACATTTCTATCTGAATGAGACAGCAGAACAAACATGTTTTTACTTGCAATATTTAAGGAAAATATTCTTACTCAGATGAACATGATGTGCAATGGTGCCAATTAAATTTGGCATATGTTCTATTTAAGTAAACAGCCAGCCCCTTTGAGCACTGGTGGCCAGAACCGCTGCATTCACCTGTTCTTTTTTGTGCACAGTGAAATTAAATTACAGATTGGACATCACATCTAATAACTTAGTATGTATACTGTAGGCCTAACACTGGAGAGGTTATGCCTAAAACAAAGCACCAATCAATAGGAACGTACTTCTCCAGAATTCTAAAATGATACAGAATTACAAAAAATCCATATATATATAAATAAAATTATAAAGAAATCAGCTGTAGAGATCATCGATCCCTCATGACGACCGCCTATCCCTCAATGTACTGTCAATCGGCACAACCCTAATTGCCAGAGTTTAAGAGTCTTCTCTGATTGGACAGGTGCTATTAGCACTGTATCTCCCATCTTTTCTGAACTTTAATTTTTAGATGTGGATTATGAGAATTGTATGATGAAGCCTGCCACTGAATGATGTCACACTTGTTTTGCTTTACGGATTGTGCAACAGGGATATGAAAAGCCAGAATAAGACTGATTTACCTTACACTGCTGACTCCCCAGAAGTAAGTATACACCAATGTACCTTGTGATTGGCAGAGCTGCTCTTTGGGTTCTGTTTGAAAGACAGCAACCGCAGAACATTCTGTGCTGACAAGATTAATGTCCTCTCCCTATTTTGTTATCCCTGGCATCAAACAGGAAACGCCTGCTGGACATTCACCAGAAAGGAACAGTGTATCCAGAGTCCCATGCAGGGTTCTCCTTCATCAGTCTTTCTTCCCTCTTTTTTAATTTTCTAATTTAAATATCACGCATCTGTCTTCGGTCAGAGAGAATGAGAAATAAAGAAATAAATGATGAATAAATGAAAGGAAAGGATTAATTTCCTGACCTAAGCCCAGACTTGATCTAGCTGAGAGCAGAAGCAGTAGAAATCAGCAGAGATGCTGGCCAATGTTTCTGTTTGCTATTCATCACAGAGCGGTGGCTTGGTCCGCCTAATGCATAATGGATGGTCACGCAGGCTTATTCTCTTGGACAGTAACCGGAGAGGAGGGGACGCACAGAAAATCTCCCTGCGTGCCACAATCTTTGGACCGCCTGTGCTGCCGCGCTCCCGTGTACGTGCATATTACAATTACCAGAGGCAAAGATAAGGGAAGTGGTGGATCGGCTTCCATTGACACTGCAGTTTACCTGCATATTGATAGGCGGTTTAGATAAACATCTGAACCGGTGTGACGGGAAACGAACGTCTCTGAGGTAAAATTACACAAATCAGTGGCTCTGAGTGTCATTAGAGTGACGTGTCCCATTTACAGACTCAGACGTAGCCCTCTTAGTAGTAACTGAAGTATTCACGATTTTTGTTGTAATTCATGCAGCACACTGGATTCTTCACATGATCCAAACACTGAAGCTCCTCAAATGCATCTCTGGCACTGAGAGGTGCCATGCTATGCTAAAGCTATGCAAAATGGTGTGCAGCTGGTGCACTTTCCCACAGAACATAAAATAAAAAATGAAGATAATCAGGAAAAATTAGATCCTTTAGAGGAATTTAGTTTGATGATCTTTCACAAAGAAGACACATAAGTGGGCCATAGCAGGAAATAGCCAAGGAAATTATTTGTCAGTATGTTCTGTCTCTGCTGGCTATGTCACTGAGGACAGCTGTAGTGTACACATAATGTATGCCTTCTCTGTCTGAAGGAAAACCTTTTAATTCAATAAAGAATATTCTTCAACCATGGTGAAGACTCAGCCACCCACCCCCCCCCCCCCAACCCCCTGGCAGAATCTGTCTTATTGTCATTACGGCTGTTTCCTAAGGTAAAGCCTCAGCAGTGCATTGGTAACTGGTCTATACATATATGTTCTGCTTTCACTTTGAGTTTTCTTGAAGATTATGTCTGGATTGAGAAGTCACTACTCAATAAATAGCCGTTTTAGATAAATACTACCAATGAGCGATAATTCCCCCTCTTCCCCTGTCTGCTGTAGCATCGTAGCCTCCTCTTGAATGGCACCTCTGTCTGCGTCCAAAGATAGAGGCCTCACAATAGCATCCTACTACTGGGGACCACTGTGCCCATTAACACACGCTCCACCTTAATCAACTGCCATGGCAAAATCAATAATGGGAAGGCCCTCAGTAATGATCTGGCTATGTGGCACTACATGGACCTGATTCACAGATAATCTTACTTTCTGGCTCTCCCACCAGAGCCCTGTCTGCAGAAGCACCAGATTCAATTTGGTTGGGCATCATTAGCGCTTATCAAAGTGTATTTCTATCTCACTAACAGCAGGTTTACATCACTCTCATCAGGCCCACTTACCAAGGCTTAACCAATGCTCACTGCCCTGCGGCCACATGCTAAGTTCCAGAGGGTGGCGCCGTTCGCCACAAGTTTGTGCTTTTAAAGTCCAGGCTTTGGAGAGATGGAGATAAATAATGATACTGAAGGAAGAAGATGAAGACGCAGCACAGAGGCATAGCAGATGAGAAACACTGTGTGTATCTCCAAGACTGTGCTTATCTTCACATCGAAAGTTACAAATTACAGTTGATAAAAATTAATTTAATTAAATTAGCATACCCATTCGCTAGATGAAAAATGCTGGGATGGATGAGCGGACACAAGATGAAATTATGCCAGTGGTGTATGCATCAGAGCAATAATTTACTATTTTTTTCTCTTCTGTTTTGTTCTAAAACTTTTAGCATATTGAAAATGAACCACCTAGGACCAGTGAGTTTTTATAGACTTTAGCCTGTAGTAGAAATTATGCAGAGACCTGTTTCATCTTCACAATATGTCATTAAGACAGCAAAGTTGTTGGACCTGTCAGAGTATAATTAGGCAGGGGAACAGGGGTCAAAGATGGAGTTGGTCATGGTTCCTGCCTCTCTGTATAACCTGCCATTCTGATGTCATAAATCTGACATGGCTGTCAGAGACTTAGTCACATACACCTCCCTCCCTCACCCTGTCCACCATCAGCTAAGTTACATCGGATCAGCTTCTGTATTACACTAATGCTGCTGTTTTTTTTTGATCATTTGTGTGTGTGTGTGTGTGTATGCGTCCACGCATACGCACATGTGCATGGTACATGCATGTGCAGCTGCGCATTTAATGTACATGTTACCCAAGATGCCTTGATTGCACAGATTGAGGCATAGATTCAAACAATATTTGGCCAAAGGTTCACTCACGACTTTAAATAAGTCTTTTTTTATACTTTTAGCATTTTATGTTATAAACCAAAATGTATACAATACTAAATGTACGTAAGACCTCATTTATACAATGTACAAATACATAACGTAATGTAACAAAATGTACATAATACACATAATATATACTTTAAAGTTTTCAGTTTTGTTTTCACAAGTAAGACTGTAAAGTAATCAAAACTGTTGTATGTAAATTTTGTATTTTTTTATATTTTGTATAAATAAATAAATAAATAAATAAATAACACTTGAATTTCTTGAGTCAAAGTTCAGAACAAATTCTTTATTTATTCCAGGCCTAAGAATGTTACCCAAAGGCTGTTGGATTGACTAATTATGCTTATGTCCTTACAGTAGTCCTTACAATAGCAATAGTTGTATTTACTGCGCCTTCATCATCACCATGGTAAGTATAATTATCATCACAGTTATCGCAAAAACAACTTACCATTTTTTAAAAGCTTTTAAGTAAGCTCCATTTCAGAACATCTGGAAAAATTTGCTCTTGGAAAAGGCAGTGTATGCATTCCCCTCGCATATAGAGGCTGGCAAATGTGAATCACTGAATTGTAATAGACTGGTCCACTTGTTGATTTTCATAATGCCAGTGGAGTCTCAGAGGGGTTTGCCTGGCTAACTGCTGTATTAATACATGCACTGGGCTAGCCAAGGACTAGCCGGGGGGACCTCCTTCTGATCAGTTATTATAATTATTATTTTTTAAGATCGACAGGCCATGCCAAGGAGCAGTCATGGGACTTGCTCCCACACGTCTCCCCCCAGGGCTGACCCAGCTCTAATTACAAAGTCTGAAGGGATGTCCTCGGTCCAACTTTCTCCATTTTATCACACAATTCTGTGCTTCTTTGGGTTTGCAACAGGAAGTACTTCTTTATCTCTTGCAGCATATTTGTAGGATGAATGTGGTTGTATTTTCTGAAGACCAATCTACAGAACTACAGGGGGAATCAGGATATCAGGACAAGGCCAGCCGTTCCCAGGCAACAATAAAGATAAAGAACAAAGTATTTTTATAATTATAATTTCATCTTTTCTCTCATTGGTATTATGACCCGTCACTCTGAAACATAGTTTTTTCTTTGACTTCTGGAATAATCCAGACAAAGACAATATTTCAGTAGAATTTAAAGCATAATTATTTTGCTATAGAAATAATTTATTTTCATGGTTTCACTTCTATTTATTCTTGGTGCTATTATGGGCTCTTATTCAACCATTGTTTTTCTTTGTGATCATGTGTCAATCAAATGTTTGTCTAAAAAGTATTCAAGGAAGAGTTTCAACATTAACTTTGAAAAAAGAAAAGAAAATTATGAGCATAGTTCAGATCCAGTCACATTATATAAAACTGCATTGTGTAACTGCTAAACATACTGTTTTTATGAAATAATAATTTGGGTGGAGATATCAAAAATGGTAGAGCAATCTTTTCTTACCCCTCTTGTTCAGTTTGAAATCAAAGAAATTATTTATTGCTTTCTGGGTGGTGACATCATGAAAAAGAGCTTGAATTTATGAATGTTGATCATTACTGCGATTCCAGTAACCACAAATGCTTACAACCTCACTGGGGGGCCCAAATTTATCTGCAATAGAGTCCCTCACAGAAAAATGTATACTTTTGTAAAATTTCTTTCTAAAACCATGTTTCACTGCCCTGTCTGCCTATGTATGTGATTCTATTGACATAATTAACATCCTCAAATTTCTAGAGCCACTCGAGGCTGAAATTCCATCTTTAGACTGAAAATCCATTTGTAGGTGGTCTTGATGTTTGTGATGATGTTTTTACCTGTTCTACAGAAGCACAGCTGTATTGCTGAGGTGGTTTTAAATTTTTCAGCAACTTTTTCATGTTTAAAGATGAGATGTTCATTCAAATTAAAGGTATTGCAGTGGGCTCCTAACTGTGCTAACTTATATATTAGGTAATAAGTTAGGTCAGAATAGTGTTCACTGTTTGAATTAAACTGTGATCTTGCCTAGAAATAGCTGTACGAAATGAGTATCTTATTGAACCTGTGTTTTGTAGTTGTCCATGACCATGAAATGTACTTTTTTTTACATCGCTTTGGATAAAAGAGTCTGCTAAATAAATAAATGTAAATGTAAATAAATGTATGTGGGTCACTTTGAACACACCACTGTAATGAAAGTAATCCTTTCCTAGGCCACATTAAACTCTAGCATCAATATATTTATGCTGTTTTTTTCTGATCTGGCAGGGCACTGAAGCTGTGTGGTTGCTCTTCTATGGCTTGTTAAATTCTAAAAGTGAACATTTGAAATTCACTATTTGCTATCAGCCACAGCGTATCAGCTTTTTAGATATTCTAATTAGGAGAGAGGCTAATGGGCTTAGCACAGATTTGCCCAGGAAGCCCAAACAGGAACTCCTTACAAGGTAATACCTATATTACCTATACCCACCCTTCCTCTGGCTATTGAAGTAGGCAGATTTAATGATGTAATTGAAGAGAAAAGACTATGTCTGGTATGTGATCTGGGTGAAATCGAAAATGAATCCCACTTTATGCTGTACTGCACATATTATGATGATCTAAGAGCACCAATTTTCCATGAAATGTCTGTACGTAATCCTGAAGTGTTTTGGGGGGGGGGGGGGGTGATGAAAAATTGGAATGGCTATTTAAGTTTGACGTTTTTAAAATGGCTAACTTTGTTTCAAAAGCCTGGAAAAGAAGGCAAGATGGATTGTTTGTTTAGTCTCTAATGAGGTGTTATTATTTATGAAATGATTTTGAATATGTTGCAAAAAACTTGGAAAAGAAGATAAGAAGGTTTGATTACGGAGACTATACTCTTGTGTACAGGGTATATGTATCAGATATGTGTCTGTAGCATTTTAATAAGGCTAGGATTTACTCTGGATCTGTTATATGCAAAATGTTGGTGTCATATAAGCCCATGTGGGCTGGGCATGCATGTGATGCATGACACAATAATAAAATTCATTCAAATTCAAATTCATTCAAATTCAAATTCAAACCTCTAAAAATGATTCTGCCCATTAGTCAGTACAGTCGCATTTGTAGAATATAAAGAAGCAATCTGATTTTGAAAAACAACCAGAAATGTTTAACACACACTTCAGACAAAGTGTGTACCTTGAAAAGTGGATAGCTTGTGCCTATGTAAAATTTAAACACATGACACAGGAGGACAGCTTAAAGCCCAGACAAAAAATGCCCTCAGATAATAGGGCACAATGCTTCCTCAATGCTAATCTGCTTGACTCCCACCAGTCTGGCTTCAGGCCTGGCCACTTGACAGAGACTGCACTCCTCTTGGTCAGTGAGTCACTCCATGCCGCACGAGCAGCCTCCCTCTCCTCTGTCCTGATTCTTCTAGACCTCTCCGTTGCATTCCACACTGTGGAGCACTCCATCCTCCTGTCCTCCCTGGCAGCAACAGGGATCTGCGGCACAGTCCTTGACTGGATTGAGTCTTACCTCTCCGATCGTTCCTTCCAGGTTGCCTGGGCGGGTAAGGTATCACCACCCTGTCCCCTCGCCACTGCTATGCCGACGACACACAACTCTTTCTCTCCTTCTCCCCATCGGACACACAGGACCCTGCCCGTATCTCCGCTTGCCTGAGGGACATCCAGAGCTGGATGGACAATCACCACCTGAAGCTCAACCCGGGAAAGACATAGTTAATCTTTATTCCTGCTCTAAACTCTCCCCTCCTCAATTTTTCCATTTCCCTAGGAGACACCTTAGTGACATCATCACCCTGTGCCAAGAATCTCGGAGTGGTGATGGACAACAGGTTGTCCCTCTCCAAGAACATCGCAGCAGTAAGCCGGGCATGCACATTTTTCCTGTATAACATCCGGAGAATCCGCCCCTTTCTCACCACCTACTCAACCCAGCTCCTGGTCCAAGCAATGGTACTATCCCGCCTAGACTACTGCAACTCTCTTCTGGCTGGACTACCGGCATCTGCCATCAGACCCCTGCAACTCATTCAGAATGCTGCAGCTCATCTGATCTTCAACCACCCCAGACACTCCCAGGTCACTCCCCTGCTCACTACCCTCCACTGGCTGCCTGTTATAGCTCGCATAAAATTTAAAACATTGGTCCTAGCATACCAGGCAGTCAAGGGATCAGCCCCAGCATACCTCCACAAGATATTCAAACTCTACATGCCAGCCAGACCCCTCCGTTCTGCTACCTCAGGACGCCTGGCACCTCCCCCTCTTCGCCCCTGCGCTTCCCGAACACGTCTCCTGTCTGTTCTGGCCCCACGATGGTGGAATGACCTCCCCGTGGAGGTCAGAACAGCTGAGACACTGACCCACTTCAAGCGACGACTGAAGACTCACCTCTTCAGGCTGCACCTCTCCCCATCCCTCCCTACCTCCCTGTAAATGACTGTAAGCTTAGGGTTGTAACTAGGTAGCTGTTTTGTAGGTGATTTAGTTAATGCACCTGTCTTAACTAAGGCTTGTATTTTTGCATAGACTGCGTTGTTGCTGTTCTCGTTTGTGTTAGTGTTAAACAGCTTAACCTACAGGGTCCAAGTTGAACTATGCGGTTGTTCCCTGCACTTGGACCGGTACTTCTCTCTAGGGTTTTCGACATACTTGTTCTTGGTTATGGTTATACACTTTGTTGTACGTCGCTCTGGATAAGAGCGTCTGCCAAATGCCTGTAATGTAATGTAATGTAATGCTCTCTCCTTGGGAAAGAATTTGAGAGAATGATCAAGAATCACTGGCACATTCTTAACACTGACCCTCAACTGTCCAAGTGGTTCAAGGGCACCCCTATGGTAGTGTTCAGGTGGCCCCCTAACATCTGACATATGGTGGTAAAATAATTTGTCTCCCCAACCCTCCCCATCTCAGTAAGGTACCTTATTTGACCATGTCCCAGATGGGAATTTTGAGTGTGGACGTTGTGCCCAGTGTAACTTTACCACAAAATGTAAAGTTTTTAATCATTCTAGGTCTGGTCAAGAGTTTAAAATCAAGGGTTTTATTACATGCTACTCCAAGAATGTTATTGATGCTTTGAGGTGAAGAGGCTCGTTGCTGTATGTGGGTAAGACAAACATTAAATATTAAAAGATTATAATATCTGAACATATGTAGGAACAACACTACAACCCAGAGTCCAATTGCTCAACACTTCATGGAGGCATGTCACAATATCTTCTCCTTGAGATATTTTGGCATTGAACATGTAAAAAATCTAAGAGCCAGTGATGCTCAAAAAAAATGTATTACAAACCTTTTGTATCTGTAGGCTAAATAGTTTATTGCCTTCCAGTCATAATATTGATTGGAATATAAAACCTTTTCTATAAAGATTGGCTACCATCTTGGGTTCATTGCTACATTCCTTACATATTTATTGTTACATCGTTCCTTGCATTAATGTTTTCTCCCACTAAGGAATGTGATGTACATTTGAACTGTATACCACGTCTATATTTTCTCTAATATGTATGGCCCTTTTAATGGGTATGGTAGTACTCGGTCTGATTATACCTGCCAAAGATCCTCTGGGATCAAAACATTGAAACATTGTCTTTAATAAAGGTGTGCAAGGAGCCGTTCAGAGTGCGGGCTTCTTTCCTTTCATTTACTTTCACTTTTCAGCCTAGCACCTTATTAACTGGATGCGCATATGACATGCTGTCTCTGGAAAAAACTTTCTCACCCACTTTCAGACTTTTACTTTCTGACCAAATAAATTTTCCACCTCTGGTAGTCTTGTAGGACAAACTTGACTTGGCATTATGAGTGCTCTGCAAGTACTGTTGATCAAGCTGAACAAAATACAAATAAACTGAGCAATTAAAAACTTAACATCTATGTGTTTTAACTCCAGATTTATTTAGTCATACAGTATATCTAGCAGCTACATGTTCAGAATGTTCTAATGCTGGATGCATACAATTAAATATGCATTAAACAAGAGCAGATGGCCATGATTACTTTTTGTCATCATTAACTATATGAAAATGCCTTTCTAATCACGTCCATCATCATCTGCATATACTGTATATGTCCCCATCCTTTTTATGAATTAAAGTAGAATCCTAAACTGAAATCTTTAAAAGCAAACAGGTTTTTTTGGTGTTGATCACCTCTGCAAGCCTGTCACCGTCTCCTTTATTAGATAAATCTGTTTGCACTTTACATTCCATAACACCTCTCTAGCTTGGCAGTGGAGACAGCGATGGCCCAGTAAGCTTTCACTCTCCACCCTGATCTGAGATCAGTTGGTAGGTGTGTGTCACAGAGGCTTCAAGGAAAAGTATTTGTAGAGCCAAATCCTCATCAAATATATCTCAAAGAAATAATTGCTTTCCTCTATCCTTTCGATATCTTGTCATGAGATGAGCTGTCAGTGTGGATTTCTAATTTGCACCAGGAGGGAAACATTGCCATAATGTTAGAGTACTGTTTAAAAGCAGTCTCAGCTTTGTCCATCCTTAGAATTTGGCCAAATACTTTAAATATATATCTGCCTGTCTCCTATACCTGGGCTTACATTTAACAAATTATTAATATTGAAGTACTTGAGAAAAAATAGAAATTATTCAAGTGAAGCCAAGCCTTAATATACATTTGTATGAAAACTGTAGAAATTGACGTTTAAAACAATGCATTCTGATTTATCCCCCAACTGTTCACATTCATTCATTCATTCTACTTCTTCTTCTTTGCAATGGCCAGAAAATGTTACTCTAACAAAAAACCTTTGGTCACAATTGGTATGGTTCCTCCTGCAGTGGCAAAACAAGATCAAACCTGATACAACATCCAGAGCTATGTCCTGTGGAGAGGTAACTGCTAATTAACAGAGAAGTGCTGTTTACACATTTTAGATACAATTACAGCCTCCCTGATAATTGCCAATTCATCCAAAGAGAGCATTTCTGTTTCTGTTTGCTTTAACAATGTGTCATTTGAGGACATAAACAGATGGAACAGTTATTACCTATTTGGGAGTGTCTAATGCACAGTTCATTGGCAAATTAGATGGAGATATAAGATGACGTGTTGTAGGTCTGCAATACCATATGGATCGATTTATAGTCTCTTTAAAGTCCGTAATGCTGAGTGGATGGATTGCGGTTTAGGCTAAAGGAACAGATAAGCAGGGCTTACTGTTTGTTTCTGTTGCAGTCATTGCAGTCAGGCTTATAAAGCTGTTAGTAAATTGATGATTCCAAATAGCAGAAAACATGGATATAATAGCATCAGGGGTGAAGTCGGTAACTTGTCTCTAATAAACTTGGGCCAGTACTGTAATATAGGGCTCTTTCAGAATTTCCTTATTCCTGAAGGGTATGTACTGTAAATACCCAACATGGCCAAAAGTATGTGGACAGCCCTTCTAATTAGTGGGTTCGGCTACTTCCACCACACCCAACGGCTGCATAAAATCAATCATACAGCATTGCAATCTCCATAGACAAGCATTGGCAGTTGAATGGATCGTACTGAAGAGCTCAGTGACTTTCAACAGGGCATGGTCATAGGATGCCACCTTTCCGAAAAGTCAGTTTGTGAAATTTCTGCCCTACTAGAGCCACCCTGGTCAACTGTAAGGGCTGTTATTGTGAAGTGGAAATGTCTAGAAGCAACAACAGCTCAGCCGCGAAGTGGTAGGCCACACAAGCCCACAGAATGGGACCATCAAATAAACTAAAAATCATCTGTCCTCATTTGCAACACAACTACTGAGTTCCAGACTGCTTCTGGAAGCAACATGAGCACAAGAACAGTTTGTCGGGAACTTTATGAAATTGATTTCTATGGCCAAGCAACCGCACACCATGCGCAATGCTGAGCATTGGCTGGAGTGGTGTGAAGCCCAGGTGGGGTAAAAGTGTGATCACAGACCCCCCTACAGTACTTTTGCAGACTCCCATAAGCTTGCAGTGATTTCTTTATAGATTTCTGCAATAAGCCACACTATTAAAAAATGGAAATGTTTTTTTTTTGTAATATCTTTGTATTTTGCCATTTGTCCATTAAGGGCAATACTTTCCACAGCAATGCTGCATGACAGAAGAAGGCAAAAAAGGGAGAGAGAGAGAGAGAGAGAGAAAGGGCCTTTCTTTTCAACATTTCAACAGATGGTTAGATGGAGACAGGTGAGACTGGGGGCTACTGACTCAAACATACCCAACAGAGAAAGGACTCAAACAGGCCTGTAATAGAGAGAAGAGAGGACTCAAACATAGCCTACAGAACTGGACTCTACAAAGCAAAGAGAGAACTCAGAAATGCCCTACAGAGAAGAGGGAAGACATCAAATTACATTCCATTAATAGACACCCTGCATTCTGTATGAGCTTCATGAGCATAGCTGCACAGACAGGGAGACTAGCGAGAAGAGACTTGTAGTAGCCCAGGTGTGAGAGTACAAGGGCCTGGCTTAGAGCAGGTGGTGAGGAAGGGGTGACTTCTTTTGATGGTGCATCTGTAAGCCAGACTCACTGCCACGTTATGGGAGGAGAAGGGGAGTCAAATATCAATGGGTACCCCTACGCTTCTTACAGTAGAATTCTGAGTGAGCTGTCTCCTGTAGCATCAATGCTGAGGGAGAGGTCTTGCTGTAACATCCAGCGCAAGATGTAATTCATTTTGAGCACACCCTACACACAGAGGAGAGAGGTATCAAACATACCCTGCAGTTCAAAGTGGAGAAGACTCACCCAACAGAGAGAGGAAAACAGGACTCAAATCATACAGACCCAAGTGAAAAAATAGTATATTTAAGTGTATTAGAAATACAATTAATGTATACAAAAGCTATTACAAGTATACTTTTACTTTTTGTGCTTAATTTAAAGTATATTTAACATGTACTTTTAAAAAGTGTACTTCAAAATAGATGTCATTAAGTTCAACTTTAATGTACTAGAAATAAATATACTAATTCTTCAATACTTAAAGTGGTATTTCAGTATACTTATAAAAAGTGTACTTTATTGTAAGTGTATTGTAAAGTGTACATAATTGTACTTTTAAAAAGTATACTAAATTGCAAATAATTATAGTGGTAATTTTGTGTACTTATGAAAAGTATACTTGAAGTTATTGTCTTTTAATTTATACTTGAATATACTCATTCAAAGTATACATGATTTTTATTTGTACTTCAGTATACTTATTCAAAGTATACTTGAATTTCTTGTCTTTTCATTTATACTTGAATATACCTAGTCAAAGTATACTTGATTTTTATTTGTACTTCAGTATACTTATTCAAAGTATACTTGAATTTCTTGAATTTCACTTTATACTTTAATATAATTATCCAAAATATACTTGATATTAATGTCCTTTCATTTGTACTTCAGTATACCTATTCAAAGTATACTTGTATTTCATGTTATTTAATGCGAACTTTAATATACTTTTATATACGAGTCAAAGTATACTTACATTTCAGGTGTATAAATTGTGATTCTTTTATACAAAGCAATGATCAAATTAATGAATAAAAAACATTTATTTAAACATAGTAGACATGCTTCTACTTAAACTACACTGAAATATATTGTGCTAAAATGTATATCAAAATAATCTGAGTGCATGCACATAAATTTATTTCCAGGACGTACCTACTATCATAGTGCAACTTCCTGTGTGACATCAACAACACAATTCCAATCTGCCAAGATTTCTACCTTTCACAATGAGCTTCCTCCCTGCATGCAAAGCAGATTTTAACTGTTATGTTAGCACCTGTAAGCCAGGACTTGTGTGTATGATGATTTCATATTCATAAAGCAGCCATACGGATGAAAATGCTTTCAATTAAATACATTTATTACACTTTAAATGCACAAAGATATCATGTTAAACTTGCATCACATAATCCTATCAAATAATAGTAGCAGTCACACAATTCATAGTAAATAAAACACAATCCACTTAGATTTAATTTAAGTTCAAAAGCATTTAGGCCTCCAACAAACTCTGACAAAGGCCAGAGCCTGGTGTAGCAGTGACTGTGACTATGGAACATTTAATCCATGATCCCTACAGACTGGGATTCTGGGATCCTGATTTTTATACTGCCATGACTCATCCACTACATTAAAGCAAGCCGTGTTGTTGGATGTCAGATGCTGAGGATACGAGTATAAAAAACCTGTTTATGCATGTAAAAATGGTCTCACTCAATCGAACACATTGCTGAACACTGAAGTTACAGCAAAAAACCGCCAGAAAGTGAACTATCACTTTAAGCCAAATTCAGTGTGTTGACGAGAGCTTGTTGCAGCTGAGTCATTCCATGACACTCGATTCAAAAAAACAAACACTAGATGGCCAATGCAGCAATCTTGAATGGCTGGCGTTTCACTGAGGTGCTCATTCACGGATTCCTCTCGATTTATCATAGCAATGTAAAGATATTTCAATGTATAAAATCTTATTTACTGCAGTTATCTCCGCCAGGCGAGACCCAGGAGGGGATTATGCGTTTGGTCCTGTGTGTGTGTGTGCATGTATCTGTCCGCAGCTAATCTCGCATAATACTGGGCTGATCAGCCTAATACTTGTTGTGCATGCTGACAGCAGGTCAATGACCTGAATTCTCGAATATTTTGCAAATCGGTCAACGACAAGTATTTTATTTGAATTAATTTCCATCATTGCCCATTGAAATACATTGACTGCTAACTCCTCACTCCTCCTAACCGGCCGGTAGGGGCCGCAAGTGATTATGGTTAAGCGAAAATAGTCATCATCGCATTCACTCTGTGGTAGAAGTCAAATACGTTGCTCCTAACAAAACATTGTCAATGATTTTTCGTAATTTCTTGGGAAATACTATTATTATTGAGGACTCCTGGGCATAGCTAAGCCATATGTTTGCTGATAGACCTAGCTGACATTGTTTTCTGGTGTAAGACAGAAGCGGATAGAAATATACCATTGATTTACTGTCTCTGTCTCTATCTACTGAACACATATAAAATGTAATCATTGCAATGTAAGTATTACTGCTACAAAATACTTGGTTATATACATTATTTTTGAAATTGAGTGTCTTTAAATAGGTTAGTGGTATTATATAATGTGGATATTTCACACTGTAATGTAAGCGTTAGTAGCCTAGTGCAATAGTTTTTGTGATGCCAGGGTCAAAGACGAGACTCAATTTCTGTGTCCCCAAGCAGTTACTCTCATATGTTTTTTTTAATTTGTTTAAATATTGTTTTAAGTTATTCACCTCTGACCCCTTTGTAGACCCCAATACATAATTGTATTTAACAATAATACATTCAGTGATTTTTTTAACACTAAAGTGCAAAAATGTCATTCAGCAACGTGCTCCCCACCTAAAATCAGTATAGAAAACTCTTTGTAAAACACAAAAAACAAGAAATAAATCATATAACATCATGCCAAAGGGTATAGTTTAAGTGTCCTGATAAATATTTTGAAGTATTGACAAGATCCCCCTTTAGAAACAGCATTAAATATCTAAAATACTTTTGTCCCCAAACACAAATATTCCTCGATGTCCTTCAGCAACATAATCATAAGACGCCATTTTGAACTTAAATCACATGATGCTAGTCATGTGACATGCCACGTGATCACTCAGAGGACCCCTGAGGACCACGGAATGTGGAGGTAAGTTCAAAATTGTACTCCTCAGTTTTAAATAATTTCACCTTTTTCCTCTTCCACTTGTCACAACTGTGTATGTCATTCAGTAACATGTCAAGAAAGTGTACATAAAGTTATATAAGTTATATATTTTTAAAACACTTAGTTCCATGTGAAAAAATGAAGTTTAACAGTGAAGGTCAAGGTCATGGTTGTAAATAGGTGGCCAAGCAACTGCCTGTTAGGAATGGAAATGTATGAAATTTGTCATTCAGCTAAATGGAATTCGCCATTCAGCTAAATAATTTCGCCAAAATGTCATCGATGTTGCTGAATGACTCCATGGATTTAGCTTACTTTTATCTGATGTCAATTGATTTCTTTAGCATATTATACAATCTCATAAAAAAACACGTTTTCAACGTACAAAAATGCCAAGTTACTCACACATACAAGACATATAATAATAACTCATATTAACTTATTATTATTAACTCGTCAATAACTCATTCATTCAGCCAAAATCCAGGCCTGCCATTAAAAGTATTGATATCAAAATGACGCCAAGTTACTACAAACAATATAGGCCAGGGGTCCTCAATCTTATCCAGAAAGGGCCGGTGTGGGTGCAGGTTTTTTGTTCCAACCAAGCAGTTACACACCTGATTCTACTAATCAGCCACTAGAGTCTTTGCTAAGGACCTTGATTAGTGGAATCAGGTGTGTAACTGCTTGGTTGGAATGAAAGCCTGCACCCACACCGGCCCTTTCTGGATAAGATTGAGGACCCCTGATATAGGCTATCTTGCCTCACCAAAATTTTATAACATGTATTCCAAAGCAATGCTACCCAATATTTCCTCAATTCTTTCAAGTCACTTGGCCCTGTGTGTATATAAGCGTGCAGTACATGGACAGGCCAAACATATGTGTGGATGGCTTTCTCACAGTCAAGATTGATTGAATAGGCATCTATATGTCTAATTTGTATTGGTATGTATGCATTTTGGTGCCCAGCCTTTCTGTTGCGTGAATGATTGTATGTTTCTTGGTATAAATGTCTGTTCGTAAATGTGAATGTAACATGCTGCGAGGGAAATGTCCCCACGGGGATAAAGAAGTTCTCTATGTATGTATGTACAATATATATTTTACATGTAGCTATTTATTGTACGTTGCAAATATACAATCACTTGTACATTTACTCAAATTCAGTTCAGAAGCAAGTATAAACATATGCTTCCTGTAGTGACTGACCAGCAGTTTTCTACATGAATTTCAATGTGTTCCATGAGGCAATACGAAATATTTGACTTTGATCTGACACAAAGTTTGCATGACATTGCAATATGGTAAGATTACAAAACACAGGGCCAAGTGACTTGAAAGAATTGAGGAAATATTGGGTAGCATTGCTTTGGAATACATGTTATTAAATTTTGGTGAGGCAAGATAGCCTATATTGTTTGTAGTACCGTAACTTGGCGTCATTTTGATATCAATACTTTTAATGGCAGGCCTGGATTTTGGCAGTCTGAATGAATGAGTTATTGACGGTGTATGTCTTGTATGTGTGAGTAACTTGGCATTTTTGTACGTTGAAAACGTGTTTTTTATGAGATATCATTTCTTTTTGCAAAGCGTTTTATTACGAGAGTGAGAAATGCGAAGTGACCCTGTAAGAAACGGTTGTGGATTATGGCTATCCTTGTGTGAATTTGTACAGTCTGATGAGCGTGTACGTTTAGCAGTTTCGGTTTGCTATATATGTAAAACAGTGGCTGTGACAAATGGTGCAGTGGCGTAATTGTAAACGCATCAGAAAAGGTGAAATATGGCCAGTGTATGTAGGCTACTCACGGATTTGACGGGCATCCAACGAGCCTTGATTGAGAAAAGAATCAGCAAGCCCGTAGAATTAGAGCTGCCTAGGTCGCACCTTGTGTACCCTTCTGTCCTGCTCCGTTGTCTGTTATTTCGCGAAGATGCACTTTTAGTGTTTGTAAGGTTTATAAGGCATTTTGATAGGCTTATCTGCAGGTAGGAATCCTCTTTGCTGTTTTGTTAAGCTAGAACCAGAAACGTTGATAGTGGAGAATAGGAGCAGACGCATATGTCCCAGCTGGCTTTGCATATGAGAAAATAACAACAGTGTGAGATAAATTAGGCGAAATGGTGAAATTGCGTAGTTGAAACAATATGTTTTTAGCAGAATGGGCATGTAGGTGAAGGTTGACATGATCACAGACTATAGTGCGAAGTAAATGAAGTGACCATGAGCGAGCTTAGTTTCCTTATCAAACGGTATATATAACAGTCTGTATTAAACGTTAGTTGTTGAAGTGGAGGGTTAAATAACGTGCGAAATCTATTGAACTAATGTGTTTTTCTTATGTTCAGTGCTAGTAGTTATATTTATGAGTGAATCATGATTTTAAATGTAATGTTTTAATGCAGAGTTGCAGAACGTACATACGTAGTAATTGTTTGTATGTGGCTAGATAGAGAACAGGGCGAGGTAACATGAATGTAGAAACGTGGCGTTTGCTGATAAGAAGGTTTTGTACGGTAGCCAAGTGAAGAAATATAGTTAGTAGAAATGGCACTGTGGTGAACTGGTGTAACTTGTTAATAAAAGGAATACATTTGCCGTCATGAAATGCATATGAGTGGCCGTGAGTGAGTTTTTGTAAAGCAAATATAAGCGTAAGAAACGTTAGTGTAAAAGAGGAAATGATCTGCCTGAGGGCGAGGTGGGATTCAAGCCTTAAAACGGAGGTTTACCAGTCTGTGACTTCGTTAGTGCAGCACCATGCCATAGCTATGCAATGCGTGAAATATCATTAGCAAACCTGCCGGTGGTTTTAAAGAAGAACACAGGCCAGTAAGCACAGAAGAGCTCCCGTTGAATCCATATGGCTTTGCAATATTGTAGCCGGTTAATAACTGAACGTACAGACGGTACGTCATAATGCATATGGCTTAGCAATATTGTAGCCGGTTAATAACTGAACGGTGAACGGCGGGTAGATATGGTGCAAAAGCAATAATTGATAAGTAGTAGACAATTATTAGTGAGGGTCGAAGCAGGTTAAAGAAGCATGTTCCTAGCTGGGCTTGAACCTACAACCCTGTGTTCCCAAGACTGTAACCTTGCCCACTAGGCTACAGGCGGTCTAGCTGTTTAAACTGGAAATGTTTCAGAGTAAAAAGGTATGGGTATTTTGCGTGTGTATCTGCGTTTTTGATTGGGTCGTGTAGGTGAAGATTTGGCTGGTGTCAGTGAAATGTCCAATGGGGAGACATGTTGTTAGTGGGATAGGCGGCAGGAAAAATAAGAATGAGAAGAAGAAGGAGAAAACGCAAAATCCTCTTAGTTTGGGGCTTTATTGTGTGGACATGTGAAGTTGTTTATGAATTCTGTCTGTTGAAATGGGGTCAGAATGTACAGAATTTAATGTTTTTAAGGGCTGAGTGTCTGTGGCTGTTGTGGTTATTTCTGTGGGGAACCCTGAAAAAACTCTCGGTGCTGTGTAGGTATGGGGCATGCCCCCGCCAAGGCGTAACTTGGCGGGATGGCATACCTGCCATCCCAATTTGTACCACTTAATACACTACGCTGAATTATTTTTTTCCATTTTTTAATATTTTTTAACATTTTAACAGATGCCTTTGACAAACAAAGAGAGGTGTGCACGCTACCGTGCAAAGATGAGGGCAGATCCTGTTGCAAGGGAAGAGAGGCTAGCATGGAGAAGGGCCAGGTATACCATGTATAAGTAGCAGTCAGTATAGGGCCTGCCAGGGGCATGGCTAGAAATTGTGGGGCCCATGAAAGGGTATTATTTTGGGCCGCCCCTCCTATATGTTTCAATGATACAATATTTTTGAGGGCCCCTGTCTCTTCAGGGGCCCTTGGAATCCTCCTAGGTCCCCCCTCCCCCTCCCCCTCTTATGGCTCCCCTGGGGCCTGCCATATGTATAACCCTGTATTTCGGTCCAAATGTGCAGAGTAGAGTACCACTACATAACTGCATTGGGAGCATAATTTACAATAAAGATGAAGAATGATCACTGCTATTACCGCTATAAATGAATGAATGGATGGATAGATAAATAAATAGATACACGTTGTTATTGATTTTTAGCTATCAACGGAGGAAGCAAGATGGATGGCAAGATCTTCCATCCATCTCATCGATGAGATCTGCTGCTCCAGAAAAAAGGAGGGAGCATTGGAGGCTCAATCAGAGGAGGCGCAGGGAAAGACTGATGAATGTGAAGGCTGTCATGAACCTCACTCCTGTGGATTCTTTCGAGGAGCCTCCACAAGATGCACCTGCCCCACCATCACCACCTGCCCCACCATCACCTGCTCCACCATCATCACTTGCACCATCTGTGCCTTGCATTGGGAGGTAGCCCTGCTTACATCCTGAACACCAGTCTCAAAGCGTTGCAGTGAGAGCAGAGCTCAAAAAATGAAGAAGGAAGTTTCGGACCTAAAAGTGCAATTCCTCATTGCAAGGAGAAGGGCGGAGAGATTGAAGAAGACTGTCCAGAGACTAACCAAAGAAAAAGAAAAATCAGTAAATCAAAAGCACCGGCTAATGCCTTTTAAAAAAAGGGTTGAAAGAAGGAGAAGTGTGGAGGATTTCCTCACCAGAGACGAGAACAGTCGTCTTCTTCCTGGGAAGAAAAACACTGTTACTCTGAAAAAAAAGAAACAACAGCGGCGGGTTATCACAAAGACCTTGAAGGAGCTTCATGCCGTCTACAATGTAGAGGTGGGTGTGGCATGTGCCATATCATATTGGCAATTCCTCCGTTTGCGGCCCTTCTACGTCACTGAGCCAAAGGCATGTGACCGCAACACTTATGCATGCATCAAACATGAAAATGTTAAAATTCTCATCGCAAAGATGCATCACAGTGGCCTCCTCACAAGCACAAGCGTGTCTGAGGCTCTTGCACGGATTGTGTGTGATGTGAAGGCCAAAAAATGTACGTACAGGCAGTGTGCAAAGTGTTGCTACAATGACATCCAACCAGCCATCCTGCAAAGCAGCATGTCAATTACAAGAGGGAAAAAGTCAGTGCTGACGGTAAACTCTTTGCTCATTTTGTGAAGAAAACAGTCACAGGAACCTGGGAGGATCTCCTTAAGAGCTTCAATGAAAAGCTTGAAGCACTTGCAAAGCACCAGTTCATCTGACTGTATCAAGTGGAGTAATGCAGGGCTCTTAAAGACAGCCTCAAAGATCACGAGGCTGTGGTCCACATGGACTTTTCAGAAAATTATGCATGTAAGCTTGGTGTAGAGGTCCAGTCATTCCACTTTGGGGGTAGTCGTAAGCAAGCAACCATACACACATGTATGGCGTACACAGCTGGCAAGTCTCAACCATATGCAACCATTTCAGACTCCCTCCGTCATGATGAGCGTGCAGGGTGGGCACACCTAAAACCAGTGCTAGACGACATTCAGGCAAATTCAGCCATAATATCGTTGCACTTCATGAGTGATGGGCCCGTGACTAGTATAGAAATAGGAAAAATTTCTATTTCCTGAGCACAATCCCTTTCCTTCGTGGCCTAAAAGAGGTAACATGGAACTTTTCAGAGAAAGCACATGGCAAGGGCGCACCGGATGGTGTAGGAGGTTCACTGAAGAGATGTGCTGATGCATTTGTCAAACAAGGAGGTGATATCCAGTACCCTCAAGATTTGTTTGCAGTTCTGGAAAAATCCACCTCGTGTCAAATTCTTCTGGATATCTGAGGATGACATCAGCAAAGTGGATGAGGCTCTGCCAAGTGCTTTGCCAGCTGTTAAAGGCACTCTGGGTATCCATCAGGTCATGTCAAACACCCCAGGCAAGATCTTTCACAGAGACGTGTCCTGCTTCTGACAACAAATGGATCTTACCTGCAAATGCGAGACACCCTCAGAGGTAGACCTGAAAGATGATAATGAAGCAGCCATACCCTGTACTAGCAGTTTGACATGGGATGACATGGCAGGAAAGATGGTTATTGTGTCCTAGGACAACAAACCTTCTGTTGGGCAAGTGCTTAAGGTCGTCGGAGAGGAAGTTGAGGTGACATGCATGCAACAAGCAGGGGGAAAGAATTCCTTCCTATGGCCCCACATACCTGATGTCATCTACTACTGTCTACTACTCATCTACTGTCATCTACTACGACTACTGTGAATATGATTATCACTGAACCGGAACCATTAACCACGCAGAGTTCTAAATTGTCAGTAGAAGACTGGGATAAATTCTTATCACTCTGAAAAAACAACATTGACCCTCCTCCAGGAGATATTTTAAAGAGTTAAGAATGCCTTATGTCATTTGTCCTGTATAAATGAAATTGAAACTATGTTCATACGTACCTTGTTATACGCAGCTTAAAGTTACAAAAAATGTCATTGAACCATTCACAGTTCAACAAATATGGGAGATGTGTATCTTTTTATTTAGGCCTATACCCCCCCATTGATGAAAGTGTAGGCTTACACAACTATTGATAGTTATATTATAGATAATTCTGTCCTAAATGACAATGTGTCATTTAGAAAAACAAAATCCGTCATACGGTAACATAGTCATAATTAGTTAAAAAAATATAAAACATTTAATTGCTTTACCACAACACACATTATGAAACTTAACTTTAAAGTAATAATCTCGAAGATTTTCATTAAAATAAATGTCTGTTAAGTCTATCTATCTATCTATCTAAGACTATCTATCGCCGAATTAGGTAACACAATGGTGATTGAGCCTATTATTATATTAATTTATATTACTATTAATATAATAATTTATAATTAAAGAACTGGGTGTCTGTGGCAACATTCCCGGGAAAAAATCACACGCAGCGCATGATTAATGACACGTTTTCCATCACCCATCAGTGGTTGGTCCACCAGAGAGGGTAGACGGAGCTAACGCTAACAGGCTCACTCTTCAACTCACTTGTGTGTGAGCGGTGTACTGTTTTTTCCGTGTGTCTGCTAGCATTACAATAACAGAGAGGGGGGGGGGGGGGGTATGGAACCCGAAAAAGTTTTTGTGTAACGAGAGGTCATATTATTTGTTGATGTAGATTTCGTATTACATTTGATGACAATGTAACGTTACTAAATTATATAGCCTAGCTATTTGCACAGCTAACGCTAGCTACCGGACCATGTCAAGAAAGGCAACATTAGTTCAGACAATGTTGCGCACAGTATCCATCTCTCATATCAGGTAACGTTGTGTTAGCTAGCCAGCTAATGTAATTAACACAATTTAATGTCAGATAACAATTAGAAAAAACGCTAGCTAATGCTACCGACTGGTACCGACCTCGCAAAACGTCTCTCAAATACAATGCTACCTTGTTGCAACGTCGCAATGTAGCTAACTAAAGGTCAGTTCAGATCAATGATTCGCAACGAGACTGGATGCAACTTGCAAAATTCCAAGACGTCTGATTGTAAACGTTCTAACTGCACTTGGCAATTTGACATGGTGGGTCTTTTGAGACCCCAGGCAACGGCTTCAGACGCTCTGCTACTAACCAGTTCACACCGTTGCAGTTTTCTCTGCAACATTCTAAAACCGTTTTGTCTTGTTGCAAATCATTGATCTGAATTGGCCTTAACGTTACCGTTATTTACATTGCCATCAAGTTCATCAATATATTATAATGATCGGAATAAAGCCGTCTTTACACAGAGCATTAACCAGGGGTATAGGTGGAGCAGAGCCAGGTCTGATTTCAGTGTAAAAATGTCAAACCGGAGAAAACTAAATAAAAGAATACAGCAGTATGGATTAGCGTTATTATTTTATTACGCTTCCTCATATGGTCCTTCAGCCTTGCCCTTTTTTGATGAAATCTCCTTTGTTTTTGTTTTATTAGTTCTGATTGCTAATTTAACACCCAGCTCCGCTTTATTCTCGAACAGTTTTCTAGCAAAACCAGAAACACCAGCGGTAACATTTTGCAAGGCAGTTGTTTCAGAAATATCACACAACAACCATTCACAAGAAAGACTGTTTAGTGTGCATGAGATACATAATTGTACGAGCCGCAGCGAATCCCGCAAATTCTTCTCTGCAGTGTAAAGATGTTCATACCGGGCAAAAGGTGGATAAAGAGCGTTAGTGGACATTGATCATCACTAATTCTACCCCAGGTCTGCTACAGCATTTTAACCCAGCTCGGCAGTGTAAAAGTTAGCCTAATGTTAGACAATGAATGAGTGTGTACATAACGTTACTTTTATAACAACCATTTTTTATTCAGTAAATAGTAAGCGTTATAGTTGGCGTGGCCCAGGTGCCAACTGACTGACGTCACACAGGCGACACTGGTTGGATCCGGTTGGATCTCTGGGAAGTGAGGTCCAAAAACACACCTGCAATTATTGCTTTTCGCCATTGGTACCGCCAAAGAGAACGAAACAGAAATCTTTGAGATTGTAACTTTAAGCAAGAAATTGATTTTTGGGAAATTTTTTGGGAAATTGAATTTTCTCTCATTTTTAACTTATAAGAATTGCATTGGAAATTGCTACCATATTGGAGACAGTAACAGTAAAATGCTAAATATTTCATATATAGGTTTTCAGATAGAATTTTCTCAATAGGTATTATTTTTTAATAGTGTGACATTGACATTATTTGGAAAAAGAAAATATGCTGCTGAATGACATTTTGGAGGGGTGACATCTGATGAAACACAAAAAAATTACCTAATTTGCTTTTTTTCTTGAGGGGCACGTATTAAATTGCCAAATTAACACTTTAATTTACCTAAATAATGTTATAAATAAATTGTAATCACATTTTTTTGTTTTTGCCTTTTTGAAAACCTGAAACGTCTTAGACCCGCATGCAGCTGTGATAACGAGAGTGTTGGAACAATGCCAAAACGTGGTGGACGGTTAAATTGTTTTCATATGGTCCCATCCCCATACAAGCTGACCTAGCTAACGATATTTGATTCCTGCATTATTAACGATATTTATCTCCGCTAGGTGAGAGCCTGGAGGGGATTATGTGTTTGGTAGTGTGTGTGTGTGTGTTTATGTATCTGTCCGCAGTTAATCTCGCATACTACTGTGCCGATCAGCCTAATACTTGCTGTGCATGGTGGCAGCAGGCCAAGGACCTGAATTCTCGAATATTTTGCAAATCGGTCAACGATATTTTCTTTGAATTAATTTCCATCATTGTCCATTGAAATACATTGACGGCTCATGCCACACTCCTCCTAACCGGCTGGTAGGGGCCGCGTCAACAACTGCTTCCATTTGGAATGAAAGACCAACAATGTAAAATGTCCATTTCAACGTTAGAATGCCAACAAAATAATCCGCCAACTAACTGGGTACGTTAATGTTTGAATCTGTAGCAATTATTTTGTTGCCACTTTCACGCTGAAATTGATATTTTACATCACTGGTCTTTTGGAATTGCTCCCGTCCAGATTGTTCCTGTCCAGATTTGAAACGAAAGTGCCAGACTATAACGTCAACATTAGCTCTGTCTAACACATCGTGGCTGATATGAATGACATTAGCTAACATGTCACCACCTTTAGCGTTACTTCACTGAATTGGCATTTTTGGGATTTTCAGTGGCACATGGTAAAAACTTGTAATATTGTATTTGTCTGGTTGCATTGATTGTGTAGCCTCTATTGTTGCATCAGCAAACCTAACAAGCCTGGCGAAGATCTGCACTCTACTGAGTGAAATCTTCTAGTTTTAACTGTTTTTACTACCAATGTGTCAAACATTTCATTGCATTTTGTGACTGAAACTCCAATTCTTGTTTTCCTATTTTAATAGACTGTGTCCTAGAACACTTTCCTGGCACGTCCACCCAGGATGTCAGCAACAATCTGAGAAGAAAATGTAACAACGAAAGCTGCACCAGGAGGCTGAACCAGGGCGGCGGATCCCAAACGTCTGCGTAGACAACCAGCACTCAGTATTATTTATACTTTATATAATGTTTTCCTTTTTTTCTTGATTGCACTGATCTGCGTACGTAGGGCCACGTTTTTTTATTTAGTTTATACCCATCTATGGCGACTTCTGTCGCTTTACTTTACTTTTTTATTGTAGTCCCTAGGAATACGGAAGTGTATGTTAAGGCTGTGTTCTGCAAGTTTGGAAATAAAACAAAAAAGATCCTGACAAGTGTCTCGTTTCAGCCGCATGTAAAACAAGTATGCTCTAATTACCATTTAGTGTCAATATTGGAACACTTTAATTGTTAAAGTGCTGTAATAGTATTTTGTAATGTAATGTATTATGTTAAATACGTTTCTATTACACTGATGGTACAATTGTATGGTGTTGGAAGTATATCTGTAGATGTGTTTATAATTCACTGAAGGTGTGCACATAATATACTTAAATCTTACAATGAATGCAAAATTATAACAATATAGTGAAATGCAGCTTTTCATGTATTAAAATACAAAAGAAAAGTACTGTTTCAGGTAGGTAGAACATTTTTAATTCACTTAATTTATACTTACTGATATTTGGGGACGCTCTGAAATATGACTTGCAGTACACTTACATTGTTCTATTGACACTAATTTAATATGCTGATGTTTACTACTCAGAAATATACACAAGTATGATAGAAGTTGTACCAATTTATCATACTTTAGCATACCTTTAATGTACTTAAAATTGTGATGTAGCACAAATGTAATGTATTAATTGCAACTTAAATACAAATTAAAGTGGGTTAAAAGTACACACTCAAGTATGCTTTAAGTACAATTATACTTTAATATACTTCAAATATAAAAAATAAGTATACTTCAAATCAAATATTTTTATAAATTCAGTATTCAAATAGCACATTTTTAATACACTTAATTTATACTTATTGCCGCTTGACAATATTCTGAAACGTGACTTTCAATACACTTAGGGTGTGTTAATAACACAGATTTAATATGCTCATGTTTATCACTCAGAAGCGTACTTAAGTATGCTATAAGTTGTTCCAATTTAACATACTTTAGTATACTTTAGTGTACTGTGATATAGCACTAATTTAATGTATTTATTACAACTTAAATACAAATTAAGGTGGGTCAAAAGAGCACACCCAAGTATGCTTGAAGTACATGTATACAGTATACTAAATTAAGTATACTTCAGCATGATATTTTTTCACAAGGGGATAGAGCGAGAAGAAGAATACTAATCAAAAAGCATAAAGGGCACAATGGGGGTACTGCTACAGTGACAGGCTATTGTATCCCGATTGGTATATTTTTTTTTTACAGAGAGGACTCTAACAAGCTCTTTGAGGGTCCCTCTGCAGGGTTTTGATGAAGTGAACACTTGCAAACCTCACAAACTCTGAGAGTATGCCCTGCCTTCAGTTACACTGCCCCACCAGTACACACACATGCACTCTCACACATACACAGACACACAGGAATGCCGAGTCACATGCTGGCACACCTTTTTAAAATGAACTTGGTCCACCCTGCCTCTCACTTGATTTAACATGCTGTTGTGAGTGTAGGCCATCTTAACATAGCAAGCTGTTATGAATGCAGTAATGGTGTACCACACTGCATACATAGACAAAAGACAGAATAAAAGTCCAGTAACACTCGTCAACTTTAAGTTTGGGAAAGGCAAATGCCTCCATATTGAAATGTTAATAGGGTAATTACTCCACAAGGGATTGTCCTGCAATGTTTTTTTCTCCTTCGCTTTCTTAGTGTCAGTAACATCAAGCACTGTGCACATAGCTAATGTAGCATCAGTCTAACAATATGAAATACATTTGTATATGTGCATTTAATATCACGCATAAGAATATAATTTGAAGGGCCTCAAGTTTCTTCTCATTCAGCATCTCATTGACCAGTGTTTAAAGCATTCTATAGTCATGTACTAGCTTCTGTCTCTATAGCCCTCACCATTCATCATATTCCCTTCAATGAAAATGTGTAGGAATACTTACGGAAAACATTTGTAATAATACATTTTTTCTATATGTTACAACTACAGCACTTTGTCATTTATTAAGCGTGAACAATGTAACAAGTGCATTAGCAACAAAATAACATGCTTAGTCATACAAAAAGAATGATGTTCTTGTATGACTGATGGTAAATGCCTTCTTGTTTTTATAAAATGGAATTACCCAGGGAACCATCTTCCATATGGGAAACGTGGGTGGATGCCCAGGGGCACCCAGTGAGAAGGGGGCGCGAAAAGCATGTCAAAAAATTGAAAAATAAAATAAATTAAAAATGGTAGCAGAAATACCAGCAATTTTGATTAGTGTAGTAGTATAATCCACAGTCCAGAACACTGGTCATTTTCAGTGTAATTATGCATCATCTTTTGCGTTTCTCATGAACAAATTGGCGGACAGTGGCTTCAGTATGGACAAAAGGCAAGAATTCAGTGGGTGTGCGAAATGAAAATTAAAATACTGACTCTGAACTTACAATATCATTATCAACAGGTTGATTTCATGCCTCACACAACAGCTAGATGATTGCACAGAAATAAACAGTATCTTTGGCATCTTATTCCACATGGACTGAGATGACATTCGTGATCTCCGCCAGCAAGCTGATGCCCTCTCTTTGGCATACCCAGCCAATTTTAACTATGCCTTAACTGAAGAGCTATTTCATTTTAGATACTTTGTGAACAGCAAACAAGACAAGTATCCAGCAAAAATTTTTGTTTGCTAAAGAGGACTGCATTGAATATATGTTCGACATAGTTGTATCTTGGCACATTAACTTAACTGGATGTTGGAGATGGTTAGACGTGTGAACACTGAAAGGTGCAATTCTTGTACATTTCAGTTGCATAACTTTTTCTTATGTTAGGTGATTATTAATATTTGACAAGTGGTGTGTGTGATTAGACAATGGCATTATGTTTGCAAAGTTAGGGGCGCATTGTAACTGTAATGCCCAGGCGCACCCGAGGGTCTTTATCTGGGCCTGAAATTACCCAGTGTGGAATTCAGATTTTTTAAATTTCAAAATTAAAAAAATAAATAAATAAAAATAAATAAATAAATAAATATTTTTTAAGATGTGTTTAAAATTATCTTTTTAATGCTCAAACTAGTTTAATTATTAATCATATTGCAACAATATATAGTCTGGTAATATGGTTTTGTTAACTTTCCCTGAAACTAGCTTATTCACTTACCAAACAAATGTGATGTGAAATCATCTTCTTTTAGCTATCTAAATGATTTGATCTTCTTTGATCTTGATCTGGTTTTGTTAACCAGCTTTCTGACAGCACAGATGCTATACGTTTCTCACACCCCCAGAATCACACTTACTAATTCCTATGTCTAGGCAAGTTAACTGCTTGCAAACCATTATTTCAGCAAGACTGTGATTAGTGTAGTAAATCACATAAGATGTATGCAGAGCCATGCTGTGGCAGTTTCAAATTAAATGGGCCTTGTAGCAGCCAATAACGTAATAACCACCGTTAATGTAATAACTGCCAATAACGTAATATTTTTTCCGTTCTTAATGTAATAAAAGCCGATAATGTAATAACTGACCAATAATGTAATACATTTTCTGAACCAACAACGTAATAACTTTTTGCATATAATGTAATAAGTTATTACATTATTGGCTGGTTATTACATTATTAGCTGGGTTTTTAAATAAATCATAAAAAATGTAATAACAGGAGCCGATAATGTAATAATATACTTATATCGCTTTATGTTTTATTTATTGGTTATAAAGTGTCACACTTCTATGACACTTACCCTTGCTTCCTCTATCAAATAGCTGCTCAAAAACCTGACCATACGCACGCACGCACACACACACACACCTACTCTCTCTCTAGGAATTATGACAATTTATTTGTTTGTGGTGCTTGGTTAGACTTATCTCTAGCCCTGCCTTCTACTCCTTAACCATTTGAGTACCAAATGAAGTGCGAGCACATATGTTTGCAAACACAGACAATTACTCATGTCATATAATATGAAATCTATACCTCTTTGAAGATGTTTTGTCCACGAATACAAAGACCACCATTTCTTTTCATGAAAAATGTAATCTTTAATTAAATGTATTTAAATAACTTTTTCAAGCGAACTGTTTCAACCACACTATTATAGCTATTCAGCACTCTCTCTCTCTGTATATATACCAAACCTGACTCCTGAAAGGTTACATGAAAATGTATTACCAAATCAGAATCCTTGCCCTATTGACATCCCTGGCTATTTGAATACAGTCATGACAAGCTCAACAAAGAGTCTAAAACCGAAGCAAATGATATCTATAGTTCATTCTTTTTTATTTTTGCCATTTTCTCCAATTTTAGTCGTTATACCAATTCTCTGTGTGTATCACGGTCCTGGTCGATGCGCTATCCTCTGTTGGTCTGGGGAGGGTGTAGACTACCACATGCCTCTGATACATGTAGAGTCGCCAACTGCTTCTTTTCACCTGACAGTGAGGCAGAGGTGGGAGTAAGTCACACTTGTGCAAGTCACAAGCAAGTCTCAAGTCTTAACCTTCAAGTCTCAAGCAAGTCCCATGTCACTGTGTTTAGACTCAAGCAAGTCAAGTCGAGTCACCATGAAAGAAGTGCTTAAAACAAGAGAGAAAGGGACACAATGGCAAGCCATGTCATAAGAAAACTGCACCTGTTCGTGAGTTAGTTATTTTCTACAACTAGGGATGGGCATGGTTCAGATTTTATCAATACCAATACCACTATTGATACTGCTTATCAATACCAATACTTATCAATACTCTTATCGATACTTCCTAATTTGGTGTGCAAAATACATGTTTTTAAAATAATTATCAGTACTACTTTTATATTAGTTTGGGCAAAACATATTTAACAAAGTAGTTCTGTTGATAAAATGAAACATATTGTTTTCTGAGACAAAACATGATGCTGGGACCAATGGTATAGATAATGTAAATGTAATGTGTATCAAGAGAATGTTTAGTTCTTTAAAAAAAAGGGACGGTAAACCATCCTTTATTATTATGATAAAACTGAAAGATGTGTTACCAAAGTTATCTTTGTAGGTCATGTTATATACTATATTTTACAGTTTAGAATTTTTCATTAAGAGGTTGAAAGCTGAGCACAAGGGATAACAGTGCCAGTTTGGTTGAAGAAGTTATTTAAATACACTTGATTAAAGATTATATTTTTCATGGAAAGAAGTGGTGGTCTTTTTTTATTTGAGAACACAGCATCTTCAAAGAGGTATAGATTTCATATTATACAACATAAGAGTAATTGTCTGTGTTTGCAAACATGCATGCTCTCACTTAATTTGGTACTCAAATGGCAAAGGAGTATAAGGCAGGGCTGGAGATAAGTCTAACCATCAAGTTACACAAACAATTAATTCCTAGAGAGAGAGAGAGAGAGAGTAGGTGTGTGTGTGTGTGTGTTTTCTCAGAGTTAGGACTAAGATTCAGCGGTCAGGATTGGCTTGGTTTTTGAGCAGCTATTTGAAAGAAGCAACAGTAAGGGTAGGCCTAAGTGTTATGGAAGTCTGACATTTGATAATAAATAAAACTTATACATAGTGATACAAGTATATTATTACATTATCGGCTCCTATTATTATATTTTTAATGATTTTTATTAACCCAGCTAATAATGTAATAACCAGTCAATAATCTAATAACTTTTTGCACATAATGTAATAAGTTATTACGTTATTGGTTCAGAAATTTTATTACATTATTGGTAAGTTATTACATTATCGGCTTTTATTACATTAAGAACGGAAAAATTATTACGTTATTGGCAGTTATTACATTAACGGTAGTTATTACATTATTGGCTGCTACAGGCCTCGACAAGCAGAGGTGCCCCAAATGCCCATGAAGAATTGCCAATAAAAAGTTTGTGTTAGCGCTACTTCATAACAAACCTTGCAAACTATGGGGGACTGCTCATAGAACTGGATAACTAAAAACGAAATGAGGAAAAAGTGACGGCCATGTAGTCTAATTGTGACGGGGTGGGGAATTAGGAAGACCAGACACGACAGAACAGGTTTCAAAAAGCTATTCCCCACAGAGAGAATAACCACCAAGTCTCTAAGAGAGACACTGGGATATAGGAGAAAAAAAAAGAAAAGAAAAGGGCTTCACTCTACAGGAGACTATCCCAAATAAATAAGGCAATCCGCTAAACCGGGAAATGCCGAACTGAGGAGAAGGAGTAAACGAAAACCTATTGGGATGGCAGGTATGCCATCCCGCCAAGTTACGCCTTGGTGGGGGCATGCCCCATACCTATACAGCACCGAGAGTTTGGCACTTTTCAGGGTTCCCCACAGAAATAACCACAACAGCCACAGACACTCAGCCCTTAAAAGCATTAAATTCTGTACATTCTGACCCCATTTCAACAGACAGATTTCATAAATAACTTCACATGTCCACACAATAAAGCCCCAAACTAAAGGGATTTTGCGTTTTCTCCTCCTTCTTCTTCTTCTTCTCTTCTTCTTCTTCTTCTTCTTCTTATTCTTATTTTTCCTGCCGCCTATCCCACTAACAACATGTCTTCCCATTGGACATTTCACTGACACCAGCCTAATCTTCACCTACACGCCCCAATCAAAAACGCGCATACACACGCAAAATACCCATACCTTTTTACTCTGAAACATTTCCAGTTTAAACAGCTAGTCCGCCTGTGGCCTAGTGGGCAAGGTTACAGTCTTGGGAACACGGGGTCGTAGGTTCAAGCCCAGCTAGGAACACCTTTCTTTAAAGGAGTACCATGGTGATTTTCACACTTTCTCGGTTTCATGTGCTATTTGCACAAGAGGCATTGAAGAAACACAATGAGTAAAGTATTAAATATGTCCGTTCTGTATTTTTTGAGAAATATGCGTTTTAAATTTATCGTCCTATTTTCAACCGGTTGAGAAAGTTCTCAACTTGGTGCCTCACGAACACAGTAACCACTCCCCTTTCCACGCCCCATAAACCCATGGATAACTCGAGACCCATAGTTTGCGCCGCTGGCTTACGGGCAAGACAATGCAAATATTTCACTAACGTGAATATAACGTGTTATCTTAGCTATCTATCGATACTTGATATACTACTAAGCTAGCTAACTTGTGAAAAGTCTCCCAAAAATAGCGCTTATCATGGGGGTAGCTATGGTAACGGGGCACGGTCTGTCAATCATAGCTAACTGACAGTTCTCATTACCACGCCCAGATGGTTCGGGTGAACTTTTATAGTGGGAAATTTAGGCTTAGAAAAATACGTTTTCAAGTACATTGAAATGACTGAACAATAAAAAAGATTATGCACATTTGTTTTGTTGTTGCCTACAGACAACTGGGAAGTGTCACGTTCAATCACCATGTTACTCCTTTAACCTGCTTCGACCCTCACTAATAATTGTCTACTACTTATCAATTATTGCTTTTGCACCATATCTACCCGCCGTTCACCGTTCAGTTATTAACCGGCTACAATATTGCTAAGCCATATGCATTACGACGTACCGTCTGTACGTTCAGTTATTAACCGGCTACAATATTGCAAAGCCATATGGATTCAACGGGAGCTCGTCTGTGCTTACTGGCCTGTGTTCTTCTTTAAAACCACCGGCAGGTTTGCTAATGATATTTCACGCATTGCATAGCTATGGCATGGTGCTGCACTAACGAAGTCACAGACTGGTAAACCTCCGTTTTAAGGCTTGAATCCCACCTCGCCCTCAGGCAGATCATTTCCTCTTTTACACTAACGTTTCTTACGCTTATATTTGCTTTACAAAAACTCACTCACGGCCACTCATATGCATTTCATGACGGCAAATGTATTCCTTTTATTAACAAGTTACACCAGTTCACCACAGTGCCATTTCTACTAACTATATTTCTTCACTTGGCTACCGTACAAAACCTTCTTATCAGCAAACGCCACGTTTCTACATTCATGTTACCTCGCCCTGTTCTCTATCTAGCCACATACAAACAATTACTACGTATGTACGTTCTGCAACTCTGCATTAAAACATTACATTTAAAATCATGATTCACTCATAAATATAACTACTAGCACTGAACATAAGAAAAACACATTAGTTCAATAGATTTCGCACGTTATTTAACCCTCCACTTCAACAACTAACGTTTAATACAGACTGTTATATATACCGTTTGATAAGGAAACTAAGCTCGCTCATGGTCACTTCATTTACTTCGCACTATAGTCTGTGATCATGTCAACCTTCACCTACATGCCCATTCTGCTAAAAACATATTGTTTCAACTACGCAATTTCACCATTTCGCCTAATTTATCTCACATTGTTGTTATTTTCTCATATGCAAAGCCAGCTGGGACATATGCGTCTGCTCCTATTCTCCACTATCAACGTTTCTGGTTCTAGCTTAACAAAACAGCAAAGAGGATTCCTACCTGCAGATAAGCCTATCAAAATGCCTTATAAACCTTACAAACACTAAAAGTGCATCTTCGCGAAATAACAGACAACGGAGCAGGACAGAAGGGTACACAAGGTGCGACCTAGGCAGCTCTAATTCTACGGGTTTGCTGATTCTTTTCTCAATCAAGGCTCGTTGGATGCCCGTCAAATCCGTGAGTAGCCTACATACACTGGCCATATTTCACCTTTTCTGATGCGTTTACAATTACGCCACTGCACCATTTGTCACAGCCACTGTTTTACATATATAGCAAACCGAAACTGCTAAACGTACACGCTCATCAGACTGTACACATTCACACAAGGATAGCCATAATCCACAACCGTTTCTTACAGGGTCACTTCGCATTTCTCACTCTCGTAATAAAACGCTTTGCAAAAAGAAATGATATCTCATAAAAAACACGTTTTCAACGTACAAAAATGCCAAGTTACTCACACATACAAGACATACACCGTCAATAACTCATTCATTCAGACTGCCAAAATCCAGGCCTGCCATTAAAAGTATTGATATTAAAATGACGCCAAGTTACGGTACTACAAACAATATAGGCTATCTTGCCTCACCAAAATTTAATAACATGTATTCCAAAGCAATGCTACCCAATATTTCCTCAGTTCTTTCAAGTCACTTGGCCCTGTGTGTATATAAGCGTGCAGTACATGGACAGGCCAAACATATGTGTGGATGGTTTTCTCACAATCAAGATCACTGGATTTTGGCAGTCTGAATGAATGAGTTATTGACGGTGTATATCTTGTATGTGTGAGTAACTTGGCATTTTTGTACGTTGAAAACGTGTTTTTTATGAGATAGAAAACAAACTGAAAGCAAAATGCACCCGAAGGTGAACTAAGCGACAGTTCCACTCACAAGAACGGAAACTAAGAGACCTTGAGACAGCTAACATAAACTAGGGCGAAACTACACCCGCAATTCTCTCTCTCTCAAATAATACCTCCTGAGACCAACCCGGAAATACAGAGTTCGTTCAGTACCAGTACCGGCTCTCGTGTATAGGCGACACTTAGGCGTTGTTTCTCTGTGAACACAGACCTTAAGTAAGGTTCGACAGGTGCAACTGCGAACGCACTAAACATGCATGCAGACCTCTAACCAGTGAGCGCAGGAGGACTTGCAAGCAGAGCGAAATCTGCACGCGAGACCCATTTAGCTAAATTGATGTGGCACACTCAAATTAGTGAAGCAGGAGGGGAAAGGAATCGAGCTGGGTGATACATCCACCCAAAACCATGACACTAATGTTAACTAACTAAATGGCTCGTAATATTTCTCAGTTTTGTTCATCTAGGGCGGCATATATGAAGGGTGCATACGCATAAAAATGATGCTGAGCAACTTTCTACACAGTAATGAGTATTTATTAAAACATAAACTTGTCACCAGAAGGCACGTCCTCTCCAATTACTATTCAGTGGGCATACAGAGAATTTCTGGGAGGCTGAGCTGTAGCCTATTTGGTGACTTGTACTGGTGACAAGAAAATCAAGCATAAGGGAAAATAATTAGAAAAACCATTATTTTGCTCTTCTTACTCTGCGTGGTGGCCTAATGTTGAACTCCAATAAGGCACAGTGAAATTACTATTTTAATTGCTACATATTGTAACAATTCACTGTGAACTATCATTTCATTTATTTAATGAAAAAACACCCATATGTCCCATGTAAAAAATTGCACTGTTCATTGCAAATTCATTGTTTTGGATTTGTTAAAGTCTATATTAAAATGTTATAACTGGCCATTCTCTTTTTAATTCCTAAATTACTATACATTTCTACAAGATTTTATTTCTGAATACACGTTAAATTTCTTAAAGCTTGTTTTTAAATTAACAATAAGATTTTACATCAGAGTGAGAGTTGTGCCTCATTTGCCTTTCCCAAAAGCTATGGAAACACATAGACGATGCACAATCAACATTCAATGTTTGGTTTTTCTATTCCAAAAGAAAAAAATAGACATGTTATATATCATTAGAAGGCTTATACTGTAACCTACTGAATAAATTAATTGTCAATCAAGCCAGACTGTATTTAAAAGGGCGACAACACCGTAAATAACACGTGTGGTTTTTGAAGGTACCCAGGCATCACAAATGCACGTATATTTCACAAATGGATTGTCAAAGACAACATATGACCACTCAGTTTCAAAAGGCATAAAACCAATGGTAAGGTTGTGCCCCACTGAGGGGAAGTTTCAATAGTATAGTTTAGTATAGTAATAATACAGTAATCATTCAATGAACCAAGTTGCAACTACTGGAACTGCCCCTCAGTGAGGGCAGTTGATGTCACCACCGGCTGCAACGCATGACCTGATGAAACCTTCAGGTGAAACATTGTCTCTTTGTTTACCAAACTGCTTTGCGTTTGAATAAGTCTTGAAAAATAAAGTTCATAAAGATAATTTCAGAAGAGTGTGGATTAACCTTTTCCTTGACCCAGGGCCTACAAAAATGTCATGCCTTAATTAATTTTAGTGTGCATTATTAGCTTTGAGAAGCTACAAATCTTCTCGTTTTGTTGGTAAATGAATCTTTGTTAATTTAAAGAGGAATTGCACTCACTGTTTCAGCCTGGTTCCGCCTACTACACAATTCTGAAAAATGTGTCCTGGGGTGGGTGAAGTAGGTGTGTCCATCTCATTTCATAAAGTATTGTAGGAATTTCTTAACAAAAGTGATGGTGTTGTAGATAAAGATAACAAACGACAGAGTCAGGAGCTCCTTTATATAATTTAATAATACGATCGGTCGGCAAGAGGTACAAGTACAGTC
Organism: Anguilla rostrata; assembly: GCF_018555375.3. Taxonomy (NCBI): domain Eukaryota; kingdom Metazoa; phylum Chordata; class Actinopteri; order Anguilliformes; family Anguillidae; genus Anguilla; species Anguilla rostrata. The sequence continues at coordinate 19,123,770 of NC_057942.1, read as the reverse complement.
TTCGAAAATATAAAGTCCAATATATGAGATTATACAGAGACAAAGAACTGTCATCCCAGCCTATGAGATTCATTTAATCACCATATGTAAAGATTCCATTACTACCCAATCATAAGTTAGGATCAGGGAGTCCATACCAAGGCTGGCCATGTGGGCCTAGAGGTCCTCTAAACCCCTAAATCACTTGATATATACCACAGCTGGTAGCTGACATTGCAACAGGAACATGGCATGGGGTGAAACAGCATACACTTAGATATAGACTTTTAGAAGTACACTTTCAGAAGTACGTTTATCAAGTTACCATAAAATATGATATTTTATATAATTGGTTATATAACATTTTCTGTAAGTCTATTTTTAAATCATAACCCTTCAGTATTCTATATGCAAATTATTTATACAGCATTCACCTCAAATGTTTTCAGAAACATATTTTAGGGGACCTTTTAAGTGGAATATGAGTTTATGAACAGGCTGCCATGTTTTTCCGGTTTGAGAAGAGCTTAGTCAAAACCAGTCTTGCCAATCAGGTGCTGGCAGTGTTCCATCATATTAAAAAGTAAATGGACAAAATTGTGGGCGGCACAAAATTTTCAAATGGATATCTTGATTGACATCTACATGACATAGTAGTATCTTCAAAGAGGTACACAGATATCACAATTGGGGCAGGGCTTGTGAGGAATGCAGAAAGCATTTTTTCAAACGTTAGAGCGCAGCACCAATATGTTTTTTACCGTTGCTTTTGATAGAATATTTTAGAAATGTTGAATTAACATCATGGGTTATTATGTTTCATTAGTAGGCATACAAACATGTTTACAGCAAAAAGAAAAAAGTGATCCAAGGTGTAATTACGCTTTAACAATAAAGTGTTCTGGCCTTTTGAATTTTTGAGGTCGTTTGCTGAATCCCTCCTGCAAAAAAAAAAAAAACAAGTCAGTGTTGAACTACTAAAACTTCTGCCATACAAAGGGATGAAATGGCTCAGAGAAAAATGGGAATCTTTTGTACTGCTGTTTGATGTAAACAGCCATTCAGGTTAAAAGGGCATTATGCATTTTGTGAAGTCAAAGGATTCAAAGATAGGAAGGCCGCAGAAAGGATTTTTCATAAACTGTGGGGAGCCGATATCTGCAGCCTTTTTGCATCTTTTCAAAAGTAAGATGTGATATTGAAAAACAAGTGCATTCATAAGTGTGTAAGTGGATAACTCCATGGTCACAATGTTTATACATTTGATATTAATGTTGGGGGCTATGGGTGAATTTTTCCAATGGTGAGCTTTAATTACGTTAAAAAAGAGAAATTGCCTGAATAACATAGCATTTATTTCCAGACTCCTGTCTTTTGGTATGATATTTTGTTTGTTCACTTGTTCTCACCTAGGCTTCAGCCCCCCCCCCCCCCCCCGACCCTGCTCAGAATAAGCGTGTATAGAAAATGGATGGATTAATGGACTTGTTTGTCCTTTTTAGTGTTATTCTCATGATCCCCGGAGAATGTGGTGGGTGTCCAGCGATGCTTTTATGCTGCAAGAACCAAGAAGAAAGCATATTTAAATTTGGCAATGACCAATGAACTGATTCCACAAACTCCACTGCATTGGGCACTTCGGTATTTAGTGGAGGAGGTCAGGTATTTTTAGAAGTGTGTCAGTCTAATCTATTTCTCCCACTGTGTGCGTGTGTGTCAAGCCAGGTAAAATGGATGAATGACTGGCTACATTCTGATCTCCATCCCTGCTGCTCTGTCACACATAGGGGAGTTTAAATTCTGGTCAACTCCTGATGGTCTCTGTGCTTTGTGCCTCCTTAAGGTGAACCTGCCGGGCGTGACAGCTAATCTGCTGGGAGTCTGAGAGGGACAGGGTCCCCTCCAGAACCACATGCTGGGGCACTGTAAAGGGGGGGATGTTAGGATGACTGACTGGGGCCCTTAAAAAATATCAGAACATAATATTTTCTTGGGGGATGGGGCTCAATTTCCAATCTTTTCATGGAACACAAAATCCCCTGGTCGTGCCCCGGACCACATGTATAGGCTGTATTTCTGTGCTGTGCCAGCTACACCTCTGTGAGATAAAGGGAAAATTTAGGAAGAGGACATGGCATTGAGTGGATGGCCTCATAAATTGTACTTAACAGACAGCGACTGGCTACTCCTCTCAGTAAGAGAGCTTTTGCGAATCCTAGACATTTACCTGTCCTTGACGGGCAATTAAAATTTATCATGACTGCTGAAGGATGATCTATGTTATTGTTCTGTCACAGAGGCCAAACATAACAGAGAAGCCATTTGAGTGTTCATAGTATGCCCCCCATCCCCGCACCCCACAACCACCCCCTGTTTAATATCCATAAGTGTGTGCCTGCCTGCCTTTCTCTTCATTTATTTCAACTGATACACACTCACTGACCCCCATTGCAAAGCAAGCCTTACAGACTGGTGAACTGAAACCTTGTAAGTACATGTCGATTAGAATTGAAATAGGATCAAGTGGACAATGGCCTTGTAATTGCAAACTGTCAGTATAGCAGTGCAGTGTCTGAGGGAGAGAGACAAGGTAGGGGCTGAGGTGTAGGTCTTACTGCCTTTTTAAACACCTGTGTTGATCAACTGCCTGCTACTGCACATGTTATGCATTCATTATTTGTTTGGTAGCTTATTATCTGAATTGAATTTGAACTGTAGCCATCTAGCTGGAGGGATGTTCTGTTTGCGTGGGTGGCCCAGGCGGACTGCAGGCACCCAAGCAACCACAGGGAAGCACTGTGGTCAAGTATTTAGTCACTTATGGCAGTGTTAAGGTCAGAATTCAATCATAGACCTTGGATACAACACTTCATGGTGAATAAATACTTCAGCTGGACACACAATGGCCGAAATCATTTTAGTTTCCTTTCGTCACTTGCTCTGAAATGATGCTGCTATTAAGCTGGATCATTAGGCATAGATAATTAAATGAATTAACTTAAATAAAAATAAATAATAATAATTATTATTATTATTTTAATAATCATCATAGTAATAATGACAATACTAATGCAACAAACATACTATGAAATAACAGTATACGTTATGGATGTGATATACTGAACGTATCCTCCTGCAGGGGCCATTTTTCTGGGTGGATGCACAGGAGACTAGTTAGGATTTATGCTGGTCGCAACAGTGAGGTAATGGAATTAGCTGGCAGCCTCTAAATGCCTCTGCTGTTTCTGTGGGGGGGGGGGGGGGGGGGGGGGGGTGAAAGGCAGTCAGGCATCATTTAATTTGCAAATGGGACGATAAGCATATTTATCAAGATCCCCTCCTGGTCTGCTACTGCTGCCACTGCCATTGCTGCTGGTTTGTTGCCTTTCTGGAAATAAGAGCCGACCTCAAATCGGGGATGGGAAACCTTCTGTATAACTTTGATGAATGATTTATTTGTTCTGTTCTCCCTGTTTCTTGTCATGGTGCACGCACCTCTGAGACTCAGCCTGTCGTTCTCTCTCTCTCTCCTTTTAATGAAATGACAGTGCCCTCGCAGAAGCCTGCAGATGTTAGAGCAATTGGGTGGAAACATAAGTTTGTTTTCAGTTAATCTTGAAGAGCTGCTGCAGACGTGCTGATTCATATGATTGGGGCCAGATGGAAATCTTGATTTTTCTGATGCATATTCATTGTGGCTTTTCAGGCTAGTTTGTGCTGAAAAGGGAGGCTACAGTGTGCATACTAAAGTGGAGATAATCAAACCTAGAGAAAAATACTGAGGGTGTAATAACCAGGAGAAATTATCAGGAGAAATTATAGTACCTAGCATGTCATGTGCAACCACATTGTATTGGCAATTCACTTGAATGCGGGAAACCCAAACTTCACTTTGATCCACAGTAGGCTTTTAAGTTGTTTGATGTAATGTTTTGAGAAGAAACATTATTTTCCAAAAATAGATTGAAAAACAAGGGTACAAGGCATTCCATTACTACACAAATGCACAATTCAGGTAGTGATGGACAGAGGTACGATAAAGCATGATACCTGGTTGTGACTTGCAGTTATGTCTAATTTTAGATGGCCTTCTGAATTTTTAAATTTAGCACCTGTCAGATGCGCAGAAGGGAAGGATTATCCGCGTTATTCTCTGATGTAGCCTTCTTTTGGATTTGATACACAGCTACAGTTCAGTAATTCTTAAGCCTGTGTAGGAACTCACAAAGACAACAACTGTGTACACTTTCCATTCATAGAGGGAAAGTTGTATTCATTTATAGTTATCGCAGGTTCAGCAGTAAAACATATTTGGAATGCTTTTCTTAAATTATTCATTTTTCAAACCCAATTAGTGTTTGTAATTGTCTCTATTTCTGGTGGTCAAATTGTCTCTCACCATCCATTCTGCTTCAGTCCTCTGGTTACCTCCCCAGTGCATCCCACCAGAGAACATTAAAGTAATGCTGAAAGATTTCCATTTGTCACAGACTGTTCTGTGATGATGGGAGGATGCATTTACACAGTGCAAAATCCCCCCTAACTCCAGAACAAGGGGAGTTGTCAGTACAGTGCAGATTTTCCAACTAGACGAACCCTTGGTCCCACACCTGAGACGTGTCATCCAAGCTCATGCTATTACTATTTTAATTTTTTTTTAATTTTTATTTTTTATAATTTATTTAGGGAGAGATAAGTCTTATGCACAGCTTAGTTCAGTTTTTCCATAGTTTCTGCACCCTGACACACCAATAATGCCAGCATACATCAAGCTTTTGAATGTTAATATATACCAAGATATTTTTATATGAAGCTAATGATGATTCCTTAAAACTATTTTATTTATCCTTTTACTCAGATCCTTCCTGTTCAAGGAATCATTCCCTTTTCAATGTTACTGGTTGCTGGGAATAAAAGGCTAGACATGGTGTACATGCAAGCAATTGTAGTCATACCCGTAATCCAACTCTATATATGTAGAGTAAGGATGTGGTAGCACCTTTTTTGCTGAGTGGCCAGCTATAGACAGAGAGACTTGTAAGTGATTGCAGGAGCCAGCACCAGCTCACACTCTGTAATGGGAATGCAGTGGGGATGGCTGGGAAGCAGGACAGATTGCTGTATTCAATCTTCACCTAGTCGATAAGTAGTCTGCACAAGGCCAGGCGCATCACACATCCTCGCTCTGCAAATTGAATCTGACCTTCGTCTAAATCTCTGCCAAGTGAAGAAAGGGGAGATTACATGGAGGAAAAAAATGCAGTAGAAGACTGGAATAGAATCATGGGAAGGAAGACAGAAAAAAGACAGTTCAGTGGTAAACATAAACTCAGGTTCATATGTATTTTTGTCTCGTTTTAGTTCTTTGTGTTTGGTTAAAGTGAGTGTGTCTGCGTTCTCTGACCTTTAAGAGCTTGACGGGTTACACGCTGTGATATTTTTTATTTTTTTATTTTCTGAATAATTTTATGATTTGATTTAACTTTTTTTTTTATTATTATTTTTTTTTACATATTTCAGACAGTTTGAAATCCCAGATAATGTTGGTAGGCCTGCTTTCTCGGCACAGCTTCCTGTCAGTTTAGAAGAGCACAAATTAGTGTGTGTGCCATTTAGCAGAGCATGCTACAACTGCCACTTCTTCTGATTTGGCTGTCCACAAGCTGAGCTACGCTGTCATAGACACCTGAGGATGATGAGCAGGAAGCCAGAGGCCACAAGTGCCTGATCAACCAAAATCTAGTACTCGGTCTTGTCTTGTGATGCCAAGGGGGGACCATGCCAACTTAAACCATACCTCCTCAGGTGATGCTGTGGGCATCATCTGTGGGACTCCTGGCCACAGTGTTGGGCCATAATGGAACAATAAGTTTTGGAGTTTAAAAAAATTAATTAATTTGTCAGTAGTTTGCCTTCAGAAAAGCAAGTAAAGCTAGAATTCTTGAATTTCTCAGAAAATGCATATGGGTAAGACGTGTGGCGTAGGCTAACTCTCAAGCCATATAGAAGTCCCCCTGTGTGGGTGGAGATTTGATCCCCTACATGGCAAATTCTGAGCTGTGATCCCTTCTTGATCTGTTACCATCTCTGCTTTCTCCTCGTCTGAATAAAGCAAAAAAATAAAATGAAAGGAAGACAATGTTTGTGTATACATACTGTGAGATCAGTAAAGTTTGGGACAAAGACATATACACATTTATTTATGTATTTGGCTCTGTACAATTTTAGATTTTTAATCAAGTAATTCAGTGCGGTTAAAGTGCTCTCAGCTTTTATTAAAGGGTATGGTTGAATGAAAAGTGGAGTTTCTGGAATATATCTGACATGTTAAATGTTAGTGAAATTTGGGGTCTGACAGTCATGAGCAGTAGTTTTCCTGAGTCAACACTTCCAGATACTTCTGCACACTCCTGGGCCACGTCTGTGATCTGTGATTTTTCGACTTGGATAGTCCCGATTAATTCACGCCTGCACTGAAATTTCATGGTGTGTCCTGAGATACGGATGCCCATGGCCGTAATTTGTGCCAAGTCTCTTTCCAACACAGAACCATCGTTCCTGACATTGACATATGCGGACACTTGAGTCCTCCCGTAAATGCACCTGTTCATGAAGTGAAACCATAGACTTTGGTTTCACCTTGTAGAAATTACAGCACTTTCACAGGTAGTCAGTTGTATTCAATTGCTTGTTTAGTGCTGGTGTAAGAGAGCTTTCAGTATCTAGTCTTGATTATAGGCTTTTTATGTTGTGATTTAGAGCAATGTGCATTTTAGACATTTTGGATAGATTTGGAGACACTGGGTGCACTGCTTACTTTTTACTTCATAGATCTTTAGTATTTATGCATATCCACCCTAAGATTTTTTTATTTTTATTTTGATAATTTTATTTGACTACGTATAGTTTACATAGTCTTCCTAAATTGTGAATGTAAACTAATATAAGCTAGTTGTAAATGGTACAAATGTCATGCTTAATTTAAGCCATTTTTCAAGTCTTTGTGATGCTCACATCTAGAGTTATAAAGCTTGAAATGGGAAAGGATTGGGAAGGTTTGGCATGTGTGCGGAAGGGACAATGTCTTGCCAGATAATATTGTTTTTGTTTGTAAGAAGCCCCTCAGATTCACCAAACAGAATGTCACGGTCATCAACTGTAAGAAACCCCTCCGCAAACCAAACAGCAGAAGTGCCTGAGTGGCAAAGCAACATGTGTAATCTTACCCTGTGCAACTGGAACAGGATTAATTTAATGTTATCTGAATTGTCTGACTTCAAAATTGTGTTTTAACCTTTCCTCTGTGCTAATAGATATGCATAGATGGAGGGGACTGATGTCTGCCAGTAGAGTGGCTCTATACGGATTGCTACCTATCTTGGTAGACGTGGATGTGTCTCTGGCTTCTGTAGCCTTCATAAATACAATCAGTGGCGTAGGTTTCGTTTGAGCATCGGGGGTCTTGGGGTCCTCCACTAGGAAATTTTGAAATGTCAAACACTTCATTTTCTGCATTCTGGTAAATTTTTATGCACCAATGTTTGTCTTTTCTGCATCAATTGATGGTGGAAATAAAAGTCCTCTTCTTCTTTCATGTTTTTATTGGGGGGGAGGGGACAAATGCACATGTTCTAAATATTGAGTGGGACGTATTCCCTGCGTCCCCCCTGAAATCTACGCCTATGAACACAATTGTGTATCCTGCTATGACACTAGTGTATAGGCGAGTGACTACGGGATGCAGATATCCTGAGTTCTGTGTATACGTTAGGACCTAAAAACTGCTGTGTGTGCAGTGTAATGCTAGATTAAAATGATTGTTCAGTGTGTTCAGTAATAATGACAATATACAATGGTGCAAAATGTGAGTGGTGAAATGGCTATATGCATATGCATATGTGCAGGAGACTGTTGACGGGTGTCCCCAAATCATAGCACTTCTCTCCTTATACACATGGAAAAACCCCAAGTCAATAAATAGACACAATCGTGACAAAACAATACGACAGTGAATCCTCTGTAAGCATCTGGGTTAACCTTTGTAGCTGAGACACCAACGTCTTCCCCATGACATCGGCTTTCCAACAATACAAAACATGAATACACTGTATTATGCAAACTTAAGTTTTACATAATGCTGATCCAACTGGATGTGTTGCAACTGAGCACTGTCTCTTTAACACACGTGCTGACTCCCTGTCAGCACAGTAAACAGTCTGTTTTCTTTTGGAGGTCTGATGAGGAACAGACTTCGTTAAACCACCTTACATGGTCAAGGCCCTTAATAAACATTATGTATGAGATTAATAAAAACACTTTTCAATAATATTAATAGAACATAGTTGACCAACTGGACAAGTCGATCTATGTTTGTGTACACATCTCCCCAGGCCATGAAATCACAATAGCACCATCATGTTCTGTTGGAAATGCTGTTTGCTAGGCAATGTTAATGTGCTAGGTGCCATTGTACTGGCTTTGTGTTTCGCAATGATTTGGAGAGGACACATTGGCATCCTAACAGATGATGTCTGTTTTCTTAAAGTTCTCCATCTCCATCCAGTGAACTCCATCTTTCTAAACAAAAGTTGGGTTGTGGGAGAACCGGAAGCAGGGTGTGAAACAGAAATTTTCTTTCAGTGATAAATGATCAAACCTGGGTGTTCGCCTATGGACAAAGAGCAGTGATTTAGTAACCTGTTCAAAGCATATAATAAAAGTTAATTTGGGAGCCAACATAATACATTACCCATTCATTTGGTTTTAGCCGAAGGCACACAAAGGCAGCCACGGACAAAATTATAAAGAAGAAATGCTAACTTTGTCAAATGGGATTGGTCAGCAATAAAGCTATATGCAGGCTGGCTGCATAATTCTTCATTGCACAACCCAAGTTATTTTTTTACAAAGATAAATGAATGAAAGAAACATGCAAATGTAGTCTCATTAGCATTTCTAAAAAATAAAAATAAACAATTGTACACATATATAACTGCTTGTATTTTCTTGAGAAATACAATAATGTAACTGGTCTAAATAGAAATCTATAAAAACAGTGTGACTGTCAATGGCAATCCATATCATTTCAAATTACAAAGGAAAATCCATTATATTCATTCATTATATTATCAAATGACATTGGACATAATCATTACAATGGGTAAAATTTAGATCTTAATCAGATATGTAAGTAAGACTTCAAAGGAAACTAGAAAATTTTAAGAAAGGAAAATAATGATATCCATAAATGGTGACCATTTAAGCGGTGTGCACATGATCAAAGTCAAAATGCTAAACACTGCGTGAAACCATTATATTCCTAAGGAGGGAGTGTTGCTGCCCAACTTGGCAGAAATGACAGCACAAAATGAATGCCGAGTTGTGATCCTCACAGTTCAAATCGTATGAAATTTCACCTTCTTTGAAGCTCAACTTTCATAGCGCGTCCAATCACGTCTCAGCTTTTTATGAAGCAGGCAGATGTAAACACGGAAGACCATTTTGGGATAAACCCAGGATTTCAGGTTTCACAAAGCAAATTCACAATTTAGCCTTATACCATAACAACCTATTACTGTCACCGCTTGTTAGTTCTCTGAAGCATCGGCTTTCCTGGATAGATGACATCAAGTTTCAACAACTGGTGACGCTCAATCCTTATCATGTGTAGTCACCGTCTTACTTGGCATTGAAAGCAGTGTTAGATTTTTATCATGTGAAAGCGGCTTGTGAAAGTCCACAAGCCAATTATCTCTTATTCTTCTCTGTGCTAGCAGCATAAACAGCATTTGAAAGAAGAAGGTAGCTTTTGCAGTGACCCTGATGCAATTGCAGATTTATTTGCAAATTGTGAGTGGCAACATTTCTTGAAACATGTTCTGAAAATAGATTCTGATCTGAGAGAGAAAATGGTCACATATCACTTTTGTAATAATGCCCAGCTGTATTATGTGGTGATGTTAACTTCAGACGTGAGCGTACTGGCACAGCTGGCATTTACAGTCTAAATTTTTGACTGGAGTGCCGTTTTGCCCCCTAATATAGTCTCATACCCTTCCAGTTAAGTATAAGCAGGGCTGTCATTCCTACACAGTTCACATGATATGGATGTAAATACCCTAAAATTAAAGTGCAGACTGCATTTTAAGCTCATGTTCATTTTTTATTTCAAATTAAACGTGCTGGAGTACACCACCAAAACAACAAAAATTGCATTACTGTCCAAATACTTATAGACTGCACTGTATATTATATTGCCTCACTGGCCATTCAAACCCGAACCCTGAAAGTGTGAAGACAAAATTCCAAACTAATTCATTTCCAGAAAACGTGACATTAGCCATAACATCTCTAGACATGCTCTACTTGAACTTTACTCTTCGATGCCTTAGTGTATTAATCCCAAGCCTACAGTGTAGCATACTGTATGTGATGGTTTACAAATAAACCGTTACCTTTCAGCAAACAGTGAAGACTTCTACTTCATGGACAGGCACCCTAAGGAAATGTATTGACAACCAAGTCTACAAGCTTGATATAAGATCAGTAAATCTACAGCTACAGAAAAACCATCTTTTTATATTTTTTGGATTTTGATTTGTGATGTATTGGAACAATCTGCCAATGAGGATGTTGTGGTATAACACAGTATCACAGCTATTTCACAGAAGATGGAATAAATTTTAATCACTAATCAATTTTCTCTCTTTCTCTCCCCCTCCCTCTCCAAGGCTCCCAGCTCCCTCCAGTTCTTCAGCCCTCATATTCAGTGGCCTGCAGCTCCTGCAATGCCTATCTGTCTCTACACAATTTCCAGATTGAGAGAGGGATTTGCCAGTTGAGTGTTGTCCTTTGTGTTCAGAACAGTGCAGGGTGGATAGTGTTTTCCACTGTCTGTGGGGCTAAGTGGGCCTGCTGAATCACAGGCACGTTAGGCGTTCGTCTCACCTGTGTTAAGGAAATGAAAAGTTCTTTAATGTTCTTATTGATTGCCAAACATGTATAAATGAGTGAAGAAAAATAACAAATGCAGATGCTTCCATACAGGTGTACTGCATGAGACAATTAAGCAATGCTATCATGTTCTATGGCATGTATAAAAATGGTGAACAGGCTCAGTTGACCTCGATTTTGGATTAAGATGGCAAGAGGAAAAAATCTAAGTGACTTTGAAAGAGAGTTCATTATTACTGCTCGGATGGTAGGAGCTTCAGTCACAAAGACTGCTCAACTGGCTGGTGTTTCAATAAGAACAGTGACCAAAGTCACATCTGCATTTAGACCTATGGGATCAGTAAATCAGTAAATACGGTCTGAAGTTGTGGTCAAAACAAACATTTGATGACCGTGATGCTTGTGCATTAGTGTGATATGTAAGGAAAAACAGAAGAGCAACTCTCCTTCATGTGACTGAGAATGTCAATGCAGGATGTGATCAGACCGTGTCAGCAAGAACAGTCCATCGACTACTACAAAGAGAGAGATATTATAGTAGGGTTGCAGTGCATAAACCCCTCATTACAAGGATGAATGCACATTTGAGAGTTCAGTGTTGCAAAAACCATAGGCACTGGTCGATAGAGATGAAAAAAGTGATATTGTCAGATTCACTATATTCATGACAAGTGGGTGATGTGTGCATGTGTGGCGTACACCGAGAGAACGGTACAGGCCTGAATGCTTGACCCCTATAGTAAGGGGCCAGGTGGCCATGTTATGCAGTGGGGGGCATTTTCCTGGCATGATTTGGGTCCACTTAGAGGGAAGGGTCAATGAAAATGAATGCAAAGTTATTCTGAGTGATCACCTTTACCCTTGATGAAGCATTTCTATCCTAATGGGAGCGGTCTCTTCCAGGATGACAATGCCCCCATCCACAGAGCACAAGAGGTCACAGAATGGTTTGATGAGCATGAAAATGAATGAAAATAATATTCTGAGGCCTTTGTAATTACCAGATCTCAACCCAATTGAACACCACTATCATAAATACACCAAATGAGGGAATATCCTTAGGAAGAATGGTGTTCCATCCTTCTTGTAGATTTCCAGAGATCCAGAGACTTGTAGAATCTATGTCAAGGTGCATTTAAGCTGTTCTGGCAGCCCGTGGTAGCCCAACACCTTACTCAAACACTTTATGTTGGTTTTTCCTTTAATTTGTCACCCATCTGTGTGTGCATGTATATATATATATATATATATATATTGTTCAGCTAATAGCTCAATCAGGCCTCATTAATTACCAGCTCTGAGTAATCTAAACCTCTGCTCTAAGTGGTATCACAGGCCGTGTGTTAAGACATATCTTGACAAATTCTCCAGGCACAACGAACGTCAGCTCTGCTCGTCAAACATGATAATCAGGCTACATGTTACCTGCTGTTGCCATGGCAACAAATACTGTATCCTCTGGCATGTAATAGGCACAAACTTCATTGGCATCGCTGCAAAGGCAATTTGTTAACATGCACTTCCACCGGCTGTGATGATGGAATGCTCTCAGATACACATGCGATGGTTTATTGAAAACCATCAAGAAGAGATAAATATAAGGGTTTCTGCTGTTCTCACTGCAGAGGGAAGCTCATTCCAGCACAAGGGAGCTAGTTAAAACAGACAATGTGACCTGGAAGTGCAGGCATGCAAGGGGATGCCAGATGCGAAGAGGTAGCTATTGGTTTTGCCTTATGATCAGTGGTTTTCTGCAAGTGGATATATTAACAGTATGTCATAGATCACTGGGATATGTTATATGTTGGAGCCACAGAAGAGGAAACGTGGGAAACAAATAATAGTGTGATTGCTAATTTATACTGTATCTGGTAGAAGATGTTACCTTGCCTTCATTTTTATTCATTGCCTAGTTATTAGGTAGGTAATGTAACCTTTTTGATCTCATTTTTAATCATACTGTCACTTTTTGCTATCAATAACGCATTTTACTGTCTAAACTGTTTCAGTAAGCCTAAACATCAGCTGTTTTTTTTCTTGCATTTTACAAATTTATACTACCGGTCACCAATCTATCGCAGGGCACACACACCATTCACTGACACACTCATACCTATGGGCAATTTAGAGTCTCCAATTAGCCTACCTGCAGTGCTAACCACTGCCACCCAGTGCTACCATGCGCCCTATAAACATAAAAGTAAATCTGCTGGGAAAAGGCAATCGCAATCCATTCACTTCACAGGGTGGTCTATTTAAACAGCTTCCCCCTACTCATGTAGCAGCTTCCTCCTGCACACATGCTTGCTGCAGACTGCTAGATTAAACCTGCTTCTTCTTGTATGCAGGTTTGCTGCAGACTGCTAGACTAAAAACCCACCAGCCCAGCTCCTCCTACATGTGTTCATCAGACTACACTTTATGGGTGGCACGGTGGTGCAGTGGATGGCGCTACTGCCTCAGGGCCGGATTATTCCGTGTTCAAATCTGATCGTAGCAATTCTGTGAGGAGTTTGTGTGTTCTCCCCGTGTCCATGCGGGTTTCTTCTGGGTCCTCCAGTTTTCTCCTATTTCCGTAGACATGCTGTCAATCTATCCTGTATAATTAAAGATTAATAATGGTCCTCGTTCCTGCTGCTACTGTTCTGTGTGTACCCCTTTAGGTGAAGTTTGCTGCTGCTACCCTCCCTGCCTTATCCATGTGTGTATGGATGGCCGGGAAGGCTTCCAGAACTGTGCCATACCACCAAAGATAACTGTATCGCCATTTGAGATTGTTAATAAAGATTGTAACTTTGACAACACTGGTCCTGACTGAAATGACTTTGCATGAATAATAAAACATACTAAATAGAAGCATCTGCTGCGCATGTTGGATGGATGTTTCGAAACACACAAATTTGTGGAAATGTTTGTAAACACAGTTAAACAAATATGATCGTACATATGATTTGTGAATGAGGTGCAATCACTTTTTATTACTGTTCTTAGTGTCTTCTCTTGCCAAGGTAGCCATCAATGTTCAGGCAAATGAAGGTGTTACTCAAATGTCACAACTCAAAGGAGAGGGCTGGACGGTCTCTCTTCATTCATCTGGGGGGGTGAGGAGGTTAGAGTTATGAAAATGGAAATATTCCAGTCACAGGGCAGAGAAAGGTCTTATTTATTGTTGATAGGCAGAACCAGAGGAGAAAGGAACAGGGTTCAGTGCGAGGGCTTAGACCTTCAAGACAGGGTCTTTTGCACAGTTCAAGTTGGGTTTTCTTGTGTTTTGATCAGTAACATGTGTGACAATCCATTATTTGATACAGTCGGGTTTGCTATCCTTCCACATTTAAAGAATTAATACAAGATCATCAGTATTTTGACAAGAGGTTTCAAAAGAAGATCTTTATTCGTTAACATCAAGTAAACTTCAAAGGAGTACAGAAATGGTCAAAAGAACTTGTGGAATTCCTGTGAGGTTTATTTTAACCAGTTCAAAGGACCAGGCAAATGCAACCCTACTGATCATTGAAGCTATATTATTATGTGTAAGGAGAAACTCTACAGAGACCCAGGCAAATGCAACCCTACTGATCATTGAAGCTGTATTATTATGTGTATGGAGAAACTATACAGAGACCCAGGAGAGAACAGATATGAATCGAATTGAATAATTCTTCGGGAGAATAATAATGACTTATAGACCTGCCAGCTGTTATCACAATTGTCTGCAGTAATACAATTGTATCAACAACTTTACACTGGCACAAAATTCTGCAAATATTTCAGTTTTTCTACATTTTTTTCCTCCTGATCTTCTAGAGCCTTGCCAACATCAAATATTGAAATAAGAAATTCAGGACACATATACCTACATGCTGATGGACTAGAAAATCAAATAGTGTTTCCCAGTTAGTGTTGGATCAACTTAAAGGCCTGGTGAACATTTTTAAACCCTAGATACTCAAATCTGGCCCACAAGGCCAGTCGTACTGCAGTTTTTCATTTCTACCTGAAAGTTAACATATTGCCTAAAGTTTCTGATGGGTCAGATCCTACTCACTTGGTGTCCCAGGTCTAAATCAGTACCTGATTTGAGGAGAAAAATAAAAACCCACAGCCCAGCTGGCCTTGAGTGTCCCAAATTAAAATTGTCACTGAATCCAGAAACTAGCTGGTCAGCAGTACATTTTTGATACCTAGCTGGGAGCAATTCTTATACTCCGATGCACATTGGAGATCCCTACCCTTTGATTGCTCCACCTTTCCGCAGCCTTTATCACCCCTGAGTCCAGTTGTCACTGTTATCAAACACTTAGCATGAAGGAGAGATTAAAGCTAATCACCTCAAATGGTCTTATTTTTCCCATTGGAGTGTCCTTAAATTCTAGGCCTATCTCACAGCCATGACTATACACTCCCCATTGTGATCTGCTAATTAACACAAGGTCTATCCGAATGTTCATATTTCTGAAATGGAATGTCTCAGCTCCTAATTAATAACAACTTACGTTTAGTTCCAGATCACATGAAATTAAAACATCTTATCTTGGGAGCTCTTAGGTGACAATTACATTAAAGTACATGTCTGCTGTGTGCCCTCTGATATGGAATCAAACCTTGACCTTGCCGGTGCCAGTTGTCGCTGGCTGTCCTGTTGGGTGGGTGCATGATTTTCCGCAGTATTCCGCAGTGCCGGAAAGTGAGGGTGTCAGTTGGCACAGTAACGCCCAACTTATTAGCAACCCCTCTTGTCAGTCAGGTGGCTCCATTCTGGCCGCCCCAGCTATAACGAATGGGTAGTGTCTCCAAGTTTTTGAACGTACAAATTATTTAGTGAAGCTTAAAACAATGACACAAATCATTTTCCTGTTAACCTCAAAATAATTGATCATGATTATAATGATGATGATAATGAGAAATAAGATTATTACTATCATCGTAACCTAATATTATATGTTTTTAATTCAGCTACATATTATCTCTGTTCTCTCTGATTTACTGGTCATTTTAATAGTTTTATTTAAACTGTGTGGTGTCATTCAGGTAATTAGTACACATATTGGTGTGTAAGATTATTACTACTAACTTAACTTACTATTATATGCTTTGGTTAATTCACTTACATATGGATTATCTTTGTTCTCTCTACACGTCTGGTCATTTTAATTGTTTTTGTTAGGAAAAGAACTACTTCATTTTTGTGAGGATTAACAAATTGAACTACAAATTGACTCCAGTGCACCGTTTGCGAGTCTTTGATATTTCTGTTCAAAATGTTTTTTCTTTGCTATTTACTCTATTCACAGGAATACTTCTTGAGGACCTGCAGAGCAATCATCTTCAGAGATTTGAGTCCTACTTGATTTCAAGAGCAAATGGTGTAAGTGTCAAAAAATACAACCAAATGGAACTGAACTTAGATCTCAATGTGTGTCTGAGTCTATGCTAATGAATGCAAATGAAAAACAAAGTTGAAGAAAAACAATAAACTGTGGTGTCATACAAGTAATTGGTCCGTACATTGTGCAGTTCTTCTTTTTTTTGTACTTTTAAAAAACATATTTAGTATTAGGTCTAAACCTGAATGCACCAAAATATTAACATTTTTGTTGTGTCATTATGTTTTACAGACTTCATTAATGGTGCAGCACGCAAGCACACACACATACACGCACGATAATCAAAAAGAAAATAATCTCACTTTAATTAGTGAAATTGGAGGATGTACAGATGGTGGAGAGTACAGGGATGTCATACGTCATACAGTATTTATGAATAATTATTTCACTGATTTGTTAATTACTTCAGTATTAACTGCCATCCTGAGAAGGTAAGTATAGACAGTAACATTAACTACCAGGAGTGCTCAAACAAGGTGCTTTGTACACAGCTCATCACTGCCAAGATTATCTTCTGTTTAAGGTTGCGAGGTTATCTACTACTCGGCTGAAACTGAATAGAAAAAAAAAAAAAACAACAAAAATAGTCAGACGTGGCTGTCGACTCTGGGAATCATTTTGGAAAGTGGAACAAAGTGACCTTTTATATCGACCGATTCTTCCATCTTAATTGCTTTCTCTCTCTAAACAAGGCTGATGGAGATTTGGCTTGATAAACATTTGAATGATTTATTAATGACATACCCGAAGGTTGTTGAGGACACATTAATATCCCCATCCCAGTGTTATAATCTCTCTCCTACATCACAAAAGATAATAACTCTGTCACCAGCATCCCTCTCCCATCTCAACCTGCCAGGAGACTGACTGACTCTCCTCCAGTACCAGCTGTACCAGGGTATTAATGGCACCAATGTGATAATTCACTATTTCTTCACTTATTTTGACAGCTCCATATCAATTTATAGGCCTGGAAACCAACATGTATCAGGTTTATTTTTCATGATGAAAAATACCACTCCTCATGTTAGGTTTACATTGTAGTTTATCTGGAGTAGTTTCACATTTTTCATATGCTGAAATAATATGCAGATAGCTCAAGATCGAAATTAACTTGAAATAACACTGGCCTCGCTTCCAATACATGTGTTATTATAGCTGCTGTAAAAAAAAACATCTTCACGCATTCATGCATGGAGAAACACAGGATCAGAAAAAAGACTTTGAAAAGGTAGAAAGCCTTGTGAATTATCTGCAATGACAGGTCTTTTCTCGAAGGTTGGCTTCCCTGCAGAAGCAGATGATTTTCAGACAGGAAAAGTGCATGGGATGGCTGAAAAGGAAGCCAAAGAATTTTTAGTAGTTGATACAATACTATTTTTTTTTTTTCAGGAAAGTTTGTATATTCATTTGGATTATATATCAAAATGAACAGGCATAAAATCTACAATTATATTACAACATAATATAACTACACTGTGGTATCTACCTGTCAATGCTGATTCTGACCTTTCATCCCCTGGTAAAAGGATGCGTTCACTCTAATATCCATGTGCACTGAATTCAGAACTTTTTTACAATGAATTATATAGTTTCTGCCTTTTCAGTTTCTCCCATTGCTGTCAAAACATTTTCAAAAAAGAGTCAATGTAAGTCATTTTGTCACAAGATTACCAGAAGAAAATTCCATTCCTCTGGATGAAGAGGCTTCTAATGTTTTTTTTCTTCTGTGCATTCTATTCCCCTATAATGTGTGCATAACTAAATCCAACATCAAAGAGCTTTCAGATATGTAAATAGAACCAATGTACTTCACAGAAATTAAATTTGTTCATATTAAATAATCTGTCTGTTTCCACTGAATTCAGAAAGAAAGCTGTAACTCTTCCTCTGATTTAACCCACTCTTCTTTAAAATTTGAGTTATAATGCATTTAGGTAACAGGATAAAGGTTTTACTTCATTTGTTGTTTGAAACCTGCTTTCTATTTTCTTTTAATTGCCTGTAAGGAATTTTTGTTTTCCTTTGGTACTACAAAGGATAAGCCAAGTAATTTTTCAGAATTAAATAATTATGTTTCACTGAAAAGTACATAAATATGTATCAGTAGTATTATTTATTGCGCAGGAATTTGAAATATGAATTCAACTTAAAGACTGTGTTTAAAAGACACAAAGAAACTGACACCACAGTAGGGTGGACAGGGGTCGGTTATGCCCTGGGGTCGGTTGTTCCTTGCTGTTTTAGCCTGAAAAACAAAAAAACAAAAACAAAGCTAAAGTACTGTAAATATATTTTTACACCTTTTGTAACACCCCCTTCTGGATAAAGACACGAATAGCAGACCACACAACGAGTATGTTTCTTTTTGCAATATGTGCAAGTTTACAAGCCTAAAATTATAAAACATTTTTTTTTTTACCTCATTATCCTCATTTTTCAACCACCATCATGTGTTTAGCTGAGAGTTAATCATACAGCATTTATTTAAAACTGTAATCGGTGGACTATTAGTACAGTATGAGCTTTACTGTCAAGAGTTTTAAGCACAGTAGGTCAAAAAAAGCATAGCATACAGTAAGTCAAAAAAGGCTGGGTAAATGGGGTCGGATGTGCTGAGGGCACAACTAATCCAGACTCCTCATCACAACCGACCCCGACTCTAAGAAGAGTAATTTCACAACAACATATATGTTAACTTCAAGCTAACTAAATGATGTTCATGCATAACCGCAACAGGGCCAACAGTCCAAATAGCTTATAATCAGCCTACCTACTACTATTGTCTTTCATTAAATATCATGCAGTTTTCACAATTGGTGCTGGCTAACTGTAACTATAACTATTTATCTGTAACAATGGTACCGTAAGCCTCCATAATAGGTCTGTTAAAATAAACAATTATTTTTTTAAACCCTTCGCGCAAGCCCCCTAGTGGCCAGGATGCTGGCATTCTGTGTTCTAGCATTATTAGTAGACAATATTTCTAGCTGACAGCACTTGGGAGTAGCCCGTGGTCAGAAGGGGGGCAATTTCCCCCAAGATTTTTCCTCCCAGATGGTTAACATGCTTTTGTCATACAACATGTCAAATAATGTCATAATGTCAAAGCCTTTATGTCAATTACAATTAAATCATTTGTAGTCATTTCTTTGGTACTAGTATTATTTTATAAAAAGCAAAGATTTTCGGGAAATATATCTGTGTGTGTTGTTGCCCAGTGTCAAGTGTATATTTGTCATAACAGTTAGCTAGTTTAGGCAGTGAATTTTATGGTCAGCTAGCTAGCTGAGGAAGAGAGCAAAGAGGAGTCCTAGCTACAAATAAGCATATCAAAAAGTTGATCTCAGAAGACAAAAGATAAAACAGACAAGGTAGCCAGGTTTCCAGGGTTAAATGGCTTTATAAAAAGCAATCGCCAAACCCGGAACTCAACTGAGGCAAAAACTCTGTATGACTACAAATATATCAACAACCTTCCCTGACCAACCGCTGATCATTCAGGACATGTTTTTTAAAAAGATCATTAACACACATCTCAGTCTCCTAACTTGCAATGCTAATTGTGGAACAACCATCCGATACCCTTTGGTGAGGTGTGTAGGTTACTGCGGTTGTTATGACATTGCCTGTCACAATCACAACAGCCGAGCGAAGTTTAAATGCATGAAAGAGGGAGCTTGTAAAAAAAATTGTGCACATGGGCCCATCACAACTAGCATCCGTTATTAGCCTTCTTTTTCACCATGTACAGTAACTTTTTTTTGATGTTCGCAAATTTTAACTGGCCACAGTGCAATGATAAAACTCACAGAAAACAAATCAAATGCATTATTTAAAAAAAAAAAAAAAACCCAGTGTGATGGAGTGGAGAATTTGGGAGACCAAATGCGACTGAGCAGGATACTTTAGGCTATCCACCTGGGATAGAATAACAACTAAGTCTCGTTAGAGATAAAAGGATAGGGGAAAAATAAAGGGGAAAAAAACAACACTCCTATGGGAGACTATCCCACAGAAAAAGCTTTAATGACCCAAGTACAGGGTGAAGAAACTAAGGCTTAAGTATTGAGTATTGAGTATACTAAAACAACACAAAACAGTCTGAATAGATTGGTGAACATGAGAACTTTAAGAGAACAGCCCTCACACAGAGGACTGTCAAAAGTATGAGAAATGAGTAAAGAGAATAGTGCTAGCTTTGTAGCACACAATCCAATAACCTTAATGTTCAGTTCCGCAGTAACTCTTCGCGTAAATCAAAGGACGCAGAAGAGGGACTTATCTAGTACTGAACAAACAACTAAACTGCTTACCAAACTGACCAAGTTACCGGCTTTCGTGTAATGCAAGTTGACACTGAAGCAAAGCTTATCGGTTTGCTAGGGGTTTAAATAGAAAGCCAACAGGTGAAAATTGTAAAAAGAGATTTGCACACGTATAATTCAATCAAGGAAATGAAGAAAACTGAAAGGCCGTAATAACTGAAGAAAAGGTGCATAAAAAAACCAATGGCCGTAATAAAAGAAAGAATGACGCAGAATGGAAAAGAAATGGTGTTATCACCCAAAACCATGACAGCTAGATTGCGTAATGTCGTTTTCACTTTTCATTCAAATTAAGTACTTTGTCTTTGAATCTCACAATGCTACCAATGGCTGAGTAAATATTAAAATCAATATCAATATATATATTTATAGAACACAGTATATTTTCCCCTACATTTTGGTTCTTCTTATCTGTGTAAAAAATGCTGAATCCTGCTTGAACCTCTTTGACCACAAGCACATAATTGTGCATGTCCATAAACTTTAACAAGAGTCAATGATCTTGAGTTAAAAAAAAACAATTAAGCAATGCAGGCCTGTAAACTGTATGGCACACACTTTGCTTTGAATAAAAAGATGATCCCCCAAAATCGTTGTCTGCCCCTAAAATCACAGCGGTCTAGATCCAAGACTAAATCATAAAATGCAAGAAAAAAAAACTGAGCTGATAATGTTAGGCTTACCGAAACACTGTTGACAGTAAAATGTTGTTATTGATAGCAAAAAGTGACAGTAAGATTAAAAATGAGATGAAGAAGAAAGAATTACCTACCTAATAACTGGACAATGAATAAAAATTAAGGCAAGGCAAAATCTTCGACCAGTTACAGTATAAATTAGCAATCATGCTGTTATTTGTATGTATATAAATTAAAGGAAAATACAACATAAAGTGACTTTTGGTCACAGCATGTGATTCACATCAAATTCAAATTCATCAAATCATTTGGTGACCCCTTGTGCCCAGTGGATGGGGGAATTGTCATCCTGCAACCTGCACTGAGCCCGTATATATGCTTAGAACATCTTTAATACATAGAGATCTAATATACACACACACACACACAAAAACAACACACACAAGTATTGGATAATATTCCTTAAAGGAAGACTATGGAGGATTTTTTACTTGAAACTGGCAATATATGTCTTTACTTAGCT
Organism: Anguilla rostrata; assembly: GCF_018555375.3. NCBI lineage: Eukaryota > Metazoa > Chordata > Actinopteri > Anguilliformes > Anguillidae > Anguilla > Anguilla rostrata. The sequence continues at coordinate 19,101,962 of NC_057942.1, read as the reverse complement.
TTGGTGCTTTTTACCTGTATTTGTTATTCTAAAAATTGTTTGGGATGTTTCTGGGCGTGGCGTCTTTTCTGTATGGGGAGGGGTGTGCGTGGCTACAGAGTCTGTGGTTAGGGATCAGATTCCAACAAAGTGTTTGTTGCTAGTTTGGTGTAATGGTAGATGCTAAGAAGTTTAGATACAGTGAAGCAAAATGACAAGCCGACAGGGCTTGTTCAAAAACTACAGTCAACCTTGGAATTACCTTTTTTGGTCGTGTAAGCTGAAGTTCGCCAAGAGGATGAAAAGTGACACAAAGTTGGCCTGTTTTCTGAAACTGTAATGTAACGTTACTTTGAGCTAGTTACCTTAGACAGCTAGATGCCAACATTGGGTAGCTTTAAAAAAAAAAAATAGAATTCTGTTATTTTATCAAGATGTCTTCCCCCCTGAAGCATGCACACACTCTAGCTCACGTTACGTGTAGCCAACTTCACTAACAAAGGTGCCAACAACTTTGAAAAGGCTACAGATAACTTCATAAAAAAGTAATTCACTTTACAAGCATATTAGCTAGCTTTGATAGAACTATGTCCTGCTAATGTTACTTATTCCACACGCAATTCTGTGCTCACATCCCAATTCTAACTAAATGTCCAGGGGGGTATTTCAGGAAGCAGGATTACTGGGTCCAGATTTGGAATGGTTCCGAGTGCAGTTATCCAGAGAACTCAGTAATCGTGCTTCATGAAACAGGGCCCAGAATAGCTAAATACCAAACAAGGAAAAACACAAAATAGTTGACACTATGGAGTAACTACCGTACAATGTTCCCATATGCTAAGAGGTGCACTCAGTGTAAAGATTGTTATAACACTGCCTAATTACTGTTCTATATGGAATCTACCTACAAGGAATCATTCATGTTGCTAAAATTGCTATTTTCAGTATCTTTGCCAACTGCTTTTATTCGCTTGACGTTTTCTTGTCAAGGTGTGTCCTCAACAGAGGTCTGGGTGGGGTTGAGGACAAAGAAGGTATGAGTGGGGTTTACAAACACAGAGTATACAAAGGCCACACAATCCTACCTAGTATACTTTTAAAGTCTTGTTAGTGCTGTTCTGTTTTAAATAGAGGGGCATATAGAAGGGCTTCTTTGATTGCTGTGTACACAAATTAGATTGAGCGAAGTAGTCACTGAATAAAGTCTCCTGATTACCACACACTCAGCAAATTGATTAGCGGATTCAGGAGCCATTTCCCAGCGAGTAACTGCAGGCCAGACCCTTTTTGAGGGCTCTCCATGTGCTCTCACTCACCTTAATTAGTCTTCACTGCACATTAACTCCTCCATCCAATCAGTGAGCTCCTCCTTCTCTCAGGGTAACGGAGCATGGCCAGATGGATTAGAAGATCCAATCAACATGACCATGTGACAGCCCCAACCTTTCTGCTGATTAATGCTGTTGTTTTTTGCGATGCAGTCAAGGGCTGTTTGGCTGGGAGCCTCTCACTTCAGGCAGGCGGATTGGGTGAGCAGATGTGGGGTGTTAATGAAACGGGAGATCCATCGATGATGGAAATCAAAGTGGTGCATGCGCAGCAGAGGGAGTTTCAGCAGAGGGGCAGCGTTGGAGCCAGCACAAGGAGGGAAGGTTAATCAAAGCCAGAGGAGGATGTTCATCCTCTAAGCCCATTGCTTAGAAAAAAAGGCAGATTAATTGAAGCCAGAGGGAGGGTTGATTAAATTCAGCCCCCAGCACAAAGAGGGTAGGTTAAAAACAGTTTTGGTATGAAATTACAAATTCTGTGATTTAGTTCCTCAAGGTGAGGTTATTGAAAAGCTAGATACTCAGAGCACAAATGAAATATTATAAAGTATTAAATAAAACTAGACTACTGTGGACTGCACACAATCAATGAACTGGCATCCATTTGATGCTTTGAAATGAGCTCATTATGCAACCTGAACCACTGCCAAATAAGCACATGTTAAGATTAGAAACAAATAACATCATCATCATCATCACATCAAGAGACAACTGTCAAACATACTGTATGTATTTGTCCGGTTTATCCCCAGACAGCCCCGTGAATTTGGCAAGTCCTGTGCGTACACTGAGACAAGGCTGGCCCCTGTACACACAATGTCCGTCTGGCCACACAAGTGACTGGATGCCAAATGTAGATTAAGGGAAAGAGGAACAGGTCCAGTCTTCTCAGTCAGGAATTCTTGAGGTGCATACCTGGCATCAGCTGGTGAGTCAGGTATGCTTTCTCTGCAGAAGTGCAGACACAGTCATATCGGTTACCATCGGAGGAAACCAAGCAACCCATTGTAGATGGGTCAGTAAAACATGCTCTTGTGTTACGTGTCATCATTCTGCATTAACCCTGCAATTTTCCATTGTCTTATTGTTTATTTTTTGATACATTGGTTCAAACATCCCTGACCAGGGATAAGTGGGTATAGTGCAAATAATGGATGGATGGTTCAAACTCACAAGTAGTGTATCTTTACTGATTGAGACCAGAGCAAAAAACAAAAACAAAACATTTCATCTAAAATAACATGCTTGTTATTTAACCTTTGTTGATTTTAATCCACTGCTGTCAGTAGACTATGCCAGGTTTATATCAGTAATAGTCATACTATGCCAGATTTATATCAGTAATACCAGTAATACAGTAATTCTATGCCAGGTTTATATCAGTAATACAGTACAGTGCCGTTTTGTAACCTCAGCCATAATGGACAGCTTGTGAAGACTATTAAATGCCTGTTGAGATGGTAGTACCTTAAGATGTGAAGGATATTGAAAAATTACATTTTTTAAATTTTCTTCTTGTGTTTAAAGAATTAGTCATGAACCCATTTTCTACTATGAGGCACTTGATAAATGCAGACCCAGCACAATCGTTTTCATTTGATTGGATATAATTTTCCATTCCCTTACTGGATTTGTCACAGTTTGGCCATATGCAGCCTCTCACATTGTGTTCCTCGTCATTTATTTTATCAATTCATTCAAACATGGAAATATGTACATATAGTCATGGAATGCAATGCAAAGAATATTTCACGTACGTCTTCTATTACTTCCAGAACTGAAAAAAAAAACATATAAACTAGAACGGCTAGACGGGAATCGGAATCAAACTAAAATATGGTTGAATGTGCAAAGTCAAACAAAGCAATCACTATAAACAAAGCACCAACCATGAGTTCGAAGAGCTAGTCTCCACTGGTTGGTAGCAAAGGGCGGATTTTCCAAGCCGAGTAACGAGAGACGGAAACGGCCAATCAGATGACAAACCAAAAAGGCGAAACACACACAACAGAGACAAATATAAACAGACTTATGACAGGGGTCGTAATATGCTAATTACTCCAGTGTATAGACAGGAAGACATAACATTCATAATCAAAAACATATCTAAAGAAGAGTTTTTGTGAATGGAAAATGAACCCTTGGTGTTAGTGGCCTGAAAAAGCAAAAATCCTGCAGGTTCATGCTACAGTCAGGTCCATAAGTATTTGGACAGTGACACAATTTTCATTATTTTGGCTCTGTATGCCACCACAATGGATTTGAAATGAAACAATCAAGATGTGATTTAAGTGTAGACTTTCAGCTTTAATTTAAGGGTTTTTTCAAAAATATTGTATGAACAATGTAGGAATTACAACCATTTTTATCATCAATTAAATTGTTATTTTATACTTGGCTGTAAATCCTTTGCAGTCAATGACTGCCTGAAGTCTTGAACCCATAGACATCACCAGACGCTGGGTTTCTTCCCTGGTGATGCTCTGCCAGGCGTCTACTGCAGCTGTCTTCAGTTCCTGCTTGTGCTTGGGGCATTTTGCCTTCAGTTTTGCTTTCAGCAAGTGAAATGCATGTTCAACTGGATTCAGGTCAGGTGATTGACTTGGCCATTGCAGAACATTCCACTTCTTTGCCTTAAAAAAGTCTTGGGTTGCTTTCGCAGTATGCTTCGGGTCATTGTCCAACTGCACTGTGAAGCGCCGTCCAATGAGTTTTGAAGCATCTGGCTGAATCTGAGCAGAAAATATAGCCCTATACACTTCAGAATTAATCCTGCTGCTTTTGTCAGCAGTCACATCATCAATAAATACAGGGGAACCAGTTCCAGTGGCAGCCATACATGCACACGCCATAACACTACCTCCACCATGCTTCACAGATGAGGTGGTATGCTTTGGATAATGAGCAGTTCCTTCCCTTCTCCATACTCTTTTCTTCCCATTATTCTGGTACAAGTTGACATTTGTCTCATCTGTCCATAGGATGTTGTTCCAGAACTGTACAGGCTTTTTTATGTTTTTTAGATGTTTTTTTGGCAAACTCTAATCTGGTCTTCCTGTTTTTGAGGCTTACCAATGGTTTACATCTTGTGGTAAACCATCTGTATTTACGCTGGTGAAGTCTTCTCTTGATTGTTGACTTTGACACAGATACGCCTACCTCCTGGAGGGTGTTCTTGATCTGGCCAACTGTTGTGAAGTGGTTTTTCTTCACCAGGGAGAGTATTCTTCCGTCATCTACCACAGTTGTTTTCCGTGGTCTTCCGGGCCTTTTGGTGTTCCTGAGCTCACCAGTGCGTTCTTTCTTTTTAAGAATGTACCAAATAGTTGATTTGGCCACACCTAATGTTTTTGCTATCTCTCTGATGGGTTTTTTCTTTTTTTTTTTCAGCCTAATGATGGGTTGCTTCACCGACAGAGACAGCTCTTTGGACTTCTTATTGAGAGTTAACAGCAACAGATTCCAAATGTAAATGCCACACTTGAAATTCAATTTTAGACCTTTTATCTGCTTACTTGTAAATGAAACAATGAGGGAATAACACACACCTGGCCATGGAACAGCTGAGCAGCCAATTGTCCAATTACCTTTGGTCCCTTAAAAAGCAGGGGACCACATATAAAAAGTTCTGTAATTCCTACACCGTACACCCGATTTGGATGTAAATACCTTCAAATTAAAGCTGAAGGTTTGCACTTCTAGCTCATATTTAATTAATTTAATTTCAACTCCAATAGGCTGGGGTAGACAGATAAAATAACAATAACTTTGTCAATGTCCAAATATTTATGGACCTGACTGTATATGAATATCAACCTGAGCCATTTTCAGTACAATCATCCAACATGCCATCCTTGACTATTCTGATGTTTTTCAATGCACTGTGTTGAGAGGTATGCTTTCCTTAAGGAAAGAACCATCATAAAAAACACATTTTTTCCCATTTAGCCAGAAAATATGAGTCCACAAGGAAACAGAGTTGTTTTCCCCCATGCAGATAAGATGTCGGAGGATGATGTAAAGTTATATGTAAAGAGTTAAAAACCTTTCCCAATCCTCAGTGATGAGTTTATATCAGACTCTCTAATGTGACGCACTCCACAGTTGGCAGGTCTGCTTTGCAGAATAAATCAACTGACAGGAAAGAGACCAAACAGAAGTGTGCCATTAGTATTGTGCTGTGTAATATACACTCACCGGCCACTTCATTAGGTAACAGGAGTGGCACCCGGTGTGGTCTTCTGCTGCTGTAGCCCATCTGCTTCAAGGTTTGACGTGGTGTGCGTTCAGATACCTCGGTTGTAACAAGTGGTTATTTGAGTTACTGTTGCCTTTCTATCAGCTCGAACCAGTGGCCATTCTCCTCTGACCTCTGCCATCAACAAGGCATTTTTTCCCAGAGAACTGCATCATTGGATATTTTCTCTTTTTTGGACCATTCTCTGTAAACCCTAGAGATGGTTGCGTGTGAAAATCCCAGTAGATCAGCAGTTTCTGAAATAGTCAAACCAGCCCGTCTGGCACCAACAACCATGCCACGTTCAAAGTCACTTAAATCACCTTTCTTCCCCATTCTGATGCTTGGTTTGAACAGCAGATCATCTTGACCATGTCTACATGCCTAAATGCATTGAGTTGCTGCAGGTGATTGGCTGATTAGATATTTGCGTTAACGCGGGTGCAGTTTGCAATTGAACAGGTAGACCTAATGAAGTGGCCAGTGAGTGTATATATATAAAACGAGTAGCTCAAATCTAGCAATCGGATTGGTTCATAGCCGTGGTATATTAACCATATACCACAGCTATGACGTCTAAATCCTTTGCACAATTCAGTATCACTCCGCGTCTGAGAAAAAAAAATGTTAGTGTGTATGTTACATAGCAATTGCTTCGCACTATGTGCAGGCAGCCAGGAGGGCCTATTTTATTTTGAACATTATCATTTATTAATAAAAATTATTTAAATTGGAGTGTATCTATTACTTTCATATTGTCATACTTGTTGTCTGTTTTATAAAAGCAATAGCTCACTTCAGGCCGTGGTATATGGTTATTATATCACAGCTGTTATTATATCACGGCTGTCGGCGTTGTTCGACAGCCCCTTAGCTGCGATATAATAACCATAAGCAAAAGCCTGTCGTGAGCTTTTGCTTAAATATTCAGTTCCTTTGGAAATTATTTAGTTTCACTTCACTTTTCACTTTTCCCACATTTTGTTACGTTACAGCCTTATTATAAAATGGATTAAATTCATTTTTTATTCTCATCAATCTACACACAATACCTCATCATGGCAAAGTGAAAACAGGTTTTTAGTAATTTTAGCAAATTTATTAAAAATAAAAAAACTGAAATATCACATGAGTAAATGGGCCAGCGTATCTATGGATTTCATTCATAGGCTGTTCCCATTGCAGGCTTCAAACACTTGTTACTGTTGCTATAGTTGCACATGCTATTTTGGTCATTTCCGACTGCTGCACATGAGATCGATTAATTATTTAAATAATTAAAAAAAAAAATTTACTCAATGATTTATTTAGCTTTCTTCAGTTTTCTATCATTTTCAGCAACTTTGCCATGACAGCTCCACGAATTCAGCCAATATTTTCAATGATAAACACCCAGCCTTACTGATCAGTATTCTGTAATGTTTTCCCCTTAAAATAATTTCACAGCTGTTCTTTTAAAGAAATTTTCATGAGGGTGGGGGAATGTCCCCCCAGAGCCCCCTACAGAGCTGCAGTTCATGGGGTCTGTGCATTTCAACCCCCCAATATTCAAAATAAAGTTATGTCCTTGCTTACTGATCACTAATCTGTAGTATTTTCCCCTTAGAATTCACAAGAAATTATCATTTCACAGCTGTTCTTTAAAAAAATAATTCTTCCAGATGGGAATGCCCCTGAACCCTTTGAGAGGGTTGCAAAAGGGTCCCAAAATTACACTCTTGTATATGATGTTCCATTGGTAATTGTGTGAAAGGATGCAAAAAAATAAAAATAAACTACACACAAGTTGAAGCTGATAAATTGAAGTTGAAAAATCAAAAGTTAGTCCTGGAGGAGAAATTTACAAGAAAGATTCCTCAACTAACGACTCTTTTTCGAACTGGATATTTTTGTTGGGCTAAATCTGCTCGTTGTATTCTTAGCACAGTTCAAAAATTAGCTGACAGTAGGCTAGGCTTCACCTCAACATAAATGGAAATGTTCTGCAGAATTCAATATTTTGGGTTTCATGTACATTTTGTTAGCCCCCCACTTCAAGACTTGTTCCGGTGCCACTGCCTTATTATCCCTACAGATTAATTACTGAATTTCCTTCAGGGCTAATGCTGCTACGGTGATGTAGTCAGTTATTGTGTGGTTGGCCTAAAAAACCCAAAGGCAAATGATAAAATAATTAAAAATAAAACGGGGTGTGTGTCCAAAATGAGCAAAACATTATTTTCAATTAAAAAAATCTCACCCCCTGGCTGATTACAGACATATATGTCCCTCTTTTAGTTGCTTGTATCCCAATGCTCAAAACACACCATGCACGTTGCCAGCAGTGCAAGCAAAACAACAGCCTGGACTTGAAATCACCTGCTCTTGATCGCAGGGGATGTTTTGGTCATTTGAAATCAATAAGGCTTTTACTTTAAAGGCACACTTTTTTTTCCTCCACAGGTTCAATGAAACGAGAGCCTGTGTGTTCATAATTCCAGTGGAAATGTCCTAGAGATAAGACGTCAGAGCAGACGAGATTAACGGCTCCCTCTCGCTCCCTCCACCGCCACAGCTACCTGGGCATTAAGCACAGACGCTGATATCTGCTTCAAAGCTCTGCCTCACCGATAGAGCTGGCAGGACGTGAAGCACAGAGTGTTGCCTCGCCAGCAATTTCCGAGTGATGCAGAGCCATCATTTACACTTCTTTGATAGCATGGCTGACTACAACGGCGTAAATCCCCTTCTGCTGTTTGTGTCTGGTGTTAAGGGAAAAAAACGCCGGGTGATGAAGTGAGTCCACCTCTGGGCCATCAATCACAGTTGAGTCCCTGAGATATTACCTTCAGCAATTGCTGTGGCTTTCTTATTCACTTAACGAACTAACAAAACAAAAAAACTCAAAACTTCACCACATGGCACCACACTGAACATTTTGTAACCAGTTTGGTAGACTACTTTTTTCCATGGCCAAAATTCATCTCAGTTTTCAAGCATTATACTTCACAAGGGCTAACAGAAGCTTCATTCAGTCATTTGGCTTGCAGTGGGATCATTTTCAAGTTCTTATGCTGCAAAACTTTTTGCTACTTTTTAACAGCACTGCTGAGCAATTGAATTCCTCTGAGCGGTCAACACATCAAAATTTACCAAATTAGCGATTCCTCGAAAATAGCTGATGCACATTGTTTGGGGAAAGAAAAACAAAACAAACTGAATATAATTAGGCAGCAATGTATGACATGGTTGCAGCAACTTTGATTTTCCTCAATTAACTTATCGCATTGACACAAATACCTGGTCTATGAGGGGTGTTCCAAGGGTGTACCTTTTTCTTTTCTGTTAAGAAACTGAAACTGAAAAATTGTCTAAACAGTGAGGAAAAGATAATGCGAGGAGGAAAAAATAAACAAATTACTCCTTAATGAATTTGGTCCAACTGCAGGGCACAAAATTCTGAACTTTGTTTGAGGCCTGTTTGCTGGACCTGAACAAGAACACGTCAGGGCAAGTGGCCCATAGAGAGAAAACAAACATATCAAACCATCCCCACAGTGATTAATGAAGGCAATGGAGAAATGGCAGTAAAACTGTCTCTAAAATGCTCAGAAAATGCATACACACAAACATGGTCTCCTACATGGCATCTCTCACGAGTGAAAACAAAGAAACCATGCCTAATATATACATTTATTGATGTATTGATTGTGTCATTTTATTTGTTTCTGCACAGAAGTTCAGTGTAGTTCACTGGGGTGTGGAATAGGTTGACTGTGATGAAAGAACGTGTGAGAAAAGGTGTGTCTGAGCCAAATTTTCACTGATTATACTATCAGTTTGATGCTTGTGTTGTCACATGAAAACACAATTAATTATATCTGTCTCTACCTGTAAGGTGCTGAATCAATGGTGACGTACACTAACGTTGAGAATGTTGTAAAAACTATGACCAATATGGAATGTTCTAAGAAGAACTAAAGGTACTAACAGTTTGTGGTTACTGTTTTTTATGGAACTTTCCCACTAAACATACATGAGGTAATAATGGAGTGAAACTGTGCTGAAATTAATTAAATAAATCACCATTGCTAATGTGTTATTAAAAAGCAACAGAACAAAAGAACAATTCAAGGTAATATGATGTTTTTAGATGTCATATGATGTTTTAGTGCATTTAAATGGGATTTAAGTGCTGCCCTTTTAGCTTCTGAATACGCTAAAATGATACATATTGATTCCACAGGTTTCTCCTCTAATTTTACTATTTCCATTCTTTTTCTCTGTATCAAGTCTCATTTGATTTGACCTGAAACAGCCTCTGCTAAATTCTGCATACCTGTGCTAAGGATGTCCCTGCTTTCACTGGGTATACATACTGAAAATATATTTAAATAAAATGTATTGTCAATCTATTACAATAAATTGACAAGACTACAATACAATAAATGTGCAACAATGCAAAATTATTTCCAATGTCAAACTGTATTATGTTTTTTTTTTTTTAAGGCACTGCTGTGATGGAGCAGTATGTTCCATTCATGGGCAGTTTAGATTACACTGTCAAAATGACATTGTGTGAAACAAGGTTATTTAAATGAACTAATCAAGAGCTCAAAACTTTTGCTTTAACATTAAAAGGATGCATGCTGGTGGCAACTTTACAGTGTGCAAAACTTAGATCCATCAAGTCCCCCAAGTGTTTTTTTTTCCCTCTCCTTTTCTAATGCCTCCCCTAAAAGGCAATAGATTTGACTTTAAAAACACATGAAATTGAGCATGAAATGAAGGTAGTCAGCTGGAATGACAGTTCTTTTTGTTGTTTTAACAGATAAGGTGGGCCAGGAGAAGACTGTGTTTCCTTATCAAAACCCTGACTGCTCACCAAGGGAATTGGCTTACGCCTTTACATCTGTCAGTCTATTCACATTTAATAATTCAGCATTAAGAAGAAAAAAAATTACATGGGTGAATGAAATAGTAATGGATATTTAAATCTCATATGTAAATCCATTTGAAATGGAAGTGAATCTGTGAATTTGTGTGACTCATAGTTGGATATTCCCTGATCCAGTTCTGTAACAATGCATGAATAACAAAAATATCCTTAGCATGAGGTTTTGGTAATCCACACCTTGACAGTTGATGTTGAACTCATCATAATGTAACTGCTCTACATATCCCTCACTGCATGTAGATCTACCTGAAGGTTAATTTCATTATAAATAAGAAATTGCTTTCAGTGAGTCTTTTTTTTCCTCCCCTGCCCTGAAACACATAGTGGTTTCATTGAAATGTCATCTTTAATACAATCCTAGTTTAAGGGCACAAATAATCATAACCATTTTTTCAACAGGTCTCAAACTGAGACCTGTTGAAAATTTAAAGTAATCAAAGCCAAATCCTGTAAACAAACATTGTCCATCAGCAGGCATGACAGATTGAATTAGGCTATAGACAAATGATGCAGAAGACTATTAGTATAGTAGTGCTGAAATATTTTAGCATAAATACTCGGTGACTCTTGTGAAAAGGGAATATCTAATTAATATAATGAAGTCAGTTAATGTAATAACTGCTGGTTAATGTAATAAATCATAAATGGTTAACGTAAAAACTTTTGCCGGTTAATGTAATAACTTTTTACATTAACTGGTGGTTATCACATTAACTGAAGGGATACAACATTTTTGATGAATAATGTAATACTTTTGTAATGTAATTACATTAACAACTGTTAATGTAATATGCCAAAAGTCTTCATATCAAGTGTCTTATTTTGTTTCTTACTTAAATAGAATTGCACTAGAAGGCTGATAAAGATGTAGAAACACTACAACATGAACCTTCCTGGATTGTGGCTTTATCATGGTGGCAGAGCTTTTGATCGCCAAGCTATGTCGCTGGGGGCTTATGTCCTCCAGCAGGGTCTCCTCAGCCGAATAGGTCAAGGGTGAGGACCCAGATGAACACGATCCAAATCGACCCCTAATGAATGGTACTGAATGGTAAAAAGGATTAAGATTCTGTTTTCCCTGCAGAGAACAGGGTTCCTGGGACCCGTCTCTGGAGGCGAGGCTGGAGGTGGTGTCTGCAGGCGAGCGCCTGGTGAGCAGAGGCCCTCCACCCACAAAGTGCAGGGTAGGGATCGGGAGCAATACTCGTTAGGTAAGAGGCAGAAGCGGAGTGGCGGGCGGTGAAAACTGATTTTTGGTATGTGGAAAATTATCTCACTTGTGGGAAAGGAGCTGGATGTAATGTGTGAGGTTGAGAGGTACCAAATATGTATAGCTGGGTTCAACTCTATGCACACCCTGGACATCTCCTGAGTACAGGTCGGAGTGGGGACACTCATGAGTCCCCAGCTATGGCTGCTCAGTTGGAGTTTACGGCATTGGATGAGAGGGTCACCTCAATGTGATTGCAGGTGGTGAAGAATAAAACTCTTGAAAAACTGTTGAATACGCTTATGCACCTAACAGCAGTTCAGAGTATTCAGCCTCCTTGGGGGTGTTGACTCAATAGTTCAACTGGAAGACTTCAACACATATGTTGGCAATGACTGTCAAACTTGAAGGGGTGTGATTGAGAGGAATGGCTTCTCTAATCTAAACCTGAAGGGTGTTATATTATTTGACTTCTGTGCTGGTCATGGCTTGTCCAGAACAAACACCGTGCTTGAACACAAGGACATTCATAAATATACGTGGTACCAGAACACCAATGATCAAATTTGTAGTTGTTTCATCAGACCTTTTTTGGACACTTGAGTGAAGAGAGGAGCTCAGCTCAGTGGCATCGCTAGGGGTGGGCTTCCAGGGCTGAAGGCCTGGATGTTTTTTGTGTAGCCCCGGACTTTTTGACACCAAAAAAAAAAATTTTTTTTTTTTTTTTTGACACCCGAAAAAAAAGAGATACAGCACCAAATATCATTACATTTAATGGAGCCCTAACGTAAACCAATCACCCCCTTCAAATTGAGCAGTAAGTAACCTAACCGACTAGTAGGCGCAGTAGGTTGCAATCATGATTCGATGGCTAGCACTGGTACAGTAAAGTTCAGTCACAGAGTTCTGAGTGACAGACTGACAGTTCCGCTTTGTCTGACAAACGTATGCACACTATGCAGAGTTCTGTAGACGAGTCCGAATATTTCTCGTTCAGTAACATCAGTGTCAGTGAACTGTCTGAAATGATGGATATCCGTGGATTTGAAAAAAAATAAATAACAAGGCAGGTTGTTGAGGAGGAGATTAAGGACAATAATGATGAGATTGAGAATGTAACTAATGTTACAGCGGATGTTGAGAGCCAGTCAGCAGCTCAGCCCGAGAGTGCAGATCAGCTAGCTTCAGGTTTGTGCAGGGCAGCACAGGGTTGATGATACTGGCTAAAATTAGCCTATTAGCAAGCTAAAATCAGATTTAGAAGTGTAACTTCAGCAAAATAATTATTTGTGATGCCAGCTCCGTAATGTTAGTACGGCTAACCTTAGCTAACAACTTTAGCTAGCTAGCTAATGTAACTGGCTGGCTAAGCCAGCTAACGTTGTTAGCTATGTATTCTTTTTAGCTTGCCTGTCCAGTGCCTTGCCAGTTTACATGTTATTATGAAATATTTTTTACAAAGCCATTACATATCATCACTCACAGCAGCATAGGATAAGCAGCTAGGTAGTTAGCTAGCTGTTTATGGCTAGTATTTTGTTTATTAATTTAGTTACAGTATATCTTATACATATTCTGGTAACTAAGTGTGTTTGTATAGCCAGTTATATTGAATCACGTAGCTACCCTGTTAGTGTGTTTCTCTACTGTAACATAACCAGTTACATGAATTATGTAACTACATCTAGCTGTCTTCATTCTGCTTTGAAATATAGCCACATACATATTACATTCATTCAAGATTATATCCCTATACTAGCCAGAATAGTATAGCACTGTCACTATTATTTTTTGTAATCTACAGTAATGTTTGTATATGTAATAATATAATAAATGGGCCCCCAAAAAATTTGCGGACTCCAAAACCTTTTGCGCGCGCACAGTGCGTGCGCCAAACTAAAACTCCCCTTGGGGCTAAGCCCCTGATGTCTTTGAATCCTAGAAAGACCCCTGGCTCAGCTGTTGACTGATCACCATCAGGTGGTGAGTTGATGGTGGAGGAAGCTTTCACACAGACCAGGCAGGCCTAAACATGTAGTGAAGGTTAATGGAAATGCCTGGTAGAGGACTCTGACCCGAGGGATTTCAACTCTCACCCCTGAAAGAGCTCCTCCAATATCCTAGCGGAGGTTGAGGACATGGAGTCTGAATGAACCCTGTTCAAAACCTCTATTGTGGAAGCTGTGGCCAGAAGCTAGTCGGTGTATATCCTGGCAGAAACCCAAGGACCAGTTAGTGGACTCCAGCAGTGAGGGAGTAATCCTGATGCAGCAAGGAAGTACTGGCAGACAAAAAAGGCTGCAGCTGCTGCAGTTGCAAATGCAGGGGCACGGGATGAGTTTGAAGTGGCCTTAGGGAAGGACTTTAACCCCTTAGCGCACATGCCAAATATGGCCAATCCTTGCACATTTAGGGGGTACACTATTTAACCTCTTAGCGCAAAGCCCCTAGTGGTCGGCACGCCAGCGTGCCGAGATTACTAAACTCAATCATTCGGTGTTACTGCAACCAAAGTGTGAGTTAAAATCAGAAATGCGTTGTTTTAGTTTGATTAGTAGACGATACAGGACAACTATGCCGAAAACGGAGGTTCGCAGCCCCACCATTGTCGCTCTGGTCGTTCAGTTAACACGCACCCCTTCCCTGCAGTCTCATCTACAAAACACCCCCCACTCTTGACATAATGGACAATATTGTCTATCTTGGCATTCATAAAAATACTTTCACCACTAAAAAATCATATTCCATCATAGCAACAAGATAAACCCGACAATAGCCGTAAGATATGCCTATACAGCAGTGAAAACGCTGCTCACTGAATAACGAAATAAACGAGAAAAGGTTTTTTAAAAACAATACCATGTCATTCTACAGTCAATATCTGGGACTAAATATTGAATAAATATACAACCTTACTATTGGTTTTACATGTAGAGATGTCCCTTTTGAGACTGCGTGGTCATATATTGTCTTGGACACTTATATACGCGCGAAATATACGCGCATTTGTGACGCCTGGGTATCTTCCAAAATAGCTGTGCGTAATACCACACCTGTTGTTTACAGTGTCGTCAACCTTTTTAGTACAGTCTGGCTTGATTGATAATTCATTTATTCAGTAGGTGAGAGTATAAGCTTTCTAACGATGTATAATGTCTAATTCTGCTTTTCGAATAGCGTTTTATAGGTCAGCATAACAGAAAATATTCTTAGCATCGCATTCACTTACTCATTCACTCTATGTCATATGCACCTAACGAAACATGGTTAACAATATTTCGTAATTTCTTGGAAAATACTATTATTATTTAGGACTTCTGGACATAGCTAAGCCATATGTTTGCTGATAGACCTAGCTGACATCGTTTTCTGGAGCAAAACAAAAGCGAATAGAACAGTTGACACTGTCTCTGTCTCCATCTACTGAACATAGATGAAATTTCATAATTGCTATGTAAGTATTACTGCTCAAAATATTTCGGTTATATACGTTATTTTTGAAATTGAGTATCTTTAAATAGGTTAGTGGTGTTATATAATGTGGATATTTCACACTGTAATGTAAGCGTTAGATGATAGTGTAATAGTTTTTTTGAAGCATGCAACAGTGACGACGTGAGAGTTGGAACATTGCCAAAACATGGCGGAGGGTTGAAAATTGTTTTCATGTCGTCCCATCCCCATACAACAAAACATACCAGAGTACAGAGTATTGAAATACACACAAGAGTTAATTATTACACATTTAGGTACTGTACTGCATTGTGTGACAATATTTTTGCATTGTATTTTTAATATGATAGCAATGCTTCATCTTAAACCTTCATAAGGGGCTCGTTTATATGCTTTATAATGGACAAAAAGCATTTTATTCCATTTTGGAGAGATTTTGGATATGTTTCTGGACCCCTAGATATTTTAGACCTCTGTACTGACTGAAAGCTTGTAATTTGAAGCACTGCTGCAACAGCTGGCACCTAGCTTGATAATAATAATTATTAGTGAGGAAAATAGCTCCAGGCAGGGCTTGAACCTGGGACCTCATAGTCCATAGACTGTGACATTGACCGCTCAGCCACAAAGGGACTAGCTGTTGGGATAAGAAATGTTTTAGAGTAAAAAGATCTGTCTATTTTACGTGTGTATGTGAGATTTTGATTGGCTCGTGTAGGTGAAGGATTGGCTGGTGTCGGTAAAATGTGCAATGGGGAGACATTTTGGCTGTGTCCGAATAGTCCGAATTTTTTGCTTAGGAAGGTTCCTAACCAAGTGAAATGACCCGGAAGTATCTAAGTGGCAGCCATGTTAAGAGCTGGTCGAATTCTCTAAATGCTAAGGAAAGGTGCTTCGATGCTTCCTTTCTTATCTCCTTTAGCATAGGGTACACTGGACCGTCCTTTACGAAAGGAAAGGAGATAATGCCGTCCCACAATTCCTTGTGGCAGCAACATTTAAAGCGATGCACCATTTGGCCGTTCACGAAAACAAACGATCAACATGACTGAGTTGTGTGGTGGTTCTTAAGCTATTATATGCGTAGTCTTATAATCAGATCATAATCAGCAAATGAACCATAACACAGAAGTCTGTCTTTCAAGTAAAAGGGATATGCAACATTTTTAGCCAGATGATGTTTTTCAACATGCATGAAACTTAAGAATGATGATATGTAGCCTACAGTAGTATATTTGTAGGCCTAACATGTTATGCCTATCTTGCATTAAATTTAACAATTGTTTTCATACAATCATACTAATTGGGATTCATGTCAATAAATATGAGTGGACAGGAGGGTGAGCGTGAGCAACCATTCTCAATGTGACAACCATTTCGTTTCACTTTTGTGACTGGTAACCTATATTCCTTTTTTTATTTCAATTCCAACCTTGGTAATGAAGTAATATTTTTCACCGGGTTGTACACGTTTGTATAGCCTGCATGAAACAACATGGTAAGAACGCACGGGGCGAAGTATCTAAGATGCGCTTTTAGTAGTCCATCTTCAGAACATTGTAGTTTCACCACGGCAGACCCACGTCAATAACATCCGCCATCGCATAATTACGTAGCCTACTGTAAGTGCAGTCGGATTCTCTTAGCACCGCGGTTGTCTTTTCCTAAGTCCTTATGAATTCTCCTTCACATCTTTCCTTGACCTCATGATGTTTTCCATCGAGGTCGAGGAAAAGTGGTTAGGAAAAGACATAGGATGTAATATTTTTGACTATTCGGATGCAGCCTTTGTTTGTGGACTAGGTGGCAGGAAGAAGAAGGAGAAAACACAAAATTAATATAAAATCTTCCAAAAACCATAGGCACAAAACAATTTCGCCTCAATGAGTTCTTGTATATTTCTGCATAACTTTACAGATGACTGTACATTGTACCAAAGCAACAATTCAACCTCTTGCGTGAGGCTCTCAGTCTTTAAAAAAAAAAAATTTTCAAATTAGAAATGCAATATAACACTGGAAAGCTTATCCTGTTCTCTATTGGATAAAAGAGTTATCAATCAAAACCAATGGTAGGATTGTTTAGAATCATGTGGTATAATTACACAAGAATTCTTGTTTATTTCGCTATTCAGTGAGCTGCCTTTTTCACCACTGTATTGGCATATCTTTGGGCTATTGTTGGCTTTATATTGTTGTTATGATGGAATGTAAATTTTTAGGAGTGAAAAATTATATTTATGAACTCCCAGATAGATGCTATTGTTGTCTAACACTAGGCTACCTTAAACTGTCTTTACACTGCCGAGCCGGGTTAAAATGCTGTAGCAGACCTGGGGTAGAATTAGTGATGATCAATTTCCACAAACATTCTTTATCCTTTTGCCTGGTATGAACATCTTTACACTGCAGAGAAGAATTTGCGGGATTCGCTGTGGCTCATGCAATTATGTATCTCGTGCACAATAAACAGTCTTTTTCGTGAATGATTGTTGTGTGATATTTTTGAAACAACTGCCTTACAAAATGTTAGCCCTGGTGTTTCTGGTTTTACTAGCTAAACTGTTGGAGAATAAAGCTTAGCTGGGTGTTAAATTAGCAATCAGAACAAGAAGAATAAAACAAAAACAAAAGATTTTGATTTCATCAAAAAAGGGCATCAAGGCTTAAGGAACATATGAGGAAACGTAATAAAATAATAACAACGCTAATCCATACTGTCATATTCTTTTATTTAGTTTTCTCTGGCTTGATATCTTTACACAGAAATCAGACCTGGCTCTGCTCCACCTATACCATTATAATATATTGATGAACTGGCAATGTAAATAACGATAACGTTAAGGCCAGTTCAGATCAATGATTCGCAACAAGACGAAAGGGTTTTAGAATGTTGCAGAGAAAATTACAGCGGTGTGAACTGGTTAGTAGCAGAGTCGTTGCCTGATCTGGGGTCTCAAAAGACCCACCTTGTCAAATCGCCAAGTGCAGTTTTAGAATGTTTACAATCAGATGTTTTGGAATTTTGCAAGTTGCATCCAGTCTCATTGCGAATCATTGATCTGAACTGGCCTTTAGTTAGCTACACTGCAAGTTGCAACAAGGTAGCATTGCATTCGAGAGATGGTTTGCGAGGTCGGTGCCGGTCGATAGCGTTAGATAGCGTTTTTTCTCATTGTTAGCTGACATGCGATTGTGTTATTTACATTAGCTAGCTAGCTAACGCAACGTTACCTGATATGACAGATGGATACTGTGCGCAACGTTGTCCAAACTAATGTTGTTTTTCTTGACATGGTCCGGTAGCTAGCGTTAGCTGTGCAAATAGCTATGTAATTTAGTAACATTACATTGTCATCAAATGTAATACAAAATCTACATCAACAAATAATATGACCTCTCGTGTTACACAAAAACTTTTTAGGGTTCCATAACCACCACCACCACCCCCCCCCCCCCTTCTCTGTTATTGTACACCGCTCACACACAAGTGAGTTGAAGAGCGAGCCTGTTGCGTTAGCTCCGTCTACCCTCCCTGCGAACAAACCACTGATGGGTGATGGAAAGCGCGTCACTAACTATGCGCCGCTTCTGACACCCAGTTCTTTAATCATAAATAATAATAATAATAATATAAATTAATATAGTAATAGGCTCAATCACCATTGTGGTACCTAATTCGGTGATAGATAGTGACTTAACAGACATTTATTTTAATGAAAATCTTCGAGATTATTACTTTAAATCAATGGCGCAGTATTTTACTGTTATTTTAAGGGTGCATATTAAGATAGTAATATGTGCCTACATAGGCGGGGGGACAAAAAAAAAAATAGATGTCATAATGGTTAGTCATAATATTGGTAATATAATATTAATATAATATTATATATATTAACATAATATTCATAATATAATATTTGGTGGAATCCTGCTGTTGCCATAGATAGTCTGCTCGCGTGCTTTCACTTCGCGCACGAGCCGATCAGTTTCCTGTGCAGAGAAGCATTCTTTCCTACTACTTGGCAAATCCGCCATTATAATAGCAATCCACCAAGGTGCAAGCACACCAGGCTTTTAAAGGGAATGGGAGATGACACTCTGATTGGTTTATTTCATGTTATGCCCAAAACACGCCTATGATTAATTAAGAGACTAAGTACAACCCCTTTGAACCATGCGCCTTACTTTGCGCTCAGATTATCCGCCATTAAACTAGCAAAAGTGGACTTGGACACGCCCTAAATACACTTGCGCCATGCGCTTTAAACAGTGCGCTTAGATCGTTGAAATAGAGCCCATAGTTTGGTTGCTGGAGCATTGAATGTCTGAGTTGAGAACAGTGTCCTGGTCAGTAGGGGCCTTGCGCAAAGGGGTTAAGCACTGGAGGGTGTGTCCCATATACCAGGGAATCACACTCCTTAGCATCCCCGAGAATGCCTATCCAAAGGTGCTGGAAACAAGGCTTGAAAAAACTGATAGTCAAAACTCAGATTCACGAGGAACAATGCCAGATTCATACAGGCTACAGAACAATGGACCAGCTTTTCACCCTGCAGATATTTGAAGGGGCATGGGAATTTTTCTAATCCTGTATACAAGTGTGTTGTGGATTTGGAGAAGGCAAATGACTGTGCATATGGACATATACTGTTATCATTTTAGTTTATTTTATTGACAATATAAGGAGGGCTAGGGTTTGAACTTTTGGCGTTATTCTATTGACCATCTGGTAAAGCATACTGTAGCTTATATGTATACACACACACACACACAGGGTGTGTGGTGTTGGGACAGATTGTGGACCGATGGGAAGGGGGAGAGGGTTACTAGAGCACATCACAGTGGGGGAGACACCAATTCATTCATTCATTACACAAATGGTACATTTTTTCAATCAATTACTCAGATTGGACATTGCATTGTCTGGTTGGGACCACAAACTGGACCAGTACAGGTAATTTGAAAGACATTACAGTAGATAACTGGTCATCTGGCAACCCTACCTGGTCCAGTTACTCAAAAGCAATATCACGCTTGTTATTCAGTATTAAAATTCAGGGGCTCGTTGCACGAAAGTGGGTTTAAATTTCACGAAAATGCTTCACTTGCGAATCGCAAATAAAACTGATGACTACAGACCGCTTGCAGAACCATTTTTCTCTAGGCAAATGTGATGTTTCCTCTGAGTGTGTGGAGACAGAGGCAGGCTCCAGGAGGAATCTTCCATTTATGGAATCTTTCCATTTTTTATGTTTATGTGACCTTCTGGACAGAGATCCTAGGCCAAGCATTAATGGAAGATTGGCCTGGCCAGTCTCACTGTGTTGACAGTGTTGACAGCTCTGCACTTCCTGGGAACCGGTACCTTTCTTGGGGTTGTCGGACAATGCCATGGAATAAGCAAAGCCACTGCATTCAGATGCATCTGTAAAGTACTGTAACAGCAGCTCTCCATGACCTAACTACTGATTTTATTCCATTTCCAGAGCCCCAACTGTGTGGTCTTCCAAAAGGTCTTGTAATTGATGGGTAACAAATTCCCATAAGGGCACCGAATGAGAACGGAGGACGGAGTGTAGCACAGTGGGTAAGGAACTGGGCTTGTAACCGAAAGGTCGCAGGTTAGATTCCCGGGTAGGACACTGCCGTTGTACCCTTGAGCAAGGTACTTAACCGAAATTGCTTCAGTATATATCCAGCTGTATAAATGGATACAATGTAAAATGCTATGTAAGTCGCTCTGGATAAGAGCGTCTGCTAAATGCCTGTAATGTAAATAATGTAATGTAATGAGAACTAATACATGTTTGTGTGTAGAAAAGGGTACCACTCGATAAACATGCAAGTTGTGTGTGATTTATGTCACTGCTTTGTCACAGGTGACATTACTGATGACTGGATTCTGGGTAGTTTCAATTTCAATGTTGCAAATAGTTAAATGTATGACCTTTCTATGAAATTGTAGGCTACATGAGCAGACCTAATAAAATAGCTGAAATTACATTTTCATATTTTTATATTCATTTTATTATATTTTATGTAATTTCAGTTTACTCTGACTACAAGCTGAAATTTTACCACCCCTTAGATACCTCTTACAACCTTGGTTCCTGAGACCCCTGGCCAGACCTGGTAGACCAGAGGAGGAGAGCTACAATGTTGTGCACAATGTTGGTGGAGCGGACCTTGGGAATACTTAAATCAAGGTTTCACAGCCTTCATAAGTCCAGAGGATGGCTTTACAGCTCAGAGCATGCAGCTGCACAACATCTGTGTTGACAGTTCCATCCTTGTGTCCAGCAAACAGGAACAGAATGATGATTCAGAGGAGTAAGGAGAAAATGACCTTTGATTCCCAGCTATCCCATTCACAGCATTTCTTATACATTGCCACTACTCTGTTTTAATGTAATGCAAGATGACCTTTGGAAGTATATTCCAAAGACAATATTTGTTTTGCCAAACCATCTGCACTCTTCTGTATTTCACTAAAACAATTTTTTGTCAATCCATCTACACTCTTGTGTATTTCAGTCATATCAGTTGACCCACATGCGATGTGTAAAGTATGAATTTAAGTGAACATGCAGTATCCTACGTGTCATATGTTGTAGAAATTGTAAGAAATTGATTATTCTGTTGTAGCAAATCACTATGATATGATCTGAGGTATATAAAAATACATCTGAATCCATATACAACATAACAATATTGTATTAATTTCCATGCAAAGAATTATCAGCTTATTGTAACAGTGCTTTGACTTTGGCGTAATTAATAGAAAAAATGTACCGCTAGTTTGTAACCAATCGAGTACCTGGTTACAAACTGGAAAATTAACTGCCGGTGAGGGGGTGAATCGCCAATGCTAATGGTGCCTCAAGTTTGGCCAATATGGCACAATACAGCATAGGCATACTTGGTGAGAATGTAAAAGTTATCAGTAGGAGTGTTGGTGTTTTAAAATTTGCATTTAGCAGGATGGTGGTGAGGGCGGAGAGAGAGCATCATTGTTACCAAATGGGACAGGCCACTGTAGCCAAGTGGGGCACTATGATTGCAATAAAAATGATTCCAGCTTCCATGGCGCATTGTATACAATGACACTCTAAGTTACATTTCCTTTGGTCCATGGCCCTGGATACACTGTAACTGCTCTCCTATTTCCCTGTGTGGACTATTATCAACACTGGTGCAGATAGCTTCCAGAAATTTATATGGACAAGGATATATGAATAATCTGTTCGATAGAAAATGCTGTCAACAAGTAGGCCTAAATGTGTTTTATAAGGGCACTTATGTTACCAAAATTCTCCAAATTGTCAGACCAGTTCAGATATCACACACGCAAGTGAAGTGATTATTATTATTATTATTATTATTATTGCTCTAGGGGACCTGTCTGTGTTACCCCCAAACCCTTGCTCTCCGACCTATATGGGAAAAGTCCTTTTACAGGCCCTGCATATTCCTAATATTCACTTGGAGCCATATTATTAGTCAGTGAACACAATGTATGAAATGGACAAATTATTGGAAAATTTATTGTAAGTGATAGCATTATAGCCCATGCAATGAAACAAGTCTCAAAATTGCTAAATCTAAGGTTGAAATCCTACAAGCTGAAAAAAAAATGTTCGTAGCACTAAGGGTCATGTAGAGGAAGCCCAGAAATTATTTGCTGCCATTAAAATGTTCCAGGCAGGTCAAGATATTGCTGGAATTGGAATTCCATTTGGACAAATTTGGTTGTTTTCTCAAATTGTTTTGGCACTTTGTATTGTCACTCTGGTCATGGCATTTTATATATATATTAAACTTAGGAGACTGGTCCCAGATATAAGATTGATGTATGTGAGACAGTATATGCAATATTTAGTATGTAAGCTTGTGGAACAATTTAAGCTTTGTGTGCCTGATTTTTATAGTCATAGTTAATTTGTTGTGTGTTTGTGTTTAATTGTTCAACTGGGATTTGCATCGAGAGTACACCTCCAAGATAGAGAGATTACTGAAGGAAAACAAAGCACTTCCCTGCCAAGGTACTGATGGGAGTATCTTTGGGAATGTTTGCATTCATGGAGATAATAATCAAATCTGTGAGGCACTCAGTGAAGTTGGACCAACCCTACTCCATCTCCCCTTCCCCTATTGCCATTTTCCTAAAGTACTCAGTTGTATTCTAAGAAAGCAAAATGTCTAATTGCTCATTTTGTTCTAAAAGAGGGTGTGGCAGTGCTCATTTTGTGGGAGAGCTTCGGGGCAATTGGAGGACCATGTCTACTGGTTAAGTAGGCACACGCATCTGGAGTGTTTTTCTCAGTAGGTGTCTGTGACTGGGAAAACACACCCTGAAAGAGAGCAGAAGGTTCCAGAACAGAAACGGCTGAAAAGTTGTTTTGTAGATTTGGTTATTTTTGTCTGTTATGTTGCTTTATTATTTACCCGGATCCTGTGAGGGTGAAAGGCGAAGCTATTTTATTTATTTTTTTAGTCATTCTCTCTCTCTCTCTCAATTACCAAATAAACACCAACCGGAAGTTAATAAAACATCAAAAGGAGCTCCTGACTCATTTGTTATCTTTATCTTCAACACCATCCTTTTTGTTAAGAAATTCCTACACCTCTAAACAATGATTTGTAAAACAACACTGAACTGAAATTAAATTTAAAATACTCCAATAAATGAATTTAAATTTAATAACTAACTCAACCAATTATTATCAACACAGCAGAGTACAAGTGCATACAACTGAGTTTTCTCCTCTGCCACCCTCTTGTCTGCCCCAATAAACTCCAACTGAGCAGCCGCCAGCTGGGGACTTGTGAGTATCCCCACTCCCACCCAGTGTCTCTCACCCGGGAGACCCGCGTAAGGGCCACCTCCCTATGAAGGAGTTTGGTGTGTGTAGCGGTGAGCTATATCTCGTTGGTGCCTCTCCACCTCAAGCACCAGCTCTGGCTCCTTCCCCACCAGTGATGTAATGTTCCACATACCAGAAGTCAGTTCCTGCTGCCCAAGCAAACAACGCCCGAGTGTACTCCTTTCCCACCCCTTCCTTAACAGGCACTGCACCCAAACCCTTGTGGGGGATCCCCATGATGATCCCACTTTGTCTTTTAGAGGTAAGCCTGGCTGAGGTACATGAGCTATCCGGCCACCAGGCAGTTGCCTGCGGACACCATCTCCAGGCCTGGGTCCCGGTAACCCTGTTGCGAGCAGGGAAAAACTGAATCATAATCCTTTTTACCATTTAGTATTGATCGATTTGGATTGTGTTCATTTAGGATCTCACCCCAGACCAGTTTGCCTTGGGAGACCCTGCCAGGGGTCCTGACAAAACTGCTCCGGGGATCGTAAAACCTTGCAAGCCCATCCACTACAAGGCACAATCCAGGAAGGGGGGTTCATACTGTAGTGTTTCTATATCTGTATGCGCCTTCTAGTGCAATTCTATTTAAGTAAGTAGAAAAATGTGAATTTTCGCATGTTATTACACAAACATTGAATGTAATACATTAATGTTGAAGTATTACATTATTCCTCAAAATCTTATAACCCTGGTTAATGTAATAACAACCGGTTAAGTTACTACATTAACAGGCAAAGTTTATATATTAACAGTTCATGTTTTTTATTACATTACCTAGCAGTTATTACATTGAAAAGGACAACATTATTACATTGAGATTTTTCATTGCATTAACCATTGTTATACCCAGTTATTGTCATAACCACCGGTTAATATAATAAGTTATTATGTTAACTAGGAAAAGTTAATATAATACCAGGCAGATTTTGCGCAGGTTTGCCTCACATCCTGTTAAGGTTAAGCACCTGTGCTGAATGGACAAAAAAAATTGCGACTGAAACTACATTTAAAACCACAGCATTCTGATTGGACATAGGAACATGGACAATCTGCATTTTGATTGGATACTGAGCCCTAAACCGCTGAATCACCCAGCTACTTAAATGAAGGTGACATTAATGGATGGGCATGTGGAATCTGAAAGGGCACAAGAGATTCTTCCTCTATTGAGGTGTTGTCTGACACAATTATGAAAAAAAGCATGATGGATGTATATAGTACAACAGCACCCTCTTTTGTTGTCTAAGGTCAGAAAATTCTCTCTCTACCTTTCTCTTATTCTATTTCCCTTAGTCATACATTCTCTCTCCCCCCCCCTCCAATCACAATGCTATGGGGCTGGTTCTCCCCCATGATCCCAGCAGTAGACCCGAGAACTATGAACTAGGGATGTATCCGAATCCGAATACCATATTCGGAAAAGCGCGAATAATGCGATGGAAACAGATATTTCTTCTACCCGAAGTTGCTCGTTATTGTTCGGATTTGGAAAAAAAAAGTCAGCTCCATGACGAGTTCTCATAGCCTCTATCTAACGTTACACGGGGAGAGGGAGGGAGGGAGGGGAGAGAGAGAGAGGGAGAGAGAGATAGATTTTCTCTAATTATAAAGGACTTCCTTTCCCAAACAAATGAGAAAAAAATGCAAATCCTGCTAGGAGAAAGGCCAACAGCTCCACTAGCAGCAAAGTACATCTCGGCCTGCCATAATCTGAGGGACACTGGTTGACCATCACAAATATATTTATTTTAATTATTAATTAATTTCTATCTTTTTTTTTCCCATTTTCCTTTTTCTACATTATTATTATTACTATTATTATTATTATTATTATTATTTATATTCTTTTCATTATTGTTATTGTTATTATTATATAGCCTACTCGCTGTGGCCATTACCACACTGTTAATTGCATTGTTATCGTTACCACAATGTTGTTTGTATTTCATGTTGTTTGTATTCCTATTCCTGTTTCTGTGTGTACGCTTTGGCAATAAGTACAAATGTATTTGATGCCAATAAAGCATTTTGAATTTGAATTTGAATTTGAGCGAGAGAGAGGCGGCACCAGTTACACACACCAACAAACTTTGAGCCACTGCGTTGCAAAACGTTTAATAAATAAGTTCTATGCGTCAGCCATTATGTTTCTTCAAATCGATTCATGAGGATGGCCATTAGATAAAACTGCCCATTCTGTTTGCAACAGGACTTTGATTTCACTAACTAGTCGTTTCATTTACTACACATTATTGAAAAGTAATCGCTATATTATGTAGTTGCCCCCACCGAGTCAGCGCACAGCAGGCAGTGAGCTGAGAACTGACCTTTCCCGTCTATCACTCAGGGAAACTCTCGCATTGAGAAGGAGGTGCGGGAGCTAGCGAGACACAAGCCTGGTGTGGCAGCTGGATTTCTTTCAAACCCCCGCAACCTATAAATCAAAATCAAGCTTAGAACATGCATTTTTTAGCTGTATGTGTTAATTTCCTCCATTAAAAAAACCCAGATATTGAAAAAACCGACGTTTAACCTTGTATTTCAGGCAATATTAATCTGTTTAAGATGTAACATGCTGTATGTATCAGTCATAGGTCTTGGCTATAATGAACACGAAATCCATTCATGGTAGCAGTTGCCACTAAGGGAAAATATGAGCACATCAGATGGTTTGCAGTCTATCCAAACTTAGTTCAGTAGGGGAAAATAAATAAATAAATAAATAAATAAAAATAAAACAGGCAAAAAAAAGTTCATGTAGGCTATTACTGTTATGTAATTACTGTTGTAAAGTAGTAATTCACGTTTCCCTAGCGAACTGCAGTAACGTTAACACATCAAGAAACGCGAATGCAGCATCATTGAAATTTAAGATTATTCCCTTCAACTGAAGGATATGTTTCTATATATCTTCACTGTAAATAGTTTCTATTTCCAATGCAAAACAGAATCTTTCGATTTATAAATCGACCCCAGTTAAAGGGGGGGGGGGGTGCTGGGGTTCAGACAGTTCATAAAACTTAGTTTAGTTAAAAATAAAAAAAGAGAGAGAGATGAAAAGTACAGTGAGGATTTGGAAATATATTTCATAATTAATTATATGCCATTGCATTGCCAATGAATATTAGGTTAGAAAATACAACATTTGCCTGATTTAACGTGACTTCCGGTATAAACCACGCCCACTTCCTGTCTTCTATCCGAATACAGATACAGATAATTTTGTTGGTTGAAGAGATACAGATACAGATACAGATAATGACGTCTCTGCACACCCCTACTATGAACCATGTATTATCTTTGCACAAAGTGAACGATGAGCTCTGATCTCAACTGTCACTCAGGCAAAGAGGCTTCCAGAGCGGATTAATCTAGTGCAAGCAACCAGGACCACTCCAAAATAAAAGGAATTCTAAAATGTTTTAAATTTCGCACTCAATGATTTTAGCGCTTAATACAGTTACAACTGTTGCTTTTATTTGAATGGCATCATTCTCAGATTGAGGCAAAGATTCACAACACTTTACTGATAAAATCATCTCTTATTGTAGAGCACACTACGGGTGGACATGACCAGAGTTCACGCTGTCTTCAACAGAGCTTAATATACCTCAGGGTCCAGGGTTTCTTGGCAATGGTTTCTTTTATAAATGAAGAGACCATGTATGTCTATCCAGACGCCATTTTTTGAGGACAGCGGTGCTGAAAATAACCAATTCTTCCCTCACCATGTTCAGTATGGTCCCACTGATCACCAGCAAGCTTCAAGCTCTTCATCCGAGTTTGCGAGTCATTTTGAAGCGGGGGATGAGACCTGTGTGTTGAATTTGCTATCTCCAAGGTCAAAATGAAGATGGATTTGGGTTGAATGGGCTCTCACCGTCCAAGACAGAGAACAAATTGCCCCCCATTTGAGAGCAGGGCTTCCTTAGTGGACCCATAATTGTAGTGAATAATGAAAGTGTCTCCTCTAAGTGAAGGAAAGGTGGTTCATCAGGCCACAACAGTCTGCCATAAGAGAGAGGGAACCAATTCCATTTCCACTGAGCTATCGCAGACCCATACACACACACACACACAAACATTCTTTCTGCCAGTGTACACACACACACACACATAACTGCACATGAACTATGGATGTGACGGTATACCGGTATGACGGTATACCGTAAAATTCAAATGTGAAATAGTACTATCATAAACATACTGTAATACCGTGATAGTAAATCACGTGACAAAAGCTATTTTATGCGGGGAATTTTTTCCCCAACCATTACCCTAATAAAATATCTAAATAACCCATATTAAATAATATACTGGACCTGAATTGAAATAATGATATCTGATCCTAGATCTGTATTTAGAGGCAAAGTCATTTAAAAACACAGGTCGCGTCTTTTCAGCCAATCATTATGCTTGATGCATGACGTCCATGCCCCCACGGGAGCGAGCAGCTGCACCGCTGCCGTTCTCCCGCTCGTTCTTTCTGATGTAAAATGTAAGTTAGCTTGCTACCTACAAATTACCAGCGATAATTTTATGTAAAAAAAAAAGTAAAAAAACTAGCTAAATGACGGGCGAGGAGTCAGGCAACAGCAGGGGAGAAGCAAAGAGAAAGTCGTCGGAAGAACTGAGGTTGAAGTTGAACTAACAGATTAGGTAGGGCCAGTTATTCCCTGCACTGAGAGACTTTTTGGACGTTTTGAAAAGAGATGCTTTCACAAGAGCAAACAAATATTGATACAGCATATTAAATACATTGACACAGCATAACGTTATAATTCTACACTGATGACTTATACAACTGTTGTTTCCAAGATGATGAATTGTAACGTTACAGCTCTCAATTATAACGATTGCATGTTTGAGCGATTTCGATTTAATTGTAGGCTATTTGACATTATCCTTAGACTAGGCTTTTTAGTGTGAGTATCATTCATTTGAGTAGGGTCCAGGAAGTTGCTTCCACGCAGCGTATGTGGTGCACAAATGTTTTTCTCCCCTTTCTGGCTGTTGGTATTGCACTCAATGGCTGAAGTATGTGAGTAGGCGAGTCAAACAAGGTGGTTGCATACAATAAATACGCTATTTTTGTGAAATTACATATTTACACCTATGCTTTCTCTTTTTTGGCTGTGTACGATAATTTTCTTTAAAATCCGATAATTTTAATCCTCCGGTACGATAGTTTAATATTTCCCACCTGGCAACACTGGCTGGCTAGCTGTTATACAGCTACACAGCATCTCCGTTTGCAGTCTCTTACAACACTTGCGATGTCTGATGCTGATTCTGATACCGACTGTAATGAAGAATTATATCCCCCCCAAAAAGCGAACTCATTCATCCGTGTGGGCTCACTTTGGATTCAGGAAAAAGGATTTTTATTCATTTTAAATATGCAATTACAAGGAGTGAACTATTCAGTTGCATTTTTTGTTTTATTTTTCAATTAAAATTGTTTAAAAAATCTGCAGATCCATAAATAAACAGATCGAGTTGTAAACTTTTTTTTTTTAGCTTAAAACCTGATACCGTGATACACTAAAAATCATAATATTGAGTAGTATGATTATCATACCGTGAAATTTCCGAATATCATACAGTCACATTCCTAATGTGAACACAATATCACTAAATGTGTTGGATAAGACAAATCCAACAGACATATCACAAGTGTTCACTGTTTCTGGGCACATTCCAAAAGAGCTGAATATGCAACAGAAAAGAGTTTTTGATGTCCAGATGTCACATAAAATGTCTAGAGTCTCAGGATTCAGTGATAGATATGAGACAATCTGGAGGGACTGAGAGAGAGACAGAGAGGAGAGCATGTATTCTGATATATCTTCCATCATTATTCTTGAAGATCAGGTGTACCCTCCATCGCACAGTATCCACCCTCTACAGGATGAGTGTTCTTCTGTTGGACAGAAAATGGATTAAAGCTGAAGGCTTTCATTAAAAAAGAATGCCCTGGATGCTCAAAGATATACTGAGACACACCTATATCGGAGTGCAAGCCAGGACATGCAAAAAAATATGTCCAAAAATGACCTCCCATACCAGAATATTCTGGATTACTGTTTTGCTCTGAAATATACAGCAATTATATATACATGTTTTCTAGGAACATGCTATGATAGTTTCATGCTTGTCAAGTGGGTTTGGTTTAAAGCTGTGGACAGTCTCATTAAAGTAGAAGCAAGCTGGGCTGTGCTAATAGCAAGACATACATCTAAAATGATTAGCTTAGCATTTATTGTTAGAGGGGGGAGGTCAAAAGATAATCTGTTAAGTGTGGACTTTTATAAACCACATTGCATAAGGAATGAGTCAACCTTACAACTTTGAACAATAGGAAGGTATTTGTCTTCATAATGTGCCTCAAGAAATCAAGTTTTCATATCATTAATTGCTCAATGCCTTTATTTTACAAAACTTCCCAAAGGGCACAAATGTGCAAAGACAATTACAAGAAACATATTTCAATGTAATTGCACATTGACTTAGAGTGTAATAATAATAATAATAATAATAATAATAATAATAATCCTATCTGATGTTTGATAGCACATTTTCTACCCAAAATACCACTTTAGGGGAGTGGAAGGGAATTATGTTGCCAGTTAAACAGGATGATGATTAGACGGACAGATTGGGAGTTTTGCCAGGACACAGTGGACGCATCATCCACTCTTTGTCGTTCCCTTGGCATTTTAAATAGTGCTAAGGGAACTTTATTGGCCACTCCAATTTATAGTGGTCAGTGAACCACTGAAGTATGGTGCAGCTGTTACACTTTATAAGTATAACTGTATAAAACCTTCATAAAACATACATGTCATCTTCTAGAGGATGTCAGTATGGTTATGACCTGCTGTTATGTCACTCTGTTATGACACTATTTCAAGATAGCACCATGTGGCGCAGTTTGTAGGACAGCCGGCTCTCATCTCAAATACGAAACCCCTATATGGCTGGGGCTTCAATTTGTGGCCATGGCACTTTCTGTACCATGATCCGATCTCTGTCTGTCACCCTTTCTGCTTTCCTACTGTCTTAAAGGAGTACCATGGTGGTTGAACGTGACACTTCCCAGTTGTCTTCAGGCAACAACAAAACAAATGTGCATAATTTTTTTATTCTTCAGTCATTTCAATGTACTTTAAAACGTATTTTTCTAAGCCTAAATTTCCCACTATAAAAATTCACCCGAACCGTCTGGGCGTGGTAATGAGAACTGTCAGTTAGCTATGATTGACAGACCGTTCCCCGTTACCATAGCTACCCCCATGATACGCGCTCTCTTTGGGAGACTGAATTTTCACAAGCTAGCTAGCTTAGTAGTATATCAAGTATCGATAGATAGCTAAGGTAAGGACGTTGACTTGTATCCAGTTACAATTTTTGCTATCTAGCTAGCCAAGTTAAGATAAAAGCACAACTATAACGTCCTCATAAAAGCGAACTAGCAAGCTAACGTTATCGATAACATTGCCTTATGAAAGCAAACCTCCTAGCTAGCTAACGTTAGCTAGCTAGCTAAATGAATATAACCAGAAATAATCTAAAGGAACTCTAATTTAAGTGAACATAACGTTATTCAAATATTTGCATTGTCTGAACAGCAGGACGGTGTGTCCTGTCAGATTTCTTTACGGGGCGTGGAAATAGGAGTGGTTACTGTATTCGTGACGTAGAAAAATGACAACTTTCTCAACCGGTTGAAAATGGGACGATGAATTTAAAACGCATATTTCTCCAAAAATACAGAACGGACATATTTAATACTTTGCTCATTGTGTTTCTTCAATGCTTCTTGTGCAAATAGCACATAAAACAGAGAAAGTGTGAAAATCACCATGGTACTCCTTTAATAAAGTGTATATTTTTATACAACCACTATTGAAAATCAGGAGACTAAAGTGTGCACTAGCTGCACATAAAACATATTCAACGTCTGCATCCACTCTCACCATCCACATGTAAAACAGGTGAAACCAAAGCTGAGTTGAGTTATAGAATTCATTGATATAGAATATCCATGCATTTCAAAAACATGAACATCAGCTTCATGGTTTCCAGTTTTTCAGTATGTATACAGCACTGGCTATGAATTTTATATTTCCACTGACACATACTTTCCCTTAGTGTTACATTTGTGGTACTGTATTATTTAAGTACATTTTAGGTTTTCACACCTGCAGTGCTCTGGTTGTGTTTCTTACTTAAAGGATCACTTGTTTTTTACTTGCACCCATTTTTTTGAAGTATTTCCGCCATACTGATCAGTAATGATAATAATTTTGTCACATCTTTCTTTCTGGAACTCTGGTTACCCTGAGAACTGCTCCACACTACTTTGCAATCCAGCCTAATAGAGCCATGCAATCAAGCCTTGAAATGCCCATAAAATAACCTCTCTAAAAATAATAACGAGCCTGAAGGGGACATTAATTTATGTAATTTTGCATCAGAGCATTACCAGGCATTTGTCGTTTCAGTTGACAGGCTACTTTTTTAGCTGAATCATGCATTGTTTTCCGTGAGAACTGCGGCAAGAAAGAAGCATGTGATCCACCGCTGTCAATGAAGTTACTGTAATGAATGATTGTATCTACATATCTCCTAGTGCACAAGAATACAGCTTGATGCAGTGCAAATAAGGAAGTGTCTCTACAGTGCAAAAAGTATCTAAAATGTACATTATTAATAAAGTTTAGAGTAATAACTGTTCACAGTTATCTATTAAATATACTTGCATATGCTAACCAAGCTATTATTTGGTGGAAAACCACATTTAGAAGGCATTTTGTTTCATGGCCCCATTACGCAAAGCTCCACAAAGAAAGTTGTGACAAAATTATTATCAAAACGATCAGCATGTTGGAATTAGATCAGAAAAAATGGGTCCAAAAATGAAAATGAAGTAATCCTATAAAGCAATGAATTGTTTACTTACAGTCAGTAAAATGAGATTCCATTAAATCCTTACTGTGGTAGGGTGGGCGTGGTTTTGCGTTGGCTGCAGAGAGAGAGTGGGCGGGGCGGCTCTCGGAACTCTGCGCCACAGCTGTTGGGGATTATTAATCAGCACTGATGGTTAATTGTTTGATTGATGGACAATGTGCTGATTACCTCGATAGTGAGCCTGGACGCTTAAAAGCTGGTCTACAGAGACAGAAGCGGACGGACTGGAGATGGAGGAAGAGCTGACGGACAGTCAGCAGTGAATTGTGTGTATTCCGAACAGAAAGCCGCGTGGCGGCCGCAAAATAAAAAGACGCACTCGCGTCCAAAAAAATAAACTCTCGTCTCTCTCATCTCTTAAAGAGCGGTGGCACGCGGCGTGCTACAGTGGTGGCCCGTACGGGGAGACGGCAGGAATAGAGAGAGAGAGAGAGAGAGAGAGAGAGAGAGAGGAGGTCAGAAATGGACCCAAACCGGAGCGAGACGGCGCAGCCTCTCGTAGCGCTGGCGCGGATGCTGGAGGGGATGGCCCAAATGCAGGAGCGGCAGGCGGCCGTACACGCAGAGCAGATGGAGGCTCTGCGTGCACAAGCCTCCCTCCAGACACAGGCGCTGCGACAGCTGGCTGCCGCCGGGGAAACAAGCTCCCCGGACCCGCCGTCCCGATCCCCTCTCCGGATCCACCTACCCAAAATGACCGCCGACGATGACATCCAGGCATTCGTGGAGAGTTTTGAGGTGGCAGCGGAGGCGTGCCAGTGGCCCCACGAGGAGTGGGTAGTACACCTCCTGCCCCTCTTAACTGGGGAAGCCCAACAGGCGGCGCATGGACTGCCGCCCGGAGGCCGGGCGGATTACAAGAACGTGAAGAGGGCGATCCTGGACCGACTGGGCTGCAGCCCGGAGGCGGTTCCGGACGGCGAACCTGGTGGCGGATGACCGTCCCTTCGCATACACCCAAAGGCTAACCCACATGGCCCAGCGTTGGCTGCAACCAGAGATCCGGTCCGCCGGGGGCGTGGTGGAGCAGGTCATTCTGGAACAGTTCCTGGAAGGGTTGCCGGAGGGAACGGCCAATTGGGTGCGCTGCCATCGCCCGACCAACCTAGAGGGGGCGGTTACCCTGGCGGAGGACCACCTAGCGCTATACCCCAGCTCCCAGCAGCAAGCACGGCCGGAACCGGTGCCCAGGAGGAGACCCCCTCCTCGTACTGGCCCCTCCCCTGTCCCCAGGGCTCTGCCCCCTCCCTTCCCTCAAACTAATCCCCCATTTTTTCCGATTCCCTCTCCAGGTCCAGGCTCAGTGGCGGGGGGCTCCGGCTCGCAGAGGGTGCCTCAGACGCTCGGACCGGGGTGTTGGCGGTGCGGGCAGCTGGGTCACCTGCGCCGCGATTGTCCACTTATGGAAGTGGGGCAGGTGGTCCGGGTGGTCGGGCCGCCCACTTCCGCTCCCGATCAGGAGGGAGCATACTGCATCCCGGTAAGGGTGCAAGGGAGTGAACACCGGGCGCTGTTGGATTCGGGGGCTATGCAGTCCCTGATCCAGAAAAACCTGGTTCGACCCGAGGCATTGGCAAAGGCACCCTGGGTTTCCATTCGGTGTGTGCATGGAGATGTGCACCAGTATCCGGTAGTACCCGTGGAAGTTTGTTACCAGGGAAAAACACATATCGTGAAGGCTGCGGTTAGCTCCCGGCTTGCGCATCCCCTAATCTTGGGTACTGATTGGGCGGGGTTTAGGGAGATTTCTAGAAAAATGCTGGGGGTGCGATCACGACCGATAGGGAAGTGTGACGTGTGTGCTGTTGACGGTGGTGACGCAGGGCCGTCCGACACGGCCGGGGCGGGGAGGGACCCAGGCGAGCCTCCGGTTGAGAGTCCCCGGGGTCCTGTATTCCAACCCGCGGAGGATTTCCCACTCGAGCAGTCTCGGGACGACACCTTACGCTTTGCCTATGACCAAGTGATGCGTATTGATGGTCAGCAGGTGCGCCCCGATGCAGTACTCTCGCACCCTTATTTTTCTATTATTAGGGACAGGTTGTATCGAGTGTGTCGTGACGCTCAGACCGGTGAAGAAACGACCCAGTTGTTGGTACCCAAAAACCGCCGGGAAATGGTTTTCCAGGCGGCTCATTACAACCCCATGGCGGGACACTTAGGGTATGATAAGTCACTACACCGAATAATGGCTTGGTTTTACTGGCCGGGCATTTGGGCGGACGTACGTCGGTGGTGTGCGTCCTGTCCCGAATGTCAATTAGTGAACGCCCCGGCCACCCCAAAAGCGCCTTTGCGCCCACTACCCTTAATAGAGGTTCCCTTTGATAGAATCGCTATGGACCTCATCGGGCCATTTGAACAGAGCACCCAGGGATACCGTTTCGTGTTGGTCTTGGTGGATTATGCGACCCGGTATCCCGAAGCAGTGCCGTTGTGCAATATTTCAGCTAAGAGTGTTGCACAAGCTCTGTTTCAAATTATCTTCCGTGTCGGAATCCCGAAAGAGATTCTGACTGACCAGGGCACTTTGTTTATGTCACGTACACTAAATGAGCTATACGGATTACTGGGCGTCCGCTCTATTAGAACCAGTGTATACCATCCCCAAACAGATGGGCTTGTGGAGCGGTTTAATAGAACTCTGAAGTCCATGATTCGAAAGTTCATTCACGACGATAGCCGAAATTGTGATAAGTGGTTAGTCCCTCTATTATTTGCAGTGCGGGAGGTTCCCCAGGCCTCCACGGGATTTTCTCCTTTTGAACTGTTATTCGGTAGAAAACCTTGGGGAATATTGGACCTAGTTAAAGAAAGCTGGGAGGACGGTCCAAGCCCCAGCAAAAATGAGGTGCAATACGTCATGGACCTGCGAGCAAAACTCCATACACTGGGTCGGTTGTCACGGGAGAATTTGCTCGAGGCTCAGGAACGTCAGCAGAGGCACTACAATAGAGGGACGAAACTACGACAATTCTCGCTGGGAGATAAAGTCCTGGTATTACTTCCAACCTCCAGTACAAAATTACTTGCCAAGTGGTAAGGGCCCTTCGTGGTCACACGACGAGTTGGGGAGGTTGACTATGAGGTGGAGCGTGCTGATAGAGAGGGAGCGAAACAGATTTACCACCTCAATTTATTAAAAGCATGGAAAGAGGTGGTGGCTGTTTCTCTGGTAACGGTGGATCAGGAGAGGGACGAGCTGGGGCCGGAGGTCGTAAATTCAATCAATCAGACCCCACCCCTTTCGACACCCCCCCGGGAGTAACGGTACGTTCCCGTCCCTATAGACTGCCGGAGCACAAAAAGAAATTGGTGCAGGCAGAAATAAAGGCCATGCTGGAGTTAGGTGTAATAGAGGAGTCCCACAGTGCCTGGAATAGCCCCATCGTGCTGGTAAGTAAGCCGGATGGCTCTATTCGGTTCTGTGTGGACTATAGGAAAGTGAATGCTGTGTCACATTTTGATGCCTATCCTATGCCTAGGGTCGACGAACTCCTGGATCGGCTGGGCACGGCTCGTTTTTTTTCGACACTGGATCTGACTAAGGACTATTGGCAGATTCCCTAGTCTGCAAAGTCCAAAGAGAAATCGGCTTTCTCCGCTCCGGACGGTTTGTACCAATTCCGAACACTTCCGTTTGGGTTGTTCGGGGCCCCAGCCACCTTCCAGCGCCTGATGGATCGGCTGCTGCGTCCGCATGCTGCGTATGCTGCTGCCTATCTGGATGATGTTATCATCCACAGTAGCAGCTGGGCACAGCATATGCGGCATGTGGGGGCGGTGCTCGAGTCCTTGAGGCAGGTGGGGCTCACGGCTAACCCAAAGAAGTGTGCGATTGGCCGAGCAGAGGTACGGTATTTGGGGTACCACTTGGGAAGTGGACAGGTGCGATAAAACCGCGGCGATTGCGACCTGTCCACGACCCAAGACGAAAAAAGAGGTGAGGAGGTTCTTGGGGTTGGCCGGCTACTATAGGCGGTTTATTCCAGCGTTTTCACAGCTGACCAGCCCCTTGACTGATTTAACTCACAAAGGTGCCTCAGATCCGGTCCAGTGGACGGAGCCGTGCCAGCGAGCGTTTGAGAGGGTAAAGGAAGCCCTCTGCGGGGAGCCGCTCTTGTTCACCCCTAATTTCTCTCTTCCTTTTATCCTGCAGACCGATGCATCGGACAGAGGTCTGGGGGCTGTTTTGACCCAGCAGCGGGAGGCGAGGTACAGCACGGTAGAAAAGGAGTGCCTCGCCATCCAGTGGGCGGTCGGGTCCCTGCGCTACTACCTGCTGGGTCGCCCATTCACCCTCTGTTCGGACCACGCTCCCCTCCAATGGCTCCACCGCATGAAGGATACCAACCCGCGAATCACCCGTTGGTATCTGGCTCTACAGCCCTTTAATTTCAAGGTGGTTCATAGGCCGGGGGGGGGGGGCGGTCATCGGCCGGATGGCTCCCCGACCTAAGTCGGGCGGTGGGGGTATGTGGTAGGGTGGGCGTGGTTTTGCGTTGGCTGCAGAGAGAGAGTGGGCGGGGCGGCTCTCGGAACTCTGCGCCACAGCTGTTGGGGATTATTAATCAGCACTGATGGTTAACTGTTTGATTGATGGACAATGTGCTGATTACCTCGACAGTGAGCCTGGACGCTTAAAAGCTGGTCTACAGAGACAGAAGCGGACGGACTGGAGACGGAGGAAGAGCTGACGGACAGTCAGCAGTGAATTGTGTGTATTCCGAACAGAAAGCCGCGTGGCGGCCGCAAAATAAAAAGACGCATTCGCGTCCAAAAAAATAAACTCTCGTCTCTCTCATCTCTTAAACGAGCGGTGGCACGCGGCGTGCTACACTTACCTTATACTTAAAACAATGCAACTGCATTGAACATATTAGTGCATTCCATGGAAAAACACAATAAAACACTAATTGATAAGACACATAGTTAAGCTGTAACTTTTCATTAAAACCCAAATTCCCATCACTATTATTCACCTCTACTTTCATGTAATCTAGGTTATAATATCTACCCTAATACAATGATAGTACAAGGAAGAAAAAAGCTACTTTTCCGGGCAAATACATGTACATCAAACCTTTAACTTATCAATGTCTGTAACATGGAGAGAAAGATAGAGAGAGGTTAGATGGGTTGAGAAAAAAAGAGATAACCATCAATATTTCTCTCTAATTGTATACTCTACTTAGTGAGAGAGAACAATATGCAATATGCACAGAGGATTCAGGATTACACCAAAGATACTGTAGCTCAATTGGAAGTTATTTTTTCAGTGTCTGGGTGACAGAACAGTGTGATGGTTAGGGTGTAGACATTTCAGCATGGGTCCCTATGTGAGGTTTTACCCTTGATGCAGAATATATTCTACGATTGATTCAGATTTATTAGATTTCACTTTATTGATGATTCAATTTAATCAATTGCACATTTCTCAAATGTTACATTTATTTCCAATGATCATCATAATCTTTGTCACTCAAGTTTACCAATGTTCCAGTGCTTTTAAACTTCCTAATAATTTTAAGTTTTTGCCAAATAAAACCAAGTAGTATTTCATTCATGTTGTACCCATTGCCTTATTTATGGATGTGGTTAACCATTTGTCTCTTCCTTTGTGAATTATTTTCTTTTGCCAATAGTGATGGGTGACAAATGGATTTTGCAAGCATGTTGCCTAATTTTTATATGCCAATAAAACAGGAACCCATGGAAGAACCTCAATACAATCCATTAACCTTAGCGCACATGCCAAATCTTGCCAATCCTTGCCAATTTAGGGGGTACCCCTTTAAAGCCTTGTAACTCCAGATGTCAACACCACAGAGACTTGAGCAGGACATTTGTACAATTTACAATACTAATTAGATTTGTATTGTAAATAAGCAGATTATTTCTTCCAAAATTATGAATATAAACTAAAGTGCCACAAATGCAATTGTCTAGACAAAAAATCAAAAATGAATTTGCACTTTTTTAGTTTGCAATTGTAGCAGCATAGAAATATTGGTTTCTCTGTGCTTCCTGGTTGTGTCGCTCCCAGGTGGTGGGTGTGTCACTCGATAGAGCGGAGCTGGTAGTTATTCATTGAGCTGGGGTCGCGTATTTAAGCAGTGGCCTCCCCCCTGCTTCCTGCTCTCCTTCCGTTGTGTCACTTCCGGGTCATAGGCGTTGTCTTGCTGTCTGCGACAGAGTTGTTGGTGCGCCCCGGCTTTGTGTGTGCGTCTTTGGCTTGTGTGCCGCTCGCTTGGTTTTGCTGTGGTTAAAGCGCTGGTAGCTGAGTTGCTGGGGTGCATGGGCCCCTCTCCCTCCCTCCTCTGTGCTAATGCCCTGCGGATGAAGGTGATATTTTTGAAATCAGCTGATATTCACCGCCGCTACCGAACATCATCAAAACGTGACGAGCTGCTGCGCTGCTGCTGTTCTGTCTCCGGCTGCCACTTTTCCATTGCTCGTGCTGCGCTGTATGCCATTTTGTATGCTGCTTTTTCGCACTGCTGCCTCTGGCTGATCGCTACATTCTGTGTCCTGCATGGCTGTATTGCAAAGCTAGCCGCTCTGCTTCCTCTCTATACAAAAAAAGGACTATTTGGCTATACACAAGGCTTTTAGCCGGGGTTAAAATCCCCCTTCCCGTAATTGTGTGGATGATTTGTGGTTTATTTCTTTAGTTTTTCTTAGTTTGGATTACTCCCATGATTAGTTTGGATTAATTATATTATACATCTTTTTTTTGATTACTTCTGTTTACATTTTGATTTAGTTATTTTAGTTGCCCCCTTCAGTCCTTATTTGTTTTTGGGTTAATTTCAACATTTTTCCTGTGGTTTTATATTAAGACAATTTGGTTTTTATTTTATTTTCATTTGTTTATTTTCCTGATTTCCCTTCCACTAATTGTTTTATCCCTTTTCAGTTGCTGAGGTCGGTGGCGGTGCTGGTGGCGGGATTCCCCCCTTTTTTTGTGTGCTGTGCTCCCTGGGATTTGAGTTGTCACGACCGTGTGTGTGTGTTTCACGTGTGCGTGGGTGATTTTTGGTTTGTGTTGGGTGACTTCCTCCCCACTGGCCCCTGTCCATCCGGTAAGCCTCAGCCCTGATCAGGTTCCCCTTTCCCTCCCTGCATGAATGGTGTTTTAACAGAAATATTTTAATAGTTGAGTGTAAAATAAAGATCTATTTTCTTTACAAATTGGAACCACGTCTCTGCCCTTTTGAGTGTTACGAACCTGTGTGTCTTGTGTTCAGATTTAAAATATTTCCCTGGGTGAAATTCCCAGGGTGGCGTTGTCTGGCAACTTAAACTTATGAATGTTATTATTGATGCGCTTGTGTGAGTACTCGCTGCCACAAACTTGGCGTAGTCGGCAGGATACACTAAAAGGCTGAGAAGCGTTTCCTTTTTTTGCTTTATTTTTGTTTTCCTATTTTCTTGATTTTTGTTTTCTTTGTGTGCAGATTGGAGAGCTTGGAGACAGAACAGCAGTGGTTCGCAGCGGACCCCCTTGACGGTTCGGTGAGGTTGTTTCCCTAGATTTGGTTTGTGTGGTGCCGGTGCACCAAAAAAATTTCGTGTCGTAATACGAGTTGTAGTAGTCATGGAGGAAGAAGTTCAGGAACTTAGAGATTTAGTTGCCCAGTTAAAAGCTGATAACGAGCGGTTGCGACAGGGACTGGCTGGCCCTAGTTCTTTTACCTCTTCTGTGCCACCTACTGCCCCTCCCACTTCTAGTGTCCCTGTAGCAGAGAGACTAGTTTTTGTACCTAGAGATAGGAAGTGTCCAGTCTTTAGGGGGAGGACAGGCATAGGGTTGGGTGAGAGGACAGAGGAGGTGCAGGCGTGTATGAGGGCCCGGCACCTAGCTCAGTCTGACCAGGCGTTTTTCCTGTTTGACCATCTAGAAGGCGAGGCTAGAGATGAGATAAAGTATCGCTCTGGCGCTGAGAGAGAGGACCCTGCTAGAATACTTGCCATTTTACAGGAGTTGTACGGGTGCTCAGATTCCTATGTTGCTCTGCAGGAGGCTTTCTTCTCGAGGAGACAGGAAGAGGGAGAGACTCTTCAGGAGTTCTCTCTCGCTTTGCTGGGTCTCATGGAGAAGGTGAAGCCGTGTTTCAGCTGTTGTTGCCTAGTGCACTGCATGGTGAGGTTTTGACCCAAGTCCACCAGGAGCATGGGCACCAGGGAGTGGAGCGAATGTTGGCACTCCTGCGGTCTCGATGCTACTGGCCCGGCATGTCCGTTGATGTGGCACAATGGTGTCAGACATGTGAGCGGTGTCAGGTTGCCAAGGATGTCCACCCCAAAGCTAACAGCTATATGAAGCATTTGTTGGTGTCACGCCCTAATGAAATCCTTGCCATTGATTACACCACTCTAGAGCCGGCCCAGAATGGTGTGGAGAACATCTTGGTGATGACAGATGTCTTCAGTAAGTACACGGTAGCTATCCCGACCCGGGATCAGCGTGCCGCCACCGTGGCTAAGGTTCTGGTGTCGGAGTGGTTTTACAAGTTTGGGGCCCCCGCTCGGTTACATTCTGACCAGGGCCGCAATTTTGAAAGCTCTCTCATTCAGCAGCTGTGTAACTTGTACGGCATTGTGAAATCCCGTACTACTCCTTACCATACTGAGGGGAATGGTCAATGTGAGCGGTTCAACCGCACGCTCCATAACTTGCTGCGCACACTGCCTGTTTCCAGAAAGAGGGACTGGAATGCATGTCTGCCCCAGGTCCTCTACTGTTATAACACCACTCTCCATCAGGCTACAGGAGAGTGTCCCTTTTTCCTGATGTTTGGTCAGGAACCCAGACTGCCAGTAGACTTCCTGTTGGGTAGAGTTGAAAGCCCGGTTGGTGGGTCTGTTCATGAGTGGGTTCAGGAGCACCAAGCCCGTCTGCAGGTGGCAGTTGAAGGTGCACGGGAACGCTTGCAGCGGGCTGCTGACCACCGACGGCGTGTCCATGACCAGCATGTTAAAGATGTACCGCTGAGTGAAGGTCAGTTGGTATTCTTGCGTGACTTCAGTGCAAGGGGGCCTCATAAGACCTGGGATCGGTGGCATTCGGTGAAGTATCGAGTGTTGAGGGCACCTCACGAAGGTGGCTCAGTGTACACCATTGGGCCAGTAGATGACCCGACCAAGGCTAGACAGGTCCATCGTACCATGTTGAAGGCTGTGGTTGGGGTCGATTCATCTGGGTGTGCCCCTCCTCATAACTCTCCGCTTGTAGAGCAGTTGTCATCTGAGGAGGAGTGCGCCTTTGAGTATGACTTGCTGGTTGTTGGGCAACATCCCCCTGTGGCTGCCTCTGTCATGCCCTCCACTGGATTAACCACAGTGATCCCACCGGCGCCCTAAATGCCTGTGCCATCATCCAGCTTCAACCCTCCTGGTTGTGGCCCTTCCACAGCTGTAAATATTGGAGCATCGACATCTTCGGCTGCTCCTCCAGTTAGTTGTTCTGGTTCCGACCAGCTGGCCCGACGCCGGACTCCACGGTCAACTGCTGGCCACCACTCTAATGTACATCATTTGCCACGGTCAACCGGAAATGCACAGGCTGCTAACCCTTCGGCTTCTGTGTCTAACGCAGTGTCTGCTCTGTTTAGACCTTGGAGCTAGTTTGTAGTGTTAGCATTGATTAGCATTGATCGGGGCGACGATGCAAGAAGGGGGGGTAGAATGTAGCAGCATAGAAATATTGGTTTCTCTGTGCTTCCTGGTTGTGTTGCTCCCAGGTGGTGGGTGTGTCACTCGATAGAGTGCAGCTGGTAGTTATTCATTGAGCTGGGGTCGCGTATTTAAGCAGTGGCCTCCCCCCTGCTTCCTGCTCTCCTTCCGTTGTGTCACTTCCGAGTCATAGGCGTTGTCTT
Organism: Anguilla rostrata; assembly: GCF_018555375.3. Taxonomy (NCBI): domain Eukaryota; kingdom Metazoa; phylum Chordata; class Actinopteri; order Anguilliformes; family Anguillidae; genus Anguilla; species Anguilla rostrata. Next base: position 19,059,090 of record NC_057942.1, on the reverse strand, counting down.
GCTGTCTGCGACAGAGTTGTTGGTGCGCCCCGGCTTTGTGTGTGCGTCTTTGGCTTGTGTGCCGCTCGCTTGGTTTTGCTGTGGTTAAAGCGTTGGTAGCTGAGTTGCTGGGGTGCATGGGCCCCTCTCCCTCCCTCCTCTGTGCTAATGCCCTGCGGATGAAGGTGATATTTTTGGAATCAGCTGATATTCACCGCCGCTACCGAACATCATCAAAACGTGACGAGCTGCTTCGCTGCTGCTGTTCTGTCTCCGGCTGCCACTTTTCCATTGCTCGTGCTGCGCTGTATGCCATTTTGTATGCTGCTTTTTCACACTGCTGCCTCTGGCTGATCGCTACATTCTGTGTCCTGCATGGCTGTATTGCAAAGCTAGCCGCTCTGCTTCCTCTCTATACAAAAAAAGGACTATTTGGCTATACACAAGGCTTTTAGCCGGGGTTAAAATCCCCCTTCCCGTAATTGTGTGGATGATTTGTGGTTTATTTCTTTAGTTTTTCTTAGTTTGGATTACTCCCATTATTAGTTTGGTTTAATTGTATTATACATCTTTTTTTTTGATTACTTCTGTTTGTTCATTTTGATTTAGTTATTTTAGTTGCCCCCTTCAGTCCTTATTTGTTTTTGGGTTAATTTCAACATTTTTCCTGTGGTTTTATATTAAGACAATTTGGTTTTTATTTTCATTTGTTTATTTTCCTGATTTCCCTTCCACTAATTGTTTTATCCCTTTTCAGTTGCTGAGGTCGGTGGCGGTGCTGGTGGCGGGATCCCCCCCCCCTTTTTTTGTGTGCTGTGCTCCCTGGGATTTGAGTTGTGTCACGACCGTGTGTGTGTGTTTCACGTGTGCGTGGGTGATTTTTGGTTTGTGTTGGGTGACTTCCTCCCCACTGGCCCCTGTCCATCCGGTAAGCCTCAGCCCTGATCAGGTTCCCCTTTCCCTCCCTGCATGAATGGTGTTTTAACAGAAATATTTTAATAGTTGAGTGTAAAATAAAGATCTATTTTCTTTACAAATTGGAACCACGTCTCTGCCCTTTTGAGTGTTACGAACCTGTGTGTCTTGTGTTCAGATTTAAAATATTTCCCTGGGTGAAATTCCCAGGGTGGCATTGTCTGGCAACTTAAAATTATAAATGTTATTATTGATGCGCTTGTGTGAGTACTCGCTGCCACACAATGAAATACTGAGAGATTGCATATATACAGCAGGTTAAACTATACTGTATGTGCTGCATCAAAAACTTCTTGACCACAAGTTCATAAAATCTAAGGATGGATATGTAGAACTACTATAGATTTATGAAACAAAACTAAGCACTGTACCCAGCATCTCCAAATCTATCCAAAATGTCTAAATTATGCATTGCTGTAAATCACAACATATTCATGTATTTCACTGCAAATCAACTGTTTTGTCTCAAGAAACTCACTGTTGCATCACTTTCAAGTGGGATTTACAAGCTTTCCATCAGTACAGTGGTCTAAAATATCTAGGGGTCCAGAAACATATCCAAAATCTCTCCAAAAATGAATAAGGACGAAAATGAATAAGGAATGAATAGGATGGAGTGTGGCACAGTGGGTAAGGAACTGCGCTTGTAACCGAAAGGTCGCAGGTTCGATTCCTGGGTAAGGACACTGCCGTTGTACCCTGGAGCAAGGTACTTAACCTGCATTGCTTCAGTATACATCCAGCTGTATAAATGGATACAATGTAAAAAGTGCTATGTAAAAAGTTGTGTAAGTCGCTCTGGATAAGAGCGTCTGCTAAATGCCTGTAATGTAATGTAATAAAATGCTTTTTGTCCATTATAAAGCATATAAATGAGCCCCTTATAAGTTTTAAGATGGAACATTGGGCCTCATTCAAGTTTTTTCTTTCGTGTTCTTAAACCTGTCATGTTCTGTGGTTGTCTGTGTTTCCCTTTTTGGGCCGCCAGATGGCGGCACTTCAGTTTTTAGTTATGTCCTTTTCCCCCTGTTTAATTGTATTATTGTTTTAAATTATTCTATTATTGTTTTTGGGTTGTCTCGTTTTCCCTTCCCCCTCTGTGGCCTGATTGTTCATTGTGCCCTCCTGTGTCTCGTCAGTGTCTTGTCTATTTAAGTTCCCTTCTTCCTTGACTCAGGTGCTGGATCCTTTTTTGTGTGCGCGCTTTGGATTGTGTTTCGGTTTGTGCTCCTTCGTGTTCTTGTGACACAGTGTCCATGCCTACTGTTCTAAGTGTTCTCCTACTCTGCCCGTGTTCTGGTTTGCATTGTTTTGCTTTTTCGGGATTTTCTTTGTTTTTGCATTTTACGAACTTTGCTTTATCCTTTTGAAACTTGCCCTGCGTGGCCTTGTTTTTGTATCTCCATGGTTTTTGTTGTATTAAAGTAAAGTTCTCGGTTTTGATTTACCCTTTTGGATTTAGAGTTTTTTTTGATTCTGCGTGTGGGTCCACTCCCTCGCCTCTCCTGACAAAACCGCAGAATTGTTTGCAACCCTGTTCTTATAATGATGAATCCCATTGTCCTCGTAAACTGAAAGCGCGTGCCAGTTGTTCCTAATTAGCATAGGTAAACGCCCCGCCAATCCCCATAAAAGGGCATGAGACTGCAGGGCCGTGTGCACACACAGGAATTGAAAAGAAAAATTGAGAGAAAAGTCAAGAATGCTCAAACGAAAATCTAAAGACGGTGGAGCACCGGACTCAAAACATAAGAAAAACTTCAGTAGTTCTGAAGTGGAGGTACCGCTGCAGAAGTGAACAGCAAACAACCTGTCATATTTAGTAGCGTCAGTAGTGGATATAAAATAACAGTGAATGCTGTATCCGAGAAGGTCGCACAATTTATGAAGTAAAAAAAATGCTGGTGGGACTGGGCCTATGGACTGGGTGCAAGGAATTGCGTGTTATGCATTGCGTGTTATGCAATGACAAAACGCTTCTCGTCACATTAATACCGCTAATTAAATCAACTGGCAGTAAACTGCATCAGGGAAACTAGCTGTTTCAACCCGTCGCTGCACAATACACTGCACAAAAAATGCATTGCCAGTCATTTTAGTGTCACCCCCCTCTGATGGTGTCACCCGGTGTGGTCCGCACCCCCCTAGTGACGCCTCTGAATAAGAGTTCTCTGAGGAACTGAAGGCAACCACCATCTGAGGCAGAACCTGGCACCTCAATACTTTGTAAAATAATGAAAATAATTATAAAAATTTTATTGTAATTTAAATCCTATATTATACAACTGTAGAACTGAAGAAAATGTAATAACTAATTATTTTGCACAAACATGTCAGCTCTCAAATGTGCGTAAGTGTGCTCTTGAGTGTGCATAGATTTTGTTCTTACCTAAGAACAAATCCCAAATAAGAAAACATTGGTGAATGTCAGAATCTTCGTGAAAAAAGTGGGTTTTAACCCTCTGGGGTCGAGAGCTCCGCCGGCGGAGCTCGGCAAGATGAAATTAACTTTCGTTTCTATTTGGATGATTAACTTCACGAGCTGTTATCATACAGACGCAACAAAAACATTGACAGAAACCTTAGAATCGCGACTTTCCAACGCGCCCATTGGCAAATAATATGAATTGTTTTAAAAGTTTTAAATTTGATTAGACCATATATGCTTCGTTAAACTTTACTCATTACTATGTGAATTTCGCTCAGCAGGAAGTCCGCCCAAATCGCATTCACATGTTAACGACATTATAACTACTCTCCATAGAAGGAGACTAAAGGAGGGGCGATGCGAGATCCATGTGAGAAATGCCAAGTCTGCGAAAGCGGGATAGAATGTCAAAGTGTAGCCTAATTCACTTCTTTTGAGGTAAACATTTCATTTAATTTTGGAAAATGGTCCGTCCGGAAGCCAACACTGATGAAGAGCGGTGTCATTTCGAACAGCGAACTGATCCAGCTGAGGATCAACTTCATGCGTAAGTATATTTCTTATGATCATATTGGTAAATATGTGTACTGTATTGCAACGTATCTGTGTGTTTGTAGGAATATTCACTAATATGCACGCTTGTAAATTCCCACACTACGAACGATTCTAACCATTGCTTCTCAAAATTATAGACTACCTCTCTGCGTCTGGTTGTGTTTGTTTGGTTCTTTGTTTGTATATGATGTAACCATGTCACATTTCATAAATTTTGTTTTCATTAGTTAGTGGTTTGTCCCTTTTTTGTAAAGCACATTTAATTTTCACCTGTTGAAGGAAATGTTCTATATAAATAAAGTTTGATTTGATTTCACATTTCCTAACAATTTTGTTTTTATTATATTTACAGATGTTGATCAGGAAACACGGCCTAGTTCACCACTAGCTAAGAGGCCACGCAGGCGTTGCAAGAGTACACCAGTCTCATCTCATCTTCCATGCAGTTTACTTCAATAAATGTTCTAAAATCAAAAGATGTCTTTGTTTATGTCTTCTAAATGGCTCACTGAGTCTTTGTCTTAGTGGTGGGGAGGCATGTGGCCAGGTGTGAATAGCCTACTTACCTGGCAAGTCCTCCTTCCCAATGCATATTCATTACAGAAAGGCCATTTTCCCTCCCATTCTCACCTGGGGTTGAAAAATAGTAGTCACAACACTAACTTTTAGCAATTTATTTTATATTTCTCATTGGATTTGCTAAAATATTTTGTCATCTTTTGATACCCAAGACCCTGATGAACACATTTCAGTGATCCAAAACCTTATTCACTATTGTTTAGTGTGTTTTATTACAACATTCCTGTGCGTGTTCAAAACTACTGTTTACAGTTTGAAACACTTTGGAATCACTGCATATAAAGTTGATGAAATTTACACAAATGTCAGAGCATGGCACAATCACCAGTGTGCCTCATTTTACCCTCAGACCCCAGAGGGTTAAGAAGAAAATTCTTCTTAAGAACGGTTGGTGAATGAGGCCCATTGCTATCAGGTTAAAAAATAATGCAAAAATATTGTCACACAATGCGGTACAGTACCTAAATGCGTAATAATTAGGCCTAACTCTTGTATGTATTTCCAAACTCTGTACTCTCGTATGTTTTCTTATATGGGAATGGGACAACATGAAAACAATTTTCAACCGTCCACCACGTTTTGGCAATGCTCCAACTCTCACGTCATCACTGTCGTATGCTTCACAAAAACTATTACACTACTAACGCTTACATTACAGTGTGAAATATCCACATTATATAATACCACTGACCTATTTAAAGACACTCAATTTCAAAAATAATGTATATAACCAAAGTATTTTGAGCAGTCATACTTACATAGCAATGATGAAATCTTATGTGTTTTCAGAAGATAGAGACAGAGACAGGAAATCAATGATATAGTTCTATCCGCTCCTGTCTTACACCAAACAACGATGTCAGCTAGGCCTACCAGCAAACATATGGCTTAGCTATGCTCAGAAGTCCTCAATAATAATAGTATTTTCCAAGAAATTCCGAAATATAGTTGACAACGTTTCGTTAGCAGTGTATTTGTTTTATTGCTACCACAGGGAATGCGTAATTGAATGCGATGATAAGAAAATTTCTGGTTACACTGACCTATAAAACGCTATTCCAAAAGCAAAATTAGACATACATCATTAGAAAGCTTATACTCTCACCTATTAAATAAATGAATTGTTAATCAAGCCAGTCTGTACTAAAAATGGCGACAACGCCGTAAACGACACGTGTGGTATTATGCACAGCTATTTTGGAAGATACCCAGGCATCACAAATGCACGTATATTTCACAAAGGGATTGTCCAAGACAATGTATGTCCACTCAGTCTCAAAAGGGACATCTCTACGCGTAAAACCAATGGTAAGGTTGTATATTTATTCAATATTTAGTCCCAGATATTGACTGTAGAATGACATAGTATCATTTTTTAAAACTTTTTCTCGTTTATTTCGTTATTCAGTGAGCAGAGTTTTCACTGCTGTATTGGCATATCTTAGGCTATTGTCTGGTTTATCTTGTTGCTATGATGGAATACAATTTTTTAGTGGTGAAATAATATTTTTATGAATACCAAGGAAGACAATATTGTGCACTGTGTCATGGGAGGGGGGTGTAGTTGTAGATGAGACTGCAGGGAGGGGGGCGTGTTAAATGAACGACCAGAGCGACAATGGTGGCGCTGCAAAACTCCGCATTTGGCATAGTTGTATTATATCGTTTACTTAAAAACAGAAACGCGTTGTTTTATATTCATAACTCGTACTTTGGTTGCAGTAGCACTGAATGTCTGAGTTCAGTAATCTGGGCACGACCAAGGCGAAGGGGTTAAGACTGAGAGTAACCTAAACAAATGTTAATTCAGATTAAATTTTGATTGTTTACATGAGTCTTTCGGGATGCCAATAATGTTGAGCATATCCAAAGTACTTTGAGTGATTATATTAGAACGAAAGCATATATTTCCCCATAGTTTTGACCATAAAATATAGCTCATTAACTGTCAATTTTATACAGCCAGGTTTTGCTTACCTTCAATAGTGACAATACATTTGGAGGTAATTGCTGGATATGAATACGTGTTCTGGAAAGCCACACTTCTGCAGATCCAGACACCATTCAAAAAGAGCTTATTGGAAAAGGACAAACACATGATTCACCCTCCCTACTAAAAGCAAACTAACACCCAGTTTTCTAAGAATTCATGAATGCATTCCTGTGGAAAATGACTTGAATTGATGTATTGCCTTCAGACTGAATCCATGTGAAACACATTTAAGTGAATCTGTAAATACACACATAAATTCAATATGCATTTGTGTGAAAGTTTCCCCATTTATCAGTGATTGAAATGATTGCTAGGTTGAATCTAGCAGGATAACCTATATGTCCTTGTATTTCAACGTGTGTGGAAGATATAGAAAATGGAAGTGTGAAGTCAGATGCAGGGTTTAAATGGTGGGTAGTAAAAGTGGATATGACAGGCTGTGTTCACTGCCAGCTCATTAACATCTCAATAATAACCATAATAAAATATATCAGCAAGGAGTGATACAGTGTCCAAGCACCCAAAACAAAATGGTTGTATTACAGCACCACCACGAATAGGTGTTATTGCGATAACCTCAGTAGTGGGGGGTTATAGGAACATAACTGCCAAGTTTTATAGCTCTATGATTTATGGTTCTCTCACCATTCTTTTAGCAGAGAAAAATTAGAAAATAATTAATTTTACCACAAGTGGTAATTAACAGGGTCAAGCAGCATATGGAAATTACAAATTTTAAGCTGTAAGGACACATTGGATGTGTGGTAAAAAAGCTTTAGTTTCCTTGACAAATTTTGACAAGGTATTCCCTAGCTTTGAGGTCAACATACAAGTTTCATGATGAGAAACCATTGCTAAGCCTGCCACATGCCCACCAGCAACTGATTGGCTGATGGTGACCTTTTTTCAGATAGGACTATTTCATTGCACATTCAATGGCAGACTGACACAAAGACATAGCATGCAAAGACTCATCTTTGCTGCTCAAACAATTGAAGAGTTAAAAGCATTTCAATTTATTTCTCTCTTCGCATCTGTCAGGGAGGGCGAGGGAATGGACCCAAACGCAGAATGCAGGGAAAAACACAAAACTCCAAAAATAGGCAGAACAAAGACTTTACTTACAAACTCCACGAAAAAGGGAACAAAAAGCCTCGCAGGGCAACACTCACAAACACAAAGAAAACTTCAAAAAACACAGGAAACAATAAAATACAAAAGTCCAAAAACATGTAGAAAACAGAACAGGGGCAGAAACGCGATCGGAGGCACGGTCAAACAAACTACCAACAACGAGCAAGCAAGGATCCAGCACCTGAGTCAAGGAGAAGGGAGACTTAAAGAGACACGACACAGACGAGACACAGGAGGGCATAATGAACAATCAGGCCACAGAGAGGGAAGGGAAAACGAGACAACCAGCAAACAATAATAGGATATAGGATAATAGGAATAGGATAATTGAAAACAATAAAACAATTAAACAGGACACAAAACAGAGGTGCCGCCATCTGGCGGCCCAACCGGGAAAGACAGAGGGAAAAACACAGAACCCTGACAGCATCACCTATTGGCAAAGCAGCAGCAAAATTAGCATGCTGCCTCTGAGTCAAGCATTGAACATGTATACCAAGTTGCATGATGATCGGACAAAGCACTCACAAGTTACAGCTGTTTTAGTAAGTTGTTCACTGATGTGGTCTTTCACAGAGATTTAAAAATCCCTTAAAAAATTCCAGCAACAATGGCCAACCCATTGAAGAGTTGTAGGCATTTAAACCTATTTGGTTTTTATAGCACCCCCTATGGGCAAACATGCACAAAAACATACATGCTTCTTCAGAATAACGAACTGTACTTATGTACCAAATATTGTGAGGATCGGACATGGTTCACGATTCACAGCTGTTTAAGTAAAAATGGCCATGCCAATGACTACTGATTGCTGTGTGGTGGCCATACTGTTTTGAAAAGTCTTTTTTTTTTTTTTTTTTTGATAATTATTGAGGTTCAGCCACCAGAGATTCTTTCAAGTCTAATTTGGTGATGATGGGCTGAATGGTACCAGACTAGTTCAAAAAAGTAGGTTTTGCAAAAAATGCAAATGAAAAATGGCAAACAAAATTTGGTAACACTTTACTTGAAGTGGGTCTTATCTAGCACTCATAACACAATAACAAATTTATAAGCACTACATAATGTGTCATAAGTATTGGCATAGGCATTCATAAAGATTATGACCACTTTATAACAGCTGCCATAAGGTGTCATGATGCACTGAACGGTGAACGTTATGACATTAGTGACATACAGCATCACGTCAACTGTCAAAAGGAAACTGCTATGACACAAGTGTCATGAAGCCATATGTCATATGACACTAGTGACATAAAGCTATATGTCCCATAAGAAAACCACTATGACACTGATGTCAGAAAACCATATGCCTCATGCCATAAGAAAACCTCTATGACACTAGTGACATAAAGGAATATTCTTCACTATAAGAAAACCTGAGCTAAATGGAATGTTGTAAGAAACTTATTTTTGCAGTGTGGTCATAGAATCATCATGAATAACTGATATGAGATAATAGGAATCATAACCAGTGATAACTACCAATCATTGTTTACATTAAATCCAAAACAGTGGCATCAGCATACTGTGTACAGATCATTCCTGCCCTCAGTCAGTTATCAGGACTTACAGCCCTGCACAAACTCTCCACTCAGCAACCTGGTCATTTGGTTCCTCCCCTCCGTGGCCACAGATCCCACTACCTTTTTTCTTATTGGGCCGCCAGTGGGGTCAGTAACAGGCAGTGACTAGGTATTTGGTGCCATCCTTAACTGAGAAAGAGCTCAACAGAGCTGAGCTTGGCTAGCAGCTATATATATATATAGTCTGCCTAAGACTTTTGCACAGTACTGTACTTTGGGTGGCAGGCTACTTGCTCAATCGAACGGTAAATGTGAAAAACATTTGATTATATTCAGCGGCACCACAATTTTCAGTCACACCCTCAATAAACGGCAAAAGTCCCAGTAGAAGATTTAATTAAATCTTTTAAAGTCATATATTTTCTCAAATGATTCCACCTTGCCACCGTGAGCGTAAAGTTGCTATGTAAATTGCGGAACATGCACAGAACGCCTAGGCCAATTGTAGTCCGATTGAAGCGCATACTGCATTATCTAGACATGTTAGTCCGATTCTGAAAAATTCAATTTCAGTCGGACTACGATGTTTACATGATTTTTAAAAGTCCAGTTTTAGCTGGACTAATTCATTAAATCGACTTTTTCAAACATCATGTAAACCCACTACTGTCTGAACTTGGCCATTGGAGCCACAGGAGACCCTGTTTTGAAAAGAACAATTACAGAACATGGATTGTAACTATCACTTAAGAAGAAATCTACATGTTCTATATCCCTGCATCACACACAGGCCACAGCCTGGAGGAACTCGCACATATTTGCGCCCCTGTGGCTATCATGCATTACTCTGGTTTGAAGGACGTGCGACATTAGTTCCCATCCATCGTAGACATAATGAGCAGTAAATGTCACGTATGACACAGTGGCTCTGGATGTCCAGGCATCGCAAGTCAGTGCTACCCTCGTAGCGGACTTGAGGGAAGCGTGTACTGAATTCTTTGTCTCCTCGTAAAGATTTGGGATCGAATTCTGTGTGAAAAAACTCCAGGATGGAATTACATACCATGGCACATTGTGGACCATATAGCAGAAGCCTTGGTTTTCCACTACACTGTACGGCCTCAGATCTTTTGCAATGAAAAAAGATATTGATTGTGTGATTTTCTTCGCACGCTCGGAGTTCAAGGGCAGTTTTGCCAGCTCATGTAGAGTTAGAGTACGCTGATTCTTTGATGGAACAGGCTGGCGCACGTCCTCTTTGGCCTCCAGGTGATAGCAAGCAAGGTGCGCCCTCATGTTCATCGTATTGCCGCAGTAGGCAACAAACTACCTTTTCTGTGAGAAATGTATTGTCGAGCTCACGCGCATACACTGCTGGCAACATTCTAAAGCTCCGATTTGCCCTAGCGGGTATTTGCAACCTGCGACTTGGGTTACAACAGTGAATATGTACGGATTCCTAGATGTGCTGATCGCGACCACCCTTTCTCATATTAACCTCAAATACGCAAGACAGGACACTTAAACAGTATGCAAGCAAATTTATTTCAAGTTCCATTCATTTATATGGGGTGGTCGGTACACATCCCCTGTGCAACCAAACTCTAGCGCTGGACCACCTCTGACTTAATTACTGGCACAGAAATAAATTGCGAAAGTACTGAAAAAATAACCACTGGAGGATAACAAGGACATTTTTTACTACATAACTAGGTACAGGTTGTTACTGATATTTTGCCTATTTCATATATAGTTGCAAATCAGTTCACGTTCTCCCCCAGGCCCGAACGTAAGCGGTTCTTGGTTCTAGACCAGCCAAGTGTTGGTGCCACTTTGGAACCAGTTTTCCTGGCCGAGAGCCGGTTCTTTTGCGGTCGAAAAGCGATTAGGCACCGGCTCCGAACTGGCCCTCGAAATGCCTTTGTGGAAAAGGGACAACAGGGAATTGGTATAATGACTAAAATTGGGGGGAAAATGGGAGAAAAATGGCAACAACAAAAAAAATGTAGACCAATGTTGTATTTGTCTTTGTTTACATTTTATAAACTTCTGGTTTTTCAAAATTAAAGCAGGTTAATGAAAGTGCACTGAAAAAGCTGACCCGGAGCACAAAAAGATTAGGCTAAAATTGAATGGTGACGGAGACATTGCATTGCAAGCCACCTACAGACATTATGAGAACGTGATTCAATATAATTTAGCCATTACTTTGTGCAGTCAAAATTAATATAATATTGTAAGGCAAAGAACTACAAGTGTAACTTTAAATAAGATTAGATAAGCTGTGCCACTCTGAAATGCCTGATTTTAGGATTTTCGTATCTTGTGTTATTTTGTTATTCTGGGTATATGTGCGAAAAACAATACAGTTACAGCTGCATGATTTAGTCACTCACACACTCAGGCGCGCAAGCACACACACACACACACTAAACAGACTAATTTGGTATGTGTTCCGTCTATGCTTCGCATATGGCAGATAAATATCCAATTTCCCAGTGTATTTTGCCTTTCATTTAGGTATACCTGCCCATAATACCGGTGATGCCAAATCCTATTTCCATTTTTATGTTCTGAGTAATCAATAACATGCAAAAGCAGTCTATTGCATTTTTTTTTTTTTGCATTTTTAAAATTAGCAGCGTGCCACTACCACCCAGCTAAACAAATGGACTACTGTCCCGTGGCATTACTAAAGAAAAGGGGACACTTACAACATCACTAATCTTAGTGACATGCTTCAAACATTGCCTATTTGTAAGTTGTCTTACTTGACAAATGGGCTATTGTCATTAATTATCGTTAACCCTAATTAGCTAGACTAGCTTGCTTGTGAGCTAGTAGCCTATAGGATAACTTAACCTAGTCTAAAGTTGGCAAATCTGATATAAACCGGTTTATTCTATTTTGTGCATCGGAAGTGTTGTTGTTTCAACTGTGATTTTGTTTTATGACAGTGCAAAAAATTACACAGTAGGAAATTCACAGTATTGTTACCTGTTATCTACGGATGTCAGTACAGCAGCGTGCATCCATAACAAGTGGGCAACTGTGTCGATCAAGACAAAATTGACGTGCCCGATACTGCAGCTAAGGGGTCGCGATTTATATAAAATACTAATTATAAATACCACCGACCAAAAGGGCACTCATCGAGTGAGAGGGCAAAAGGGCAGGGGTTCAAGCCCCCCTTGAGGTCTATCTGTGCACGTGCCTGCTAGAGACCCTAGATACTCTCACAACAGCACCCTGTAACAGTGTAACTATACACAGGAATGTTTGTGGCCTCTGGCTTCCTAACCACAGGACTGACCCTCCTCTGAGTTTCGTTCACAGTTAACATCTCTGGTCAACCAAGGCATAATGAAGTGCATGTCCCTCGTCTTGTGACCCTGCAATAAACTCACTGCTTGATCAGTTTGGATAATCTGGATAATCTGATTTAATACACTTAAAACTTTAAAGCGGTAGTAAATTTTTGATGGACAGCTCCAATGCAATGAGCCAATCAAATGTTTGTGTGCCAAAAAGATCTACCAATGTGGTTCCAGGGAATGCATGTGGGATTCTATTGTGTCAGTGACTTTGTGAGCATAAAAACTCACCAAAAATGAAACAACTATGCTTTGATAGTAAAGAAACTTGTCTGACCGACCAGAAGCACCCCTTAAGGACCTTGCCGGACTGTGCATGCAAGTTAACCTCTATGTTTAGCCATCGCAAAATTATTGTTCCCTCTGATTAGTTAAATATTATTCCTCATATATTAAGCAAATTATTGTTTTCAATTTAACATATCCACATATTCATTATCATAGGCAATAACTATATATCATTTCCAAATCATTGTGATGTCTATGCTATTTCACTAAGTTGGTCTGTGCAGACGTACAGAATTCTGATCGGTTGTTGAATTTAATTTGTTCTGAATAATCCTAACAAAACCTCACCACAACCCGCATATTCTCAGCTGTCCAGGTACAGTTGCCTAGACTGTGGAGTGCTCCGCACTGCTGTTTTGTACATCTTGGCAGTAGAGCTGCCGAGCAGCTTAAGCCACTTCATGTCCGCCTCTGCACATCTGAATTTAATTAAAGAGAATATCGATGCTTGGTGGGAAGTGTCTTCTGGTGTGCTGGCTTTCTGGCAGGAGAATGCAGGTCGAGCCCCGCCCTAAACAATGAAATGTTCTGGGCGGATGATTCAGGCCTGGAATCATCCAAATCCTTAAAATCCGTTGGCTACCCCCTGCAAACAGTGTCCATTCACCTGTTTAATTTGGATTCTTTTTTATTCTACCATCTGTCTGGCACTATGATAAACAGCCACTGGTTTTCAGTGAAAGGTGCGGGGAGGCTAACTCTCTCTACCTTAATTGCTTTGCACAACTGAACCATAAAAAACACCGTGATGGAGTACCTGGATGAGCTCTCAATGACAAAGAGAAATACTGAGTTCAACGAGAAGGAAAAAAATCCTCCCCTCCTCCTTGCTATTTTCAGGTATTCTGCTGCTATTATGCTTAATTGAATATTTCTGCCCTGAAGTGCAAATGCAGAAGAAACTTTCTTTGGCTCTGATAAGACCGGGTCCTAATTACGTTAGCAGATTTTGCTTTCTCTATCTCCTAGTTTGACATGTAAAATGCACAGAGGTAAAAGGGAGGTTGCAGGAGAGTGGAGGTGGTGGTTGTGGTGGGGGGGGACTGGCGGGGGGGGGGGGGTATGAGGGTCACTGAGCTTATCTCTGACTTTCAGTTGAAAGCCTCACCTTGAATAAGCAAAATACTCTGTCCGTCCATGTCCCTGCTACAGTCAGTAATTACAATAAAGGCAGTGGTTGCATTCTTTTTTTTTTTCTGAACTTCATGCAGCTTTGTGTGCAGTCAGAGTCTGTAAAATGGACTGGCTTTCCCCACCAGGAAATTACCAATGCAATACTACCATGACTAGAATGGTAAACACAATGTGCAAGGTCTCTCTCCGTAATCCAATGTCAAAGGGGTTCAGTAAAAATTCAGCAATTGCTGAAAAACTTTTTTAAATATTACATTGAAAAGTAATATTTGTGAAATGACAATCTACCAATGTTTATCATTATAAGATGAAAGCCATTATTAGTATTATTATTATTATTATTGCCAGTGCACGTGATTCACAATTTGACTCTTGGTTTCATTTTACTTATCTTTTGTTTTTACTAAATTCTGATCCTCTAACATCCATTGCTATCTAGATAGGCTTTTGGAAGCAATAAGCAATAAGCTTTGCACATTTAGATTTTCTCTACTTACTCTGCCATCAAACCATATCCCTATAACTCCGTGGGCCATTCCAGAAAAATGGCCTTCCTTTACTAGACAATAACGTTGTTTGTAGTTTCTGAAATGTGCTTTGGGTCATTTTCCTGTGGGAACAAGAATCTTCACCCTAAATGCAGATCTGTTGTGGACTGAAACAGGTTTTCTTAAAGGAGCTGTCTGTACTTGGTGCCATCCACCTTGCTCTTGGTCGTAACTAGTTTTCCAGTCTCTACTTTAAAACAGTAAACACATAAAATGCCACCAGCATACTGGCAGTAGTGATGATATCACCTGAGTGGCTGGCTGGTCTGCACCATACATATTGCTTTACTTTCAAGTGAAAGAACTTACTTCTTCCTGAAGGCTTTTTCCAGAATGGCCTCTGATAAACTCCAGTTATGTTGGCCTTCCTTGCCTGCCATCTAGCTACTGTCCCAAAGAGGCCAAATTAGTGTAGTCCTGAAGAGATTGTTGATCTCTGAACAGTTTCTCACATTTCAGCCAATGACCTTTGCAAGTCTATCAGTGTTATATCTTGGTCGCTTTAACATTTGCGTGTCTTGTCCACTTGATCGTTTTGGTAGGATGGCCTGATTTTCTGTTTTTTTCTTGCCATTTTGTCCTTGGAAGGACAAAAATTGGCAATCCTTTTATAACCTTCTACATCAGTTTTGCCTGCTGTAAATTTAATCTCAATTTTTCTCAGATTGTGACTTATCTGAACACTGGTGAATCTGAATTCAACAGAGGTGGACATTCTAAGCATATTTCAGTCATCTTTAAAATGGAATGCAACTGGCCCAATTTAAGTTGTCAATACAAAGGGGGTGAATTGTTATCAATTAAGTTATTTTCATATTAATTTATTTAATTTTATTTAATCATATTTCATTTAATATAATTTTTAACGTATCTGAGGACTTCATTTTATTTTTAAATGATTGTTACATATATAGGAGTAGAAAAATGAAAACAGAAACATACTGTATATACTTGCAGTCAGATGAAAACCTCCAAACTCCAGTTTCACCTATTTTTTTTTTTTTTTTTACATTTTTCTATACAGTATCTCAACTCCAAAATGAAAGTATAACATTCTAGAGAGAGAAAAAAAAAACAGTGCCAATGGTGCTGTCATCCAATGCACTTGAGTGTCCCCAATAGTGTGCAGGCTGCTCTCTTTCCTGAAACCAATGAATAATTGCTGTATTTGCAAACTTTTTAAAGTATTCAATTAAGTCAGAATGCTTTTTGTGTGTTTGTTGTACACACTGTTGGACTGAAAAGGTGAAGATGATGTGGGATAATGGCACATTAAAACACACACACAAACACAAACACGCACGCACGCACAAAAAAGAGCCTGCAGCGTTGTGGAAAAAGGTCTTGTGAACAGATGAGACCAAGATTTATTTGTATCAGAGTGATGGCCAGAGCAAAGTGAGGAGGCAAAACTGCCCAACATCCAAAGCACCCCCTCATCTGTGTAATATGTTGGGGGGGGGGGGGTGTTATGGTTGGGCCATGTATTGCTGCCAAAGGTACTGCCTCACTTGTCTTCACTGATGATGTAACTGCTGATAGCTGCAGCAGAATTAATTATAAGTATCTTATCTGCTCAACTTCAACCAAATGCCTCTAAACTCATCGCTTCATCCTACAGCCGAACGATTATCCCAAACATACCGCTAAAGTTTCAAAGGAGTTTTTCAAAAATTGGAAAATTCTTGACTGGCCAAGTCATTCACCCAATTTGAATCCAATTGAACATTTCATATGCTGAAGAGAAACTTTAAAGCAACTAGCCACCAAACATTATACTACAGGCATTTGACACAAACTTATCCAGAGCGACTTACATAGTGAGTATACTGCATCCGTTTATAAAAAAATAATTTGTTGGATTAAGTAGTTAAGTACATTGAAATTACACTACTTTGGTTCTGTGAAAAAGTTCATTTATTACCAATGAAACACAATATAGCACCATACCTACCTGGTCAGCTGCCTGAGTTTAAAATAATGGAGACCTAAAGACTGATTTATATCACCTTATCAATCAACATTTTCCATCTTCTTACATTGTTCTTCACAATGTTTTACAATGTTCACAAAAGAGTAAATAAATAGAAAATGGGGCCCAAGTCTTACCTCAGTCAGCTACCTCTGACCTAAGGGTATGGCTGGTGATTTTCTATATTCTTCATATTTGTCAACAAATCCTATCAAAAGACCAAACCAACAACAATGGGACTCTATGGCACAAAGGCTTTTTTCTATCAGGCTTTGGAGACATAGGCAATACTTGTTAATGTGATAAATTAATTGTTGCTTTTGGTCTTTTCATGGGATTTGTCAACAATAAGAAAAATCTAGAAAATCGTCACCCTTACCTTTCAACTCTATAACAACCATCAGCTGAACTGTCACAAAACCTCAAACCTTGAACTTGTTTGACTCTAAATGGCACATATATGATTAACACTTTCAATTAACTCCTAGAACTGAGAAAGCATTTCTCAACATCTCTACAGGGCCGGCCCGTGACATAAAAGGTCTATGCGGTTGTTTAAGGCCACAACCGCTGGGGGGGGGGCACATGATCCAATTTTTATCTAAGGTAAATAACGTTATTTTCACAATTACGTTATTAATAGCGGAACAAGCGGTATTCATTTTAAATGGAATGGCAACCAAACATTTCATAACAATGTAATGTAAGAAGGATTTTTCCACAAACTGCTGTTAATAATGTTAGTGAGAAGGGATTTTTACTATGCAAGCATGGCCGTTATCTTTCTGTCTGCGCTGAGGGAAGCATGGCTGTATTAAAGGATATGTCTGGCAATTTTCTATATTTTTCTTATTGTCAACAAATCTCATGTTGGATCCAAACCAACAATGAACTGATCTACTAACAAGTATTGTGTGTGTATCCAAAGCCTGATATATCTTATTCTTCTGTGCCGTAGACCTCCGTTATTATCCAAAAACTGTTATAAACAAGCCAATGAGTCACACCGCTGCACTGGGTGACATGTTCCTTCATTGCAAAGAGTTTGGTCACGTTAGTTGAAACAGCTCCAAAACATACAAACAGCGATCACATTTTCAGTCTCCGGAGAGTAATTCTGTGGAAAGCAGAGGCCAAAATACTTACAAGGTACTCCCTTATGAGGTTTTCAGGGTCTTCGTTGAGGTAAACAATTAGTGCTTTCAGTACGCAGGCTCTTCTTGTTTCAAGGGCGTCATTCTGCAGCAAAGAACAAGGGAAATGTGTAAAAGGGGTTATAATATTATTGTATTGTGCAGCAATTAACACTAGAGATGCATCACATACAGAAGATAATTATTGTTCTTCTACAATAAAATTAATTGTGGGAATATAGTACATCAGCATTATTTCCCAAATTCCTACAGGGCTGGTCACTGATTCACATAAATATGGATAGATCTATTGTATGAACAATGCCATGATATCAATTAGACCAAACTCAGTATATCTCATGGATCAGAGCTAGCTACAATGCCTGTTAAATTTCTGAACCTAACATCACCTTGTGATGCTCTGTTAAAGCCGTGAAATCATATTACAAAGCACAATGTTACAAGTGAGTGAAAATAAACAGCAATCAGCATTTCAGGTAAAATAACGACACTGACTTCATGCAAGAACAGTTTAAAAAAATCTGTTATTTCTCAAATGAAACACACTTGTAAAACTAATGTTACTGGTTTAAAACTGCCTTTGAATTTTGCTATTGTTCATGCTAGGGATGAACGGCTGTTCAAAACCCACTTTAACTTTCTTGCCACAAAAACACACAGACATACACTGATAGTCCTCTGCATACTCTCAATGCAGAGATACAGTTGCCACAGACATTAGCAGCATATGTATTCATTTGAAC
This sequence comes from Anguilla rostrata, assembly GCF_018555375.3. Taxonomy (NCBI): domain Eukaryota; kingdom Metazoa; phylum Chordata; class Actinopteri; order Anguilliformes; family Anguillidae; genus Anguilla; species Anguilla rostrata. The sequence goes on along the minus strand of NC_057942.1, from coordinate 19,040,708 downwards.
TTTGTATTGACAGATACTCTGTGTTAAAAGTATACTATCATCAGAACAGGTCTACAGCTATCTTTGCACTTGTTTTTGCTCTGTAAAAATTCAAACTACAGCACATGTAAAATTCAACAGGTTTATTTGCCTTCAACCTGACAAAATTAAGGCTATACAAGCACCAACATTTTAAGCCAAACTGAAATTAAATCCATACTTTTTACCTGTGACAGCATATGTGTCTGCTCTGTAAGTTACATGCCCTGTGCTCTCCCTTGAGAAACAAAGGAGTCTTATTCAAACAGTGTCTTGCTTCATCCTCCATAGCTGGTTGAAAAGCTCAGAGATACCTTTACTGCTCCATGGCATAAATTGTTGCTCATTCGTGTCACTACATTCAGCAATATTTACACAAAATTCAGGAATTCTGCTTTGCTCGAAGGACTGCATAATTTATTTTATCACAAAATGTGGCTCATGATATACATGTATAGCTACATTCACAGTTTATACTGCTCACCCAGCTCTGCGCCGATCAGCACACCTCTGTCTGCCCTGATAGCAGCCACACCGCCGCTCCCTCACTCTCGCTTGCCCACTCACTCACTCCGCTAGTTTACCGTTAGCCGTTAGCCTGCACACTGCAGCTAAAACACTAGTGGTGCCTCAAATTGTCAAGACTGCTCTTCAACACAAGTGCTAACAAAACCTTCTGTCCTTAACTTGCAAGCTACAGTTACCAACACAAGTTTGTTAAGGCTGTCTTACCCCACCACAGACAGCTCTGCCGCCGGCCGCTGCCAGTCAAACACATCCCGAGTTCCGACAAGCTCCCTGTGTGTGTGTGTCCGCTTAAGCACGCCACTCTAATTCTCTTCATCCCCAGGGGTAACGGAGGTGTGGACGGAGTGTAGCACAGTGGGTAAGGAACTGGGCTTGTAACCGAAAGGTCGCAGGTTCGATTCCCGGGTAGGACACTTCCGTTGTACCCTTGAGCAAGGTACTTAACCGAAATTGCTTCAGTATATATCCAGCTGTATAAATGGATACAATGTAAAATGCTATGTAAAAAGTTGTGTAAGTCGCTCTGGATAAGAGCATCTGCTAAATGCCTGTAATGTAATGTAATGGGTAATTGTCATTTCAGATGGACTTATTGTCATGATCCTGGTTGCTATTCCCCTCTGGACCATGAGGGGTCCTCAGGACACTTGGCTCTTTGTTGATCACCTATCATGTGTAATGTGTTGTTTCTGTGCTTTGTTACCAATTAGGGTTATCACCTGTGTCTTGTTGAATGGTGTATTTAAGTTGCCTGTTCTTTTCTGTTCCTTGCTCAGTCTAGAGAAGTTCCCTGTATGTTCTGACCCAGACCAAGCCTGCGTTTGAGTTTCTTTTGTGTATAAGAGACCGTATTGCTACAGACTTTGCTTGTTTTGTTTTCTATACTTTTGTTATTGGGAATCTTTTTTTCCCTCAGTAAATTTTTGAAACTTGACTTCTGCCTGTGACTCGTTGTCTCTGCATTTGGAATCCAGTTCTGGCCGTGGTGAAATGGTAAAGCGCTTGACTCCTACAAAAGAAGTCTCGGGTTCGATTCCCGGCCCCGGCGTACAAGAAGTCCCAGGTTTGAATCCCGGGCCCCGGCTTACACTTATAACACTAAAATGCCACAAAACTCTGAACTGCATGGTGATTCACTTCAGTCAAATAATGCTGCTTTCAGGGGAGGTCGCTAAACTCTAATTCAACAGTTTAGTTGCTACTCTAATGTATTTCTGCTAGCTAGCATTATGTTAATTGGCTAGTTCGCTAGCTAGCTAACGTTAGCTACCATGTGCTGAGATATTGCCCATATTTCTGTGAGTAATGTACACTAACACCGTCAATATCACTTTCTAACCACATGCTGACATGCCAACTTCACAGACTGCATTAGAAAAACATACTTACTCGGATAATTATTTGGATGTCGCTCAATCACTTGTTCATGGTTATGGTTATACACTTTGTTGTACATCGCTCTGGATAAGAGCGTCTGCCAAATGCCTGTAATGTAATAATGTAATCATTGAATCCACTGCATTCTGGGGTCCTCGTGCCCACCATGCTCACGCCACTCTCATTCCCATCATGCATCCATGGTCATTCCACATTCATGGAGTGAGCTTCTGAGCATGCATAACATCTGTCCTACGGGAACTCATCTAGGAAATTCTTAATGTACTGTTTTTATTGTGCGATTCACTCAGCACTGTTACGTTGTATCAAATCAAGCGGCTTTTGTGGTTTTAACAAGTCTTCAGTTCAGTAAGTTAAACCTGCTAAAGTGTATAGCTGGATACGTACCAAAGCAATGCAGGATAAGTACCTTGCTCAATCGTACAACGGCAGTGTCTAACCTGGGAATTGAACCTGTGACTTTTAGGTTACAAGACCAGTTCCAAACCCATTGTACTACACCCCCACCAGTGTAATATAACAAACAGGAGCTGAAGGTGGTTACAATGCAGGGCTGGCAGAGCATCACCAGAGAAGAGTCTGAACACCTGGTGATGTCTATGGGTCACAAACATCAAGCAGTCAGTGTACGCAAAAGATATGCAACAAAGTACTAAATATAACCACCTTCTGTTACGTAACATTAATATGTCTCAAACATTTGGGATATTTGGGATACATCAATATGAACATGTCTGACCGATGCCAATACTTTTATTTGAGGGAAACATTGGCCAATACCAATATCAATTGTTTGGTGGTTCTGCTTCCATTTGACACTTTGATGTGAAACAAAGTTTTAATGACCACATTGTCTTCAGATGGTAAGATTTAAAAACACAGGGCCAAGCTACTTGAAACAATTTAGGAAACATTGGGTAGCATTGCTTTGGAATACAGCTTGTTTAATTTGTGTGAGGTTAGATAGCCAAGATTGCTTTTTGTATCTTGGTGTAAATTTAACGGCAGGCTTAGATTTTGCCAGTTTAGATTAATGACTTATAGACAGTGCTTTGTATGTGGTGGTAACTCTGCATTTTCGTTTGCATCAGATTAAATTAAAGTGCCAGGGAGTTGCCAGGTCTGACACATTGATATTGGATGAAGAAATAGGGACACACGTCGCATTACTTTGCAGGTTTACCAAGGTTTTATATTACCACATCATGAACATAGAAAAAAAAAGTTTAATAGTTGGTTGTCCGTCCCCCACGTTTTTTCTCTTTTAGGTCATGTTCACGTTGTCGTAAAATTTCTTCTTACTGTGAATAATGCCAGACTAGTTTACATTCTGTACAAGTTCTTATACAGTTCATTGATAGAATGCTGCAGTGACACTTATCACGTCAAGTTTCCCAAACAACACAGAAGTTGACTCATATTTCGGATTAGCACCCCACAGAGGCTCCCATGCCTTTTTTTGCATTTTGTTGCCTGGCCGCCCACCAGGTCTGTACAATTATAGAGGAATATGGAACCCTGAATATGAAAAACAAAGTGCAAATATTTTGTATCTCACTGGGAAATGAAAACCACATTTTGATTGACAGGACATAATCGGAAAAGACCATCGGTGGTTTTCAAACTATCAGCCAATGGCTGCGATGTTTGATGTTTATGCGATGATATTTCTGTATTTCTGTTCATTATTGAATATTGTGCAACATTTAAGCTCAAACATAACATATAAGCACCCTATCCCCTCCCCCACGTCCCTGGGTAAAGAGAGTATAGGATGAGGTTGGCGATTGAGACTGAAGGATTTGAAACCAATCCCTCCCCACTTACACTTTTAAATATGTCATATTTCAACTAGCCAGTCCTTGAATGCAAACTCCAATCAGGCCTGGAACTCTGCTGGCTGCTAAGAAAGGGGTAACCTGTAAAGCTTGTGTGTCATGCTAGTGCACTGGGTTTGTGTAGGTGGAGCTAAATGAAAGATCCACAGTGGCAGAAGGAGATTGTTAGTGTGATTGAATTTTTGGCTTTGCTTCGCATACAGCATTTTGGATCAGTTTACCTATTTTGATAGTATCCTTCTTTACAGCTGAACCCTCAACCAAGGTAGTCTAATTCAGGTGAAATATCTTATTAAAGGGTACAGCCTTGGATTGTAATTAGCATTCTTTTGAACTGCTTTCAAATTCCTCTGACCTCACTGCCATGGCAACGTGCTGCTGGTAGAATACCGCATTTAGTAAAGAAGAACTGATTATCAGAGCAGAATATAAAAAGAGCAAAAGCTGAGCGGAAATGGATGTTGTCCTTCCAGCCAGGGTAAAGCTGCTCCCAAATATGTGTATGGAATCCACAGTGGCGGCCACTTGGTAATGCAAATGTCACTACTGACATTTCATTTAGTCTTTTAGGTGAATTATTGCGGTGCACATTACAGCTCAAAATGACGGATGGTCCAGTTGGAAATTTCATCTCTGAATAAATGACCCAAAAGTGCAGTACATTTCCGAAACATATAATGTGCTTGAGAAAATTTTATCATATTTTATGACTCCCATATTGTGACAACTTAATAGCATGTTTATACACAGTAAGCAGCCTTTGACTTTTTCAATAATGAACTCAGACGCTGGGGTGGGGGGAGGAATATATTATAGAAACATGCACTACATCTGGTCATATGTAACTTTTTATTTTTCTGTTGACATTTTTATTTGCTGCTCTTTATTTGGTAATTTTTTTATCTTCTTAGAATGATGAAACACACTCTTCACTCTATTACAAACTCTCTAAAACCATACTCTAAAACAGTTGTACATTTCTATAGGAGATGTAGTTGAAATGCTACTGAAATATTGTTTACATTTCAATTAAATATGTGTCAAAAAGTTAGAATGTCAGGTATCTCAGAAAATATTTTCAAAACATACAAATAAAAAAACCATAAAATACAAATAAGGTAAATATACTTATTTTAGCACATACAGCACTCTCTTCTTGTCATTCATAGATGCTCTCCTAGTAAACTCAGTTAACCACCACATCTGTCACTTAACTCACAAAGCTGAATTCCATGTTCCTTTGGAGAACTTTCCAACCACTGAACAAATATACTACTGAACATGTGGAACTGACATATCTTGACAATTGCATAGTGTTGCTGGAGCTATGCGTTGTACTCAGTGCTAAGGTTGTCAAAAGTTCCATGAAATTTAGTTTGAATATTAGCTTTTGTAATTAGTTAGAGTTTGAATATGCGCAATATGCATGTGACTCTCCCTCTAAACTGGCCTACGCGTTATTTTCCACGAGCGGGCAGTAGAATAGAGGACATCGGTGAACTTTAATAATGGGAACATTATTTAGCCTAAATTGTTAGCTGACCAGATCTGTTGAACGAAGTGAAAAAAGAGACTGGCTCGCAAGGCTAGCTGACCAGTAACGTTAGGTGTCAATAGAGCTGAAAGTATCACAAGTTTATTGGCAAGGAAAACCAGACAATCCACTTGCCCTGGGTCCAGGGCAGAACGTTTTTTGTTGACAGAGGAAGTAACGATAGCACAGGAAATAAACTTTGCGTGCATGAACATGATTCGCCGCATGAAATTAAAGCCTGCTTGTTAACTTTGCGTGCATGAACATGATTTGCCGCATGAAATTAAAGCCTGCATGTTAATTACAATACGCGGGATCCAAAACTAATATTTGAATGCTCAAATTTAGGTTCGAACTTTAAAAAAAGAAAGATTTTTGAATAGTTTTCGAACTTCGAATATTTTTTGACAGCCCTACTCAGTGCCATCTTGTACTTCTTTGCATTTTCTCATAATTGCTTGGGGCAATGTAACTCAGCATGCTGCTAACAACTGGATACCTCTAGTTAAACTATTGGGTCTAGCTAAACCACAGAAGGTCAATATATTTTCTTAGACCAATTGCAGTAAACATTTGCCCAATTTAAAATATATTAAAAGAACTATGAAGACATTCAGAAAGTGATTAGAAAGTGTTACTGCTGCTACTTAAATTCATAGGTTTCATTAAAATGTGATTTTTAAAAAACTTAAAACTATTTCATTAGAACATGTCACATTGCTTTTTATGACTTGAAATTCATTTAACTACTGTAACTATATAATTATTGAAGATTTACAAATGAATTTGGCCAGCCATGTATGCAATACCTTAAATCTCTTCTGGTAGTATGTGTGAAAATGTTTGCTGGGACATAAGTAGGAATCAAATTTGCGAGTACTGCATCAGTTTAAAGTGCAATGTAGCACTGTATGTACGGACGCGCGTGCACACGCACACTTCTTTGATATAATAGGCACAGGAAATGGCACATAGTGTGCTGAAAATAGCACGGTACACTTTTAATGTACTTAATGTATATTTTCAGCATTTTCATGATGAGGTAATAGGCTAAAGGTATTATGAAAATGGAATACAAAACATTCAATTTACAGCTGTAAAATGTTATTGGTGTGACATCAGATATAGAAGGACAGAAAAATAACAAGAAAGAAAGGAAGTTGGGATTATAGCCATACAGATGGCCAACAGCAACGCTATTTATTAATTTATACATTCATTCCATTTTCAAGATATATCATATGTCCTTGGTCCACTTTGTGTGAGAAGGTGGGTAATTTTGTATCCAGTATCACAGGATTAGGCTTCTTTCTATAAGTGTCACAAAGGCAACATACTATAATTAGATTTGTATTTTGGCAGAGGCACATTCTCTGGAAAGACACCAAAGAGGTTAATTATTGAAGAGATGTTAGGGGGAGAGGTCAGTGCTGCATATAGTTGTCAAAAACAGACAGCCAATATGAATTTAACATGTAATTTAAAGTGGCATGAGCCTGTTGGCAACAATCACATTTTGGATCAATATTAGCATAGATCCTGGACAACCCACACTCTGTCCAGTGTACCTTAAGTGAAAATTGACATTTTACCACTCCATCTAGCACATATTGATGTGGCGTGTACACAGTTCATTATAGTCTTCTGAGTAATAGCTGTTAGTTCACCACCAAGTTCTTCAGCCCATATAGTTTTTTAAAAATATAGCAGACGTAGAGCGAAAACTGCATTGTAGAGTTGGGATATGATGCCCTTCAGAGTAGGGGGGAAAGACGTCATTAAATGGGTCAGTCCAGAGCGAGTTCTCACAAAGGGAAACTTATACTGTGAATAAAGTCTTTAGCTTGTAGGTAATTAAATAAATTAGTTCTGAATAGACCATGTCTGTGAGCTATGGAAAACAAGCAAAGTTAGTGGTGACAATAAAAGGTATTTAATCCTTTTATTTAATTCCTTTTTACAGCTGTGCCAGATTATGAAGACACTGAAGGCACAGAAGGGGTGAACAGGTGATTAGGAAACAGTGGCATCATTAGTGGGAGTGAAAGATTGCCTCCAACATGGAGTTTACATGTTATCCTTGTGTCCTTGTGGGTTTCATCCGGATACTCTGGTTTCCTCCCACAGTCCAAAGACAACTGGGGAGTATAAATTTCCTGTAGGTATAAGAGTGAATGTTTGAAATCGATTGGTGACCTGCCTCTCGCCCAGTGCATGCCACCCCCCGCAACCCTGGTCAGGAATGTGCAAGTTAGATAACCAATAGATAGGTTGTTGTTGTTGTTATTATTATTATCATTATTACTATGATGATGTTAACTTTAAGGGTGGAACGGTGTGTATGAATGAAATTTTTATGCTTCAAATGGGATATTTACTTCTTTTTTTAAAACGAAAATGTCTCCTAGAGATTCAGTCATTTCTGTGTGAGAATCACTCAGTTGCATGTATTCTTATACTCACAGTTTTCATCGTTCTGAAACTGGATAAATGATGTTACCAGTGGGAGAGCTTTTACAGTTCAAAATACCAGGGAATTTTTATCAATCAGTGTGCATCTAAATTACATTCAAAGAAAACATCCCATTTATGCATGTCCATTCCCTGTTCTTGCAGGGGAAATGTATTTGTCTTTGATATCTGTATTAATTGCTCAGAACAATAATTATTGATTATCACTAATACACAAAATTACATATAATTAGAATAGCATTTCTCAAGCGGTTGTACACTAGGTGTGAGGACATGTTCAGCTGCAGATTTGGAGATGTGTCATGTACCTTCAAGAAAAATAGCTGAAGGAGTCATTTATATTTGGAAAGCAACTAACATACACTCTAAAAAAAGGCACAAAAAAGTACCAAAAACTAACAAATTTTTGTCCCTGGGGTGGTATCTTTTAGGTATAGAAAACTGCACCCCTTGCCAGCAATACAAAATTCATTTGTATCTTTTTTGCTAGTAAAAGTACTAATTACTACCAAAATAGAACACAATTTATTGTACTTTCAGGGTACATTTGGGAAATTTGCTCTGCGGTACCTTGCTCTGCTTCATACATAAAAACACACACACACACACACAGACACAGACAGGTGACAAGTTAAACGAAAAACCTGAATAAATGAGTGGAAAATGAAAGCGAATACAGATGCTTCCATACAGGTGTAATGCATGATACAATTAAGCTATTAACATCCTATCATGCTCTATGGCATGTATAAAAATGCTGAGCAGGCCCAGTTGACCTCAATTTTGGATCAAGGTGGCGAGAGGAAAAGATCTAAGTGACTTTGAAAGGGTTCATTTTTGAGGCACGGATGATATTAGAATTTAGATCTATGGGAAAGACATCAGTAAATAGGGTCGGAAATTGTGGTTGAAAGTCCACATTCGATGACCATGATTCATTAGTGTGATATATGAGGAAAAACAGAAAATAAACTCTTCCGCAGGTGACTGACAATGCCAATGCAGGAGGTGATCAGACTGCGTCAGCAAGAGCAATCTGTCGACAACTACATAGAGGGGGATATTATAGGAGGCTTGCAGTGCATAAACCCCTCACTACAAAGACAAATGCGCATTTGAGAGTTCAGGGGTGAAAAAACCATAGGCACTAGTCTGCAAAGATATGAAAAAAGTGATACGGTCAGATGAGTAATCTTTCACCATATTCTCAACAAGTGTGCGAGTGCATGTGTGGTATACACCAAGAGAACGGTACAGGTGACATTGCTGTGGGGGCATTTTCCTGCCATGGTTTTGGTCCACTTAAGCGTCACTGCAAATCAGTATAAAGTTTCTTCTGATATGAGTGATCCCCTTTATCCTTTGATGAAACATTTCTATACTGATGGGAGTGGTCTCTTCCAGGATGACAATGCTCCCATGCACAGGGCATGAAGAGTTACTGAATGGTTTGATAAGTATGAAAATGATGTGAAACACATGCAATGGCCTTCGCAGTCACCAGAGTTCAATCCAGGTGAACAACTATGGGAGATTTTGGACACACGTGTTAGACAGCGCTCTCCGCCACCATCATCAAAACACCAAATGAGGGAATATATTTCGTAAGAATGCTGTTCCATCCCTCCAGTAGAGTTCAAGAGACTTGTAGAGCCTATGCCAAGGCGCATTGAAGCGGTTCTGATGGCTTGTGGTGGCTCAGCAACTTGTTGTTTTTTCCTTTGTCACCCATCTGTATGTATTATTTTTATTTTTAGAGATGAATACCTTTACTGTCTTAAAATACAAATAAGAGATGATCACTCATCACATGGGTCTGTAAAGCGACATGATCATTTTTCATTGTACAGTATGCATACCTAATGGCCTGGAAACCTCTCATAACTGCCTAAGACACAGCAATTTATATCTGTCCCCTGTAGGAGACATGAATCTCTGGTCTCTTAATCTCATAGACCGTATTGTACTATGCTGAAACTTACACTACAAGGGACGTTCTATTAAAAAAAAAAACAATATTTTTGAAAATATTTTCACTGCAACATGCTTTTGTCATTCAAAACACTTGCCACCATGCTGCAGGAAATGCCGTCTTTCAGAAGAGACATTAAACCTAGGTCCTACTGTGGTCATGGCATTCATCAAAAAGAGAAAGAGGTTCCCCGGCAGTGTCCTGGCTAAACTTCTAACTTGGCTCTCTCAACTTGCCTCCTAATCATCCTCTGATTTAATTGGCTAAAAATAGTTATCTTCCTCTCCACCTCAGCTGATGTGCGGTGAGCATTGTGGTGCATAAATGGCAGCCATGCATCACCCAGGTTCTACACATTGGTGGTGGCTGAGGTGAGCTGCCCCTCATCACTGTAACGCACTATGAGCATCTAGAAAATTGCTATACAAATGCTACGTTTCATTCATTCATTATCAACTCAGCCAAGACCTCAGAAAACAAATTGTGGACCACCACAAGTCCGGTTGTCCTAAGGAGCAATTTCCAAACAAATGAAGGTACCATGAGCATCTGTACAAACAATTGTATGCAAATATAAAAATATTGTGACCACACAGACACTACACTTCAGGAAGGAGGCACAAATTAACTCCCAGGGCTGAAGGTCCGAAAGGTTCAACTGAACCCCAAGACAACACAAAGGAACTGGTGAAGGAGTTGGAGGCATCAAGTACCAAAGTATCTACATCCACCATTAAGAGAATCCTACACTGTAAAAACAATCTGTAATTTTATGGTACGTATACTAGTATTTTAACTGCATTATTCCTTCATAACCTTTTCACTGACTTTTTCCTTTAAATGCGATGCATTGTGGGTGCCATGGTGAGTTGTAGGCCTACATTGCGATACACGCAGGAACGGTGAGACAACTCTGCGGTAAGAATCTTAAATCTTTCTATCTTTGACATAGTTAACCATTTAAAGTTTAATAGGATGCTATTTAGGCTACGGGTCTGTTTACGATCTAGATTAACATTGTATTTACTATTTAATTGACCTAGCCAGCTGGCGGCAGTAATTCAAATTTGGCCAATTGGATAGCTAACATTAAGTATAATACTAAGTTCACAGTTAAGTTTTGTAAGGTGAAATAACGATTTTTAGCTGTTGTGTACTTACACATATTCCGTTTCTGCAAGGTTAGAGCTTTTCCTGATCTAAGATGCATAAAGTCATTCACTGTGCTAGCTAACGTTATCAAAACGGGCAGCAGAACAGGCGCCATGAAATGTGTGCAGGAGGAGTGCCTGTGGACTTAATCTCCAGTTCTATCAAGTAATTCTTATTTTAACGAGATTATTTCATAACGTGCTTGTTCTCAGATAAGCTTTGTCTGCCATTGGCAAAATGTACAGCCGAAAACCTTGATGCATAGGAAAGCTTGTGTCATAGCCATCTCAATTTGGGTTGCTGAAGGCTTAGGCTACTTACGGTACCCTCTTCCATGTAACCGTTGCTACCTCTCATGTTTCTGTCAGCTAAAGCTAGTTAGATTTTTGCCAGTAGTAACATTAGCAATGGTGTTCACTTGCAGCATGTGTGGTTTTAAAAGCATCTCGGTAATTTCATTATGTTAAACATTGTAGGCTACATAGGAATATCAATACGGCCAGTTTTGCCTGTGGTTTCCCTACGTGTGGTAAAAGATTTTCATCTTATAATGCTTCTAACTTGCATGTCACTAGGGATCACCACAAAACAAGGATACAGGCACGTTATAACCGCTATATTTCTGTGCCTTTGAAGTGTGCTTTGGATTGTTGCAGCAAACAATGTCAAAATTTTACAGAGCTTGTTTCCCACCTGAATTCTCATATGAATGAGGGTCTTGAAATACCATGTCCCTATGATGGCTGTTCAAAATATTTCAAATTAAGAACATCCTCCCATATTTCTAGATACCACAAAAACTGGGACCTAACCCATTTAAAATCTATCCACTTACATGCGTGTGACCTCACCCTAATTCCAGATGGGCCTACTTGTCATGTTCTGTGGTTTGTCTGTGTTTCCCTTTTTGGGCCGCCAGGTGGCGGCACTTCAGTTTTTAGTTCTGTCCTTTTACCCTGTTTAATTGTATTATTGTTTTCAATTATTCTATTATTGTTTTTGGGTTGTCTCGTTTTCCCTTCCCTCTCTGTGGCCTGATTGTTCATTGTGCCCTCCTGTGTCTCGTCAGTGTCGTGTCTATTTAAGTTCCCTTCTCCCTGACTCAGGTGCTGGATCCTTGTTTGTTTTCTGTGTGCGTATTGGATGGTGTTTCGGTTTGTGCTCTTTCTTGTTCTTGTGACTCAGTGTTTTGCCGTGAGTGTCTTCCTCCCTGCCCGTGTTCTGTTTTTGCATTGTTTTTTTTTTAATTTCTTCTTTTCTCTGTTTTTGCACAGTAAGAACTTTTGTCCCTTTTTGACTTGTCCTGCGCGGCTTCGTTTTTGTTCCCTTTTGTTTTTTGTTCTAATTAAAAGCAACATTCCTGGTTTTGCGATTTTGAGTGTTTTTTGACTCCGCGTTTGGGTCCATTCCCTCGCCCACCCTGACACTACTGGATTAGACAGTTCATCAGCACAGGAAGAGGTGAGTGTTGTTGAAGGTACGAGCAGTGTACAGGAGGATGTAAATAATGACTTAAAAGACAAAAAAGTGCTAGGTTTTCAGTGTATTTATTTGGGCTTGCAAGTGAAGTATTTAGTTCCTGCTGCTACAATCTCAGAGATTGTTAATGAAATGAGGACTATTCAGGATATTCAGCATGAATGCACCATGAGTATGCTATCTTCAGCTCTCCAGGATCAATCTATACCTCCGCATATATGGCAAGATGTAGGGAAAAATGTATATGACAAAAGTCCAATGCAAGAAGCATTCGGAGCCAAATTTGGAACTCTAACCACACACCATAGGAGGCTCCAATACTATAAAAGCAAGTTCAACTTTGTTGAACCAGTGCAGATTAACCTGGGACATGATGGCAATTTTCAGAAGAGGTATTTCCATTATATACCCATCAAGGACAGCTTAAGAGCTATCCAGGAAGGCAATAGTTCATGGCAGCACATTTTGAACCCTCTTCTAAGAAAGGATGGTATACTAGCTGATATAGTTGATGGATGGGCTTTAAAATCAAATTCCTTGTCTTCCTTGGGCCCACATTATCTAAAAATCATGCTCTTTCAGAACGCTTTTGAGGTGGCTAACCCGTTGGGCTCTGCCAGACAGAAACACAAAGTCCTTGCTGTATATTACACACTGGCTAACTTTCATCCACATAATCGATCCACTGTCGACCAAATCCAACTTGCACTGCTTTGTTTGGACAAGGATTGCAAAATGTTTGGGCCTCAGACAATTTTTGATCCTTTAGTGAAGGACTTATGTGAGTTAGAGAATAGTGGCATTACCGTAAATGAGAAGACATTTAAAGGCAGTGTAGTTTGCATTACCGGAGACAATCTGGGTTCCCATTTTATTGGGGGATTCACAGAGAACTTTGCAAGCTCAGAATTTTTCTGCAGGTATTGTCAGATAGGTCGAGAGCAATTCACTCTAAGTCCCTTACACTCTGCAGTTGGGAGAACTCCTGACAATTACAATCACTCTGTACAATATTTGGCAAACCACCCAGATGTCAGAATGCACCAAGGCATCAAAGCAGACAGTGTTTTCAACAGATTGACACACTTCCATGTTTGTCAACCAGGTTTGCCCCCTTGCTCATGATTTGTTTGAGGGCATTGTAGATTATGACTTGGCACTATGCCTGCACTTCAAATCAAAAAAAAAAAGTGGTTCACTTACAAATTGTTGAATGACAGACTGAAATCTTTTCCTGGGGAAAGCAGCAACAAGTCAAATATTCTCTCAGATACAGGGGTAAAGCTTGGGGGTCATGCAGCCCAAAATTGGTGGCTACTGCGATTCTTGCCCATAATTGTGCATGACAGAATAAGAAATTCAGAGGATGCTGTTTGGCTTTTAGTTCTTCTGCTGAGAAATTTGGTTGAGTTTGTTTGTGCACCAAAGTTGTCAGAATCTCAGGTTGCATTCATGAGAGTACTGATAGAAGACTATTTAGAACAAAGACACACACTGTTCCCACATAAAAGCCTGTGGCCAAAACACCATTACTTGTTACACTATCCTGAGTTGACACTGAAATTTGGTCCTCTCATTCGTACTGCGTTCGACAATGCGTTTTGAAAGCAAGCATGGCTATTTTAAAAGAAGTATTCGATCTACCGAAAACTTCAGAAATGTGACCAAATCTCTAGCAGATAAACATCAGTTACTGCAGGCATACCAGAGCAGTGGTAGCATGTTTAATCCTGACTTGATGATCACAAACTCCACCAAATATTACCCTGAGTTATACAATTCAAAGATTAAGGATGCTCTTCAAAACTTTGATCTCTCTGATCATAACGTTGTAGTTACTGATAAGGTTGTAGTTCATGGCACTTTGTATACCACTGACTTGCTGGTCACCCTTACTTATGACATTGGTCTGTTAAAGTTGGGACAGATCTCTTTGATTGTTATCAAAAATGAAAATACCGTCCTCTTAGTATTGAAAGAAAAAACAGCAAAACATGTACCAGAGCTTGGTGTATTTGAAATTGTTAGCAGTGCTTATAGCAGTATAGTTTGCAAATCATTGGATGACATTGATAATTATGCTCCTTTAAAAATTTACCACAGAGGTGGAAGATTACTCATCCCTCTAAAACACCAGCCATTATGGAGACCATCTTAACACTAATAAAGGCTACCCTTCCATCATTATCTGAGGACATCCTTTTAACATTAATGCAAAGGCTGGAGTTCATTGGAGTAGCCTGCTTTGAGGACCTCAGCCTGGTAACTGCAGATGATCTGGAAGGAATTCTATGACCTATACAATGTAGAAGATTGATTCAGGCATTTAGTACAGGTATTTTGAAATCATCTTTGTCCATGTATAGTAAATACTCCTTCTTATGTTTGTCATACTGTAATGTAATTGAAGACCAGAATGAAAATGTGAGACGTGCTTATAATATAATTTGTTTTAGCCAAGTGCATAGGTCTCCAGTCCTGTGTGTTTGTGTGTAAAGACCATTTAAAAGTAAAAGTAGCATTTCTGCATCTCTTTAAAATAGGAAGTCACAGCTTGGAAATGATTGTGCAAAAAGTAAGGAAGACTTCTGTGGAAATCTGTAGATGTTAAATTATGTGTAATTAACTTTTTAAATTTTTTATATTTCTTTCGTAGGACCATCAAATAGCGTACAGTTTTCCCCAACAACAGCAGCACTGAGAGCATGTGGAACCGCAGAACCATCAGCCAGCAATGTTGGCCCTACGTCATCACAATCACGAAGAACCACTGGGAATTTTCAAATTCCATGGGACAAATTTCCTCCAGAACTTACAAAAGCCATCTCGGAGAAAACACGCCCACGTCCAGCATTAAGACGAGAAATGGTTTGTATTGTTATTAATGAGTTGCTTACCACAGACAAAAACAGACCAGGACGAGACATTCTTCGAAAAATTGCCCAAGAAATTGTTCAGAAATACCCAAAGTCTTTTTGTGATGTATGTGGGGATGACATTTTTGGCACAGGATATGACTCTTTAATGCTTCAAATGGAGAACAGAGTGGAAAACCGTAACAGGCAGATAACAGCGAAATCAAAGAGGCAAGCAGAGGGTGATGCCACTCCCAAAAAACCCAAGCTGTATGATTGATATGGCTGTTTACAGTGGCACCCAGATCTCCCGGCCAATAGGGATGAGACGAGTCAGACTGACAAGACGACGGAGCTGCAAAATGCATATGCAGGTAGCCTACTCCCAGAGATGTGTGTCAAGAAGCTAATGGCTGAAACCTTTCACAGCCAACGCATCTCAATTAACAGTGACAACAAAACAGTTACTGAGTTGAAAAACGAGTGGCCCTACTTGTTTGAATCTACTCATTTCTTTGATCATACTGAAAGACTACTTGGTATCCCTATTCAAAAAAAGCTGGCAGAGGAACTGTCA
Organism: Anguilla rostrata; assembly: GCF_018555375.3. NCBI lineage: Eukaryota > Metazoa > Chordata > Actinopteri > Anguilliformes > Anguillidae > Anguilla > Anguilla rostrata. The sequence goes on along the minus strand of NC_057942.1, from coordinate 19,024,885 downwards.
ACAAAGGGAAAAACAATAGTGAACTTTTTTTTACAAACAAAACCAACTCAGTTTTCAGGAATGCAGGAAAAACTCAAAGACCCCTTGGAGCTGGTCTCCAGCATCGGCAAATATCTTGGTGACAACACAGATGAACTACTAATCCACACACAGGTGAGTATTTTTTATTCTTTTACCTTTAATGTGATAAATATGTTTGCAGTATGTTAGATAGTATATTAATAATGAGAATTAACTTTATTCTCAAGAGAATAATGTGTTTGTCAAAAGCAAATACATACACTTGCTGCCACTTCAGTGTCTGTTTTATTTTGTCTTATTTGTCTTGTCTTATGTTTTGAAGGACCTCAACCTTACCACACTGACTTTGCCAAGCACTCCATGTGTCATCATCCTTGGTAAGCAAATTGATGTGCATTACTTAAGAATAGCACTGATTTGACAAAAAATGTTTTTTCTCAATCTCAAAGTTGTGGGCAGCTAAACTGGAGAGCTCTCGGATTATGTGTGTTTCAGGTGGTATCACATGGCTGTTGACCAGACGATTGTGAATGACCATGTCCACAGCCCATTGACTGCATTGAGCTATTTATTTAGTCTCTACTATGTGCTCAATATACGATATCCAAAGGATGCAGCTTTGTCACTGGAGTTTATGCAAAGGTTGGTATCCTACAAGGGCTGTTTCGACAAGAAATATATTACTGAATTTACGCTACCAAGTTTGTATTTGTCTTTTGTCTGATTATGTGCAACAGAAGTCTCCTGGGGATCAATCCTGGACGAGGGCCCAAAGCAGACCAGAAAGGTAAAAAGGCGCACAAGATTCATCCTAAATAGTTAAAGTTCCTCTCTGAACTAAGTGACTACCAAAATCCATGGAGAATCTAATTGAGGTGAGTTGGAATATATCTAAATTAAGTGAGCAAACCTCATGTCAACAAAAACTCAAAATGTGTCTTATAAGAACGAGGCAACTCCGGAGTTTGTTCATCAAAAACATGATCCTGTCAAAAACAAGGCATGGAATTAGAACAACTTACTTAGCTTACTGTGTATGTGTGTGTTGCAGTTCATGCAGGAGTCTCCAGGTGTGTGTCTCTCACTACTGCAGTGCACCACGGTGGCCAAGGAGAGATGACAAACTCCATGCTGTTCTACTGGAGCCAGTGCCACCATGTGTGTGTGAGGTTAAGCAGTGTGTTTGTGTGTGAGAGACTCGTAAAATGTTGTTTACTATAACATTCTGTTAGCCTGTTCGTATCGGTTTACATGTCAGTTTATTCAGTTTGTTTATGCTACAATGTATTCTTTACTTTGATTTTTCTCATCATGTCATGGCTGTGTGAGAATGTGATTGTGTGAATGTTAGTGCGTGTGTGAGTTTGAATGCCAAAATGAGTACTGGAGTGGCCATCACAAAACCCTGACCTGAATCCCATAGAAGATTTGTGAAGTGAACTGAAAAAGCATGTCCGAGCAAGGAGGCCCACAAACCTGATTGAGTTACACCAGTTCTGTCAGAAGGAATAGGTAAAAATTCCGGCAAAGTATTGTGAGAAGCTTGTAGAAAGCTACCCCAAGCGTTTCATTCAAGTTAATCAATTAAAAGGCAATGCCACCAAAATACTAACAAAATGTATGTAAACTTTTGGACCCATTGAAAATCTGATATAGTACATAAAAGCTGAAATAAATCTGTCTCTTAGTTATTATTTTGAAATGACCTCTTATGGAAATGAAGTAGATACCCTAATTGATTTAACACAAATAATGTACGGTAACATGACATGTAGAGTTGTGAGAAATTGATTTTGAATGTCTTTAGCCTAGGTGTATGTAAACGTTTGCCCTTAACTGTACTTCAAATCCGGCTCCAGTTGCACCCATGTAGCCACAGCATTCCACTCTGAGGTACATAACATCATTATGAAGTGTGACCTGCTGGTATTACCCCCGCAAAAGTGGATAACTTTCATCTCCTTGCAGTATTCAAGGGTATAATTTCCATTGTAATCGGTGTGGATAATAGCTTGAGTGACACAATGGCTTCGCTTCTGTTCTGGAATCCTCTTGGAGTGTTGCCCTGTATTGTGGAGGTGAATGCTTTGGAGACATGTATGTAATTGCATTGCTATGATATGAGTATAGCACAGCCTTATTCTTTAGGACCATGCAGAACCATTTAGGGGGCAAGGGTTGAAAATGAATTAATTAATGAAAGGCATTCCTACTGCAGCAGACTGCTAGTATGCCCTCAAGCAATGCATATTACCCCAGAACTCCCAACTCTTCCACAGATATGCCTCCACATTTTTCAACTAGCTGTCTGTCGACCTGGCCAACAACTTTAGAAAGTACTGTTATTTGTCATTTTACACATATTTTATTATGGGACTTCGACTGGTTTTGAGGCATAATGGCTAAGTCTAAGTATTATCTTATATTATTCAGAATAAGTACACCATTCAGAACTGCATTTGACAGGACTACCATGCAAATATTTGCATTAGTACCTAAAGAGATAATCAGCAACTTCTCCAGGTTCATGTTGAGATTATGTTGTCTTTAAAAATAACTGCACAGCAATAACTGCCAGGACTTTATTTTTATTTTCAGTTGTTATTTTCATTTGAGTTTTTTATGAGTGCAACCCTCATACAAGTCTTGATTTGGTCCTAAATGGAACAGGCTAAGGCTGCCAATGTTGTGGATATCATCAAACACTGCTATTGAAGCAATTCCTTTTGCTTCTTGATTTTTGAGGCACAGCCTATGATTGCAATTGCTACATTGCTGTCCGGATCCCATTCTGAATGGTACTTATTCTGAATAATATTGCAAAATAGCAGAAAGAACCGTGGAAATGGCAGCATTCATGTTGAAATTTGATAACTAGTAATACATTTAAATGACAATTCAGCATGGAATGAATTTCTGAAACTGCCTCATTACCAAAATAGACATTAAAGCACTGCAGTAATGGGAAGACATTCTAACAGTAGGGGAAGTCATTATGACTCAGCAAAATGTTTATAGTCATGTGGTGACTTTAATACCTAAACAGAAAATATTTTATTACACATGAATGAATACTATTAGGAATAATATTTTTATATACTACGAATATTAAGTATCAAGTACTTGCTACAGACTTATGCCCCAGTTGCAAAGCACATACCAAAGACCCTTGTCAGTATTTCAAGAACAGAATTTCAATACTTGAGGAACTTTGTCTGCATTTTAAAGTACATGCCACCATCTCAAACTTTCTAGAGGACCACAGTCTTTGTTTACAGTCTGCAGCAGAACATTATTTTCTACTCTTGTTTCCTCCAGAGCTTCAAACAGAGGCAATTTCAGATGACTGGGAGTTTGACAGTGAAAGTGTTTATTTAAAAAGTGCATCTCCATGTTGTGGATAAGCAGCTGCAATTACATGGGTGCTCTTTGATGAATCTTAAATTTTCTCTGGAGTGTCATTCATAATGTAAACAATTATACACAAGTGTTCATTCTTTGAAACACAAATTACACCATGCTCAAAAAACTACCCTGATTGCTAAATTATATCAAATATGCTCTGAGCTGAATATGATGGTATTGGTATTTAAATCAGTTTCCAACTAAGTAAAGGTATTTTAGAGCATGTTACTGAGTTAACATGTATCTGTATTAAAAAATATATATATATTACATTGGTGAGAGGTGTAGCATGGTCCATAGGCCAGCCAACTCTCAAGCCATATGCAAATAATAACAACTATAAACAATGCTAGTACAGTTATCTCTCTTGAACACATAGTGGCCATAAAAGTAAACTTTTCAGAATTCCATAGTGGCCATGAATGAGCAACTCTTCCTCAGGTGACCGAGAACGTCAATGCAGGACATGATCAGACTGTCAGTAAGAACAGTCGGTTAACAACTACATAGAGAGGGATATTATAGTGGGGTTGCATTGCATAAACCCATCAATACAACGACGAACGCACATTTGAGAGTTCCGTGTTGCTGTCACGCCAAATTTGATCTGGGCTACAAAAATGATCCGGGTAAAGAAATGACATCCTAAAACAGCTGTTATAGCCATTGTGACGTACTTATAAGTTATGTTACAGCGTCCGTTGCTATGCCGACGCTGTCAGCCTTACTACATTCCGTGGTGACAAAGATTCTAAGACAACTCAGCGATTTCTCTGGTTTAATGGGATATTTTCCAGCCTTAAATGCGATCGTATTAGTAAACGGCTATAGATGTCATCTAAATTGCAAGTAGTTGGTTATATCCCTGAATATGAATTCAATGTTTTTAACAGAAAATAATAATAATAAATGCGATTTTATCCATGGAAATAGCTATACAAAAAAGCAAAATAAATGTTGTGGCCGCAATCGGCATCATAGACGTCAGAAGGAAATGTCACTGACAAAAAATAAAATAAAGAAGTTGGCTCTCTTTGTAGTGGTTTGGGCTGGAAATGAGCTGTAAGAGCGGAATAAGTGCCCGAAGTGAAGCACAACACTGCATGCTGAACGTAGATAAGATCGCTGTAAGGTTGCTTTCCGTAGAGGATTTCAGCTGCTGCTCCCATATTACTAAAAATGCTGTAGCGGTGGCTAGCTATAAGTGCATACCGGCGTATGAGTGCTGTGTGCGTTGTGTTGATCGTAGCGTAGTGCTGGCTGGCGGAGCAGCTAACTGATTTGTGAGACGTGAGATTGAACTGCTGTACCCATCAATATACTTTTAGACTGGGAAGGCTTCCTAGGTTTAGAGAGAGGGTGGTGCGAAGTGTGAAATGAGAAGAAAAAAGAAAAAAGGTGCCAGAAACTTGTTCCTGGCTGGGCTTGAACCAGCAACTTCATGGTCTATAGACTGTAACACTGACCACTAAGCCACGAACAGACTAACTGTTAAGAATGGAAATGTTTCAGACTAAAAAGATATGGCTATTTTGCATGTGTATGCAAGATTTTGATTGGCTCGTGTAGGTGAAGGATTGGCTGGTGTCAGTAAAATGTCCAGTAGGGAGACATTTTGTTTGTGGGATAGGCGGCAGGAAGAAGAAGAAAAAGAAGAAGAAGGAAAAAATCCTCTTAGTTTGGGGCTTTATTGTGTGGACGTGAAGTTGTTTATGAATTCTGTCTGTTGAAATGGGGTGAGAATGTACAGAATTTAATGATTTTAAGGGCTGAGTGTCTGTGGCTCTTGTGGTTATTTCTGTGGGGAACCCTGAAAAGTGCCATACTCTCGGTGCTGTATAGGTATTGGGCATGCCGCCCCGCCAAGGCATAACTTGGAGGGATGGCATACCTGCCATCCCAATAGCTACACAATTTTACATGCTGGTATATCAGTATTCCATATATGGACATTAACCATATGACAAGGCAGCTGCACATCTAATACAGTGTTCATGTAATATAAATTCAGTATTAAAGGGTGATCATTATGGTCTATTATGAAAGTGTTTTGAGTTGTGTAGCTTTAAAATTTGAACTTTAGAAGGTTATTGTATTTGTTTCCTATGTAATATCAATAGCCCTGTATTCATGTAATGCCATGAGGTGTATTTTTAATACCTGAATAGAAGAGATCTATAAGAACACTGTATATGTTTACTTTTAAATTATTTATTATTATAATAAATTTCATTCCTGAAGAGTTTTAACAACAGCAAAAGTATCAATGTCTCCTTTTCTCTTTCTACCTAAAATTCCAGGAATCAAACACATCTTCTGATTGCCACAATGCAACAGATTGCAACAATTCCATTTCAAGTGTGAGACGTGAGATTGAGCTGCTGTAGCCATTGGTATAATTTTTTGGACTGGGAAGGCTTCCGTAAGTTTTGAGAGAGGGGGCGGTGTAAAGTGTGAGAGGGAAAGAAGAAAGAAAGGCGCAGGAGTGGGAGAGAGGAGTGGGAGAGATTGGAGGGAAGATTGTTAGCTGTCCAGATAGTTTTAAAAGCGATAGATAACCAATGCTGTATTGCAAATGGGAGTAAATGCCATCTGTTTTCTTCCAAGTTAAATAAACAAGTTAAAGACTGAATCTTTGCTGTCTTCTGAACTTTGCTCACGCTACAAGAACACTGCAGAAATTAAGCACTTACCCATGGCCTTACACAAGTAACAATTCCATTTTAAGTAACTTAACTTAGAACATCACCGGCCAAAGCAGTTACGTTACAAAATGGTGCAAGTTTGTCAATATAGCTAACCTTATCTACATAGCTAACATTTTGTATTCAAAATTAAACAATTACATTGACATTATGTATTGTAGTAATACAATGTCCCTTCCTGGCACCACAGGAGGACAGCTGTAATACGCTAAATATCTTCCTTGCATCACAAGCTTGAACTGTCATAATATCTCTGCTTATGTTTAGTAACATATTCTTTCTATGTGGGAAATTTGAATGATTTACGGATTTTGCTCCGAAGATCTTTGAGAAAGATCTTCTCCTGCTTTGCGGGGTAAGTTTTTCCAATTCTTTACCTGGGTTTGTTTTTGGATGGATTCTTATGCTCACATGACCATAAAATTAAGCTTAGATAATTCTGATCTTTTATTTGTTCTCTAAGAATTACATATTTCCTGTCAGGATGCTAGCATTTTGTGAATTTGAGACAAATGTACAAGGTGGTTAGTCAGGTACAGGGTACAGGTGTACTCATGGTCAGAAAAGACCAACATCAGGTGCTCTGGCAAGTGCTGACAGAAACCAGCGCTCATTTAACCCTGACATCCAGATAAACTATCTTTTCAGAAATCTGAAAAAAAAATGAAAGTGGAAGGCCTACATATCAAAAATCACATTCATTTTCAAACACCTGGCTCCTTTTTGTATGGAAACCTAAAACAAATTCCTTCCAGTTATAATTACAATAATTAAAAATAATTAACTAAGTGTTAACTGTAAGGAGGACTATATGGAGGTTTTTCCATTTCATACTGCGCATAACTCTTGCTGTGACTGTCTAGTGATACACTCTACTCCTGGCCTGACATTTAGTACACCAGGTGAGAGATGAGGGAGTGTGATGATTTTATTCTGTCCTGTGTAAAGTCGGCTACAGAATATAGATTTTATTAAATTGACTGATTAATTAAGGGGTTGAAACTGGACATTATCATGAACAATGCCCTGAACCCACATATAGTTTAGAGCATTAAATGAGTGTTACAACTGTCCCATGGCACTGTTACAACTGCCTGTGACACAAGGACAATTGTTTATTTGTTTATTTAAAGGACTCCCATTAGCTGATGCCGTGGCAATCAGCTACTCTTCCTGGGGTCTACACCTGACATACTGTACATAACACGTTACATGATAAACATTAAATTACATTAATATACATTAAATAGCATCAAAACACATTCATATAAAATGCAAGAATTACATTGATATAAAATTAAAAAAACATTTAAAAAAAAATTACATTCATATAAATTTCAAAGCCAGTCAACATTGAACATACATTTAGGTTAAAATACTCATTAAAAATCAGTATACAGATGATGTTTAAAAGGATGAGAATTATACAACTCATATGAAGTGGAACACGAATATTGAAAAGCTAGCCAGAGTTATACCTCCTACTATTCAGTCTGTCATCTTTTTATTAGGTGGATATTAAGGGGTAAATTATTCCAGTTTGTTATGGCTCTGTAAATGTTTTTTTTTCATTGAGTTAGTCCTTGGGCTGGGTACCACAATATGACCTTTACCTGTAAATCTGGTGTTGTGGTTATGTGTGTTATTGCAGTAAACTATTTGGTCGAATAAAAATGTTGGCAACTTTGAGTTCATGGTGCAGCTGAAAAATGGAAATTGGAAATCCTTTGCTCAATGGTGAGCCATGAGAGGCTGGAGTGCAACTTTTCGGTGCTAGTCCTAATAGAGCAGCCCAGAACAAGTCTAGCAGCCCTGTTTCGTGCGACTTGTAGTTTTGCGAGATTTGTTTTGGATGCAGATGACCATACTGTTCAGTACGGAAGAGGATTAGGGCCACGTGCAATTTTTTTTTGAGTTCTGACTTTATTCTCAGAATTCTGACTTTAAAGTCAGAACTCAAAAAAAAATTTTCACATGTGACCCTAATCCTCTTCCGTAGTTCAGCAATAGTCCAAGTGGAAATGAATGATTTAGAAACCTGACCCAGCATGTGTGATTGTACATAGGGAGAACACTTTCTTGTGACTGCAATGCCTCGGCCCATTTTTCTAACTGTATTCACGTGCTCGGTCCATGATAGGTGACTGTCAAGGACTAGGCCCAGCAGTTTAGCTTTGTCTACCTGTTGTATTGGTTCACCAGATATGGATAGCTCCAGTTTAGGCTCAGAAATCAATTTGTGTTGTGACCCAAAGACAATACCTTTAGTTTTAGATATATTTTAGGCAAATTTATTTGTTTTGATCCAATCATATACTATTTTCAACTCGCTAGACAAAACTTGATTTAATTCATGGCATGTAGTTGCCGCATTAATAAACAATGGAATCGTCAGCGTTCATTATTATACCTGCCTTTTTCACAGCAGAGGGCAAGTCATTAGTAAAAATTGAAAATAAGAGTGGTCCCAGACAACTTCCTTGAGGTATACAACATGCTAAACTACTACAATTTGACAGACTACCGTTGTAAAAGACCTTCTGACATTTAAGCTTTTCAATTAAAATTTATTTCCAAGAGGTCATTTCAAAATAATAGCTAAGAGATTTATTTCAGCTATTATGTAAGGTATCAGATTTTCAGTGGGTCAAAAGTTTACATTGTAGAGGAGCGCGGAACAAAAGGACTACAAGACGGTTTGTTAGATGCAATACACCAGAGTGTCTCTTTACTATTTACTTCCTGATAAATACAGACAAACATGTCACTCTCGAGCGCCCGCTCAACATACCGGCCCCTCTCTTAAAGGAGCCCAGTCCCAAGTGTCAGCCCAACCCTGTGACTAATACTGGGCAAATATGAGTGAATCCTTATGTGATATCCCTCGCAACATAGACTTTGTTAGTATTTGGTGACATTGTATTTTACTTGCTTAACTTGAATAAAATGCTTGGGGTAGCCTTCCACAAGCTTCTCTCAATATTTTGCCTGAATTTTTGCCCATTCGTCCTGACAGAACTGGTGTAACTCAGTCAGATTTGTGGGCCTCCTTGCTCAGACACACTTTTTCAGTTCGGTCCACAAATTGCCTATGGGATTCAGGTCAGGGCTTTGTGATGGCCACTCCAATACTTTCACTTTGTTGTCTTTAAGCCATTTTGTTACAACTTCAGAGGTATGCTTAGGATCATTGACCTGCTGGAAGACCCATTTGTGAGGAAGTTTTAACTTAATCTAGTTAAATCTGGTGTTCTTCGGATTAAAAGCCTCACCATTTTTCTTCCATACATAGCACTGATCCTTATGGCCAAATAGTTCAATTTTAGTTTCATTTGACCAGAGAAAACTCCTCCAAAAGGCTAGGTCTTCATCCTGGTTATTACCTGCAAACTTCATTTTTTTATCCCGGTCTTGGAGTAAAGGCTTCTTCCTTGCGTGACAGTCTTTCAGGCTATGGCGATGTAGGATTCTCTTAATGATGGATGTAGATACTTTGGTACCTGATGCCTCCAATTCCTTCACCAGTTCTTTTGTTGTTGTCTTGGAGTTCAGTTGAACCTATCCAACCGACGTTTGCTCAGCTCTGGTATTTAATTTGTGCCTCCTTCCTGAACAATGCAGTGTCTGTGTGGTCCCAAGATTTTTATATTTGCATACAATTATTTGTACAGATGATCATGGTATCTTCAGTTGTTTGGAAATTGCTGCTAAGGAGGAACTGGACTTGTGGAGGTCCACAGTTTTTTTTCTGAGAACTTGGCTGAGTTGCTTGGATTTCCCCATGGTATCAAGTGCAAAAAGACAATGGCTTTAAATGTAGGCCCTTACATACAGCCACAGGTGCCAATTAAGTCCCAATTAACTTTTAATTATGACAATTGACTGACCAGAAGCTTCTAAAAAGTCATTACATCAATTTATGGAATCTTCTAGACTGTTTAAAGAGACAGTCAACTTGGTGTATGTAAACTTTTGACCCGATGGAATTCTGATATAGTGAATTAAGTCTCTAATCGATTATTTTAAAATTACCTCTGATGTGAACAAAGTAGATGCCCCAACTGACTTACCAAAAGAAATGTATAGTAACATGAAATGTTTGGAGTTGTGAAAAACTGAGCTTGAATATCTTTAGCCTAGGTGTATGTAAAGTTTTGGCCGTAGCTCCCACTTTTTTGTTGGGGGTGGGGGGGAGTTTCAGAATTCCTGGCCTATGGAATGGAATTTACCCAGCAGTAGCCTTGTGTGTCTGCCTGTTTGTAGCTGACCTTTTTTTCAGAGTGGGGGGAGGGGGGTTGCTTATCAAATGGGACCCCGATTGACATGGGGTTATTTCACATACTGATTACAACTACAATAATAATAAACTTGCTTTCTTAGTCATAGTGGACATTTTATAGATCAATAATGTATAAACTTGAATTAATATTGAAGAACTTTTTGAATATCCTGCAAACAGATAAAACCGCAGATAGATGCAGTTTTATGTATGGACAGATGAACCACAGATAAATGAAACTTAATGCATTTGGAAATTGGTATACAAAGTGAAAACCAAAGCCGCCTTGGGACTACGATGTAATTGTACATTTTAAAGTGCTCAATCAAAATTTTCACACACTGTTAAGCCTGTGGTTTTATTTCTATAGGATTATCAAGGAGAATGAGAACCTTGTAATAATGTATGAGTTTCAGTTTGCATAGTATCATACATTTATACAGAATCCTAAATCCTAATGTGGTTATCACAAATATATATATATATACAAATGGTTTAAATCATTGCGCTACACACACACACACACACACACACACACACACACACACGTTTGATGCCAGGTGTCCATATACTTATGGCCATGTTGTGCATATGCATACTAAACAGGGCAAAAGTATTAGGACACTTGTTTTTTTTTTTTTTTTTAACATCTAGGTAGAAAAGAATTCAATTAATACATGTACATTTACTGAATAACAAACCAAAGTATAATCTTTTTTTCTATTTCTACCAGCAATAACACAAAAAGATGTGTTTCACTTAAAAATAGACAACTTTCCTCTAAATAGCCTCCATTGGCTTTAATTACAAATAAACAAATTATTGGAAGTCTGTCCAATCATTTTGCAAAGTGGGAGGTAGACAGGGAGAAGGGAGGTGGTGGAGTAAATAAATTGAGAGAACTGTTATCTAAGGTTTTTTTTAATTTTTTTTTTTTAACCACAGGTAGCCGGATACTTTTAGCGTGAAGTGCAAGAAAATAGGCACTAAAGATCCAACAAATATGGCAAAGAAGAAGGAGGCTTAGATATGCAGGGCCAAGTAAACATATTGTGGCAAGAAGGTTATTCCCAGCAAGGAATGTGAAGGAAAGATTCCCAGGTAGAGTGTTCAGTACATACTCAGAAGGGTCCAGCTGATGGCCAGTAATGTTAATGTGTTGTCTTACCAGGTGATGTGTCTTACCAGGTGATGTGTTTCTTCTATGATAACCTGAAATTTGAGGACTATTTATAAAAAGTGCTGTAATTTCTACATGGTGAAACTGAAATGTATAAAATGTATGAAAACCCTTAATGTCCTTAAATAAAAGCTGAGTGAATTGTTCGAATACAAATCTAAAATTGTGGAGTACAGAGCCAAGTCAAGACAAAATATGTCATTGTCCCAAATATTTATGGAGCCTGCTGTACAGGGCACTGTATGTGCCTCAACGTTGCAAAATCACAGACTATGCCATGCTTTCCTGTCTGAATAGTGCTAAATGCTCTAAATTAACCCTGATGGATGTATCAAACCCAATGCGTTACATGTAACCATGGTAACAAGTGAGACTGATTCCCAACATTCTTATTATGGATATAACATTAAGTCTCTGCATTTTCAACAGTAATGTGGCAACGTGAAAGCCAGTAGTTCCACAAGCAATTAGAGTTTCTTGAAATTATTTTACTGGGCAGTTAGATAATGATGTTTGGATGGCCAGTAAATCTGTCCCTTTGCGAAGTGCACATTCAGACAGAACACTTGTGGCCCTACTTTGGAAACAATGCAAGTACAAATGCACTTAAGCGCAAGAGAAATTGCTAGTTTCACCTTGTGCAAATGGAATGTTTTTTCGACAGCACCAGGATTCATAGTTTAATACTGCAGTAAACCTGTTTACCTGGTTGGACTGTGCAATACGGGGCGTGTCAACAGAAACAATTGGTGCTGTGCAAGTTTTTTGTAGAAAAATTCATTTGTGTTTAAACCAGACCAGACCAGGTTTTCTTTGTGGTGAGTTCTGCACTACATAACCATACTCCTTGGAAGTGACATAGACCCCACAGAGGGTACATTACAGGGCTTTCCTATGGGCTTTCCTATGGAGAGGGGCAGAGTTGTAACAATTGTGATGGTGATTACCGAGGCAGAGTGCACAAGAGAGCAGGGATTGGCTGGCTGTGGATTTGTATCTTTACATTGTAGAGGAGCGCGGAACAAAAGGACTGCAAGACGGTTTGTTAGATGCAATACACCAGAGTGTCTCTTTACTATTTACTTCCTGATAAATACAGGCAAACATGTCACTCTCGAGCGCCCGCTCAACATCCCGGCCCCTCTCTTAAAGGAGCCCAGTCCCAAGTGTCAACCCAACCCTGTGACTAATACCGGGCAAATATGAGTGAATTATGTGTCCTTATGTGATATCCTTAGTGAGTGTAGATTCATCTTATCAAGTGCATGTCTGAAATGAATAAAACCTAGTTGAAGTGGTGACATTTTTTTATTTTTAAGTGGTATTTTAAAAATTGAAAAAAAAATTGAAAGAAAAACAGCTATAGTAAATTCAAACTAATGCGCAGCATGCTTTCCCATCCTCTAGTTTGCGAGTGCAGTGCCTGTCAAGCACAGTAGTGGCAGCAGCGCAATGGAGAGGCCGACTGGAGGGTGTCCCTGTCAGCTGCCTTCTCCTGGCCAGTCTGGGAATATGCACCCTGCAGAATTGTTCATAATGGGACCCATTTACTGTAGCTTTTAGTACTGACATATAAATGGACAGTATATCTTGTTGGAGGAGGAAAATAAATATTGAAATGAAAATTATTAACTCACCTTTCTATTGATATCACGATAATGATTTGTATGGACACTTATAATGTATCTTTCATAATGCACTTGCCCTTTGGTGATGACAGAATTAGCAGTTGGCTGTGGTGCTACTGCACTGTATTTAAAGGGAAAGAATTGGGGTGATCTGATTGGTATTAATGAAACCAAAACACCACCACACTCACAGTTAATTATTCTTATCAAACCAGCCTCTATTACAACTGTACCACGGTTGCAATAATTCCTGGAGTCATGAAATTGCAGAAATTGTGTTGGACATGCATAATTTGCAGCAACTTGCATTAGAACAAGCATTGGACAACTGTGCATTACTGCAAAAATAGGGCCCTTTATATTTACTAGTACTGCTCATTTAGAAATAGCATTTAATTTTTTTCTAATTTAAGTGCGCTTTACATATATTGTGGACCCACTCATGAATTTTCAGTGAATATACATTATTATACTGTTGTAGGTACAGTTGGTCAGTCTGTGCCGTCCAAATAGAAATGACTTTCTTTAAGGACATGCAGCGCATCTGACGCGCATCTGATGACATCATCAGTGCGTTCCGCATTCTAGATCCTTGTCACACGTCACGGGTGTGAAGATTCAACTCCCCCCCATCAGGTATAAAAGTTAGGGACAGTAATCACCCTGCCCCTCATTTTTCATCCCCTGTTTTTGCACTACCTCTTCCTGCACCTTCACCAATTGTCCCTTGAGTGCCCACATACTGTGGAACTCCTATGGGTCTAACTCAAGTTCTCACAACTCTGGAGAACTCCAATTCAAAGTGTTTGCAGAACGCCTAAGATCGCTTCAGTCACCGATTTATCTAAACGCACAGATAAAGTCTCTGTATGCAGCAACCAGGCTCTGCCAATTTAGCTCGCCTGCGGCGACTAAGCCTGATCCATCCCGCGTGGAAACCAGCGCACGCCCGATGCTGCACCAACTAACCACGACGAGCTCTAGGAAGAAGAACATTGCCGACGACCGACCAGGGGGGACAAGAACATTGCCGTTGCTAAGGAACAACGATTCGGTTTTCACGCCCTACATCTGGAAACCTCCACAATTTCACAACGCCAAGACTGTTCTCTCCAGGACCCCACAGCGACCACCGGAGGCTGCTACCTGCGTGAATGGATGGTTTCCGTTTTGTCTTTTATAGTAATTTGTGCTGGCGATGTAATCTTAGGAAAACAATCATATTCATGGTCTTTCTCTCTCTTTCTCCCTGACTAACTTTACAACCCTAACGACACCACACCCGTTGTATAGCGAATAACTAGCTTGGTTGCATGTGTTACTTAAGAGCTGAAGTTACACTTCACTCTGCGGCACTACCGCTCCTTCGTAGCTGAGCTAAATTATTCAGCCACGCCAGTTACACTGTACCCCACACATACGCGACCAACCCGCCGTTTACCCTTCCCCCTTTCGTCTACAAAGGGACACATGCGCATACGCAACAGCATACGCACCCCTACCTACCCGTATTTATCAGTTTCCCCATTCAGATTAGTTTGTGTATGTTCTGTTTGTACGTTTGTTTAATAAATAATGTATTCGTCAAAATAGCCTATCCAGAACTATATCCTTCAGGTTATGGTAAATCTTTGATTTAATTATCCTTAATATTTGTCATTTTGATTTATTAATTGAAGTTCCAAATTTATGGTCGGACAGTCTAGATAACTGTAATTTTATGAGACTGATTTTTAATTGTGCGGTTATACTGCTTTGGCTACATAAGTGGTGCTCAATGGAAGAATATAGAAATATAATCCTGACCTAAGTAATACCCCTTGTAAGGCTATTGTCATTTCCCCTACACTGTTACAGTACAATTATTATAGAGCATGTTCTTTGAATGTCTAAAGCTGTTCCAAAAGTTTAATATTCGTATTCTGTCACTGCCCCCAACCAGCCCCCCTTAAAGTGATTGTAAAGTGGCTGAAAATAACCAGTGAATATGGCTGAAAACAACCATAAATTATCACAGAGAGATGTATCCACTAAACATCCACCAAATATATTTTTAATGTAATGTCAATAACTATAATAATACACATTTCAAATCAGACATAAAAGCCATATTGGAAAAACCTCAAGATTTTATGGGTGTGGTTGGGAGTGGCCAGCACACCCCACCTCCCCAATGAACTCCTCCCAAATGGTCCCACCCACAAGTAAATAAACACACATGGCTAAACAAACACACATGAGACACATACAAACAGTATCCCAGATGCTCAACAGCACCAAATGCAATTTGTAAAATTTACACAAAGATCTCACAATTCTGTGGCATTCTGGTTTTGGTGTAAATTTTGCCTTTTAAACAAGATTATATGATTCCATCTATGATTTTAACAAAAACAGGAAATGTGATGCCCTACATATAGCCTACTGTCGCCTACTTCATAAATGAAAACAATTAGCAATAGTCCATACCCAACTTCTCCATAATAGAGAATATTTCCAGCGCATGATTTGGTGCAAATAAACCTTCAAGGTGAATGTATATTTTGGTACTGAAATAACTGATATTCTATGTTCTGCAGTGGTTAACATGAGTATATAGCCTATTGTAGTATATAGCCTTATGGTTATGAAAGACACTTGATGAGAACATTAGGTAGTTTTATTGTTGCTAAGTTCAGGGGTGTCATGCAAGCCAAAATTCTGGGGGGGCACAAATTAGAGTGGGGGCATGGGGGTCCTTCCCCAGAAAATAAGAAAATAATGATGCAATTTTCTGCAATTTGACATGTATTCAAAAGACTTTTGGGGGATTATTTTAAAACTTCACTAAATCAGTTTTTGTAGCTTAGTAATCTCCCACTTTATATTAGGGTAAATACTGTATATTTATTTAGAGATTTTCATGTCAATTATTTGTGCTGTTATGGTTACTGAAAATGACACTCACTTATTCACTCACTTCTACACTAGCTTCTACACTGCTGCCACTTTTCTTGAAAAAGAGCTAAATCTTGTCTGCTTCACCCAAAAATTTTAAGGTATAAATTCACATAAAAACACAGCATTTTGACAACATTATTATTATTATTATTATTATGTTGTTGTTGTGAGAATCATCATTAAGCTATTCACTTACCTTTACCTGCTTCACACAGATCAGCAACTTTAACTGCCTGATCATCATCATCATCCCTTGATTGGTCTGAAATGGTCATATGAAAGAGGGAACAAATCTATCAATTAAATCTGCAGACATTTCCATGAAAGAAAAATAGCCCATCACTATAAATCTCACCTAAGATAACCTACCTCTTGCACTATCAACCTCCAGACTGAGGACATGGCTGGGGCTTTCTGCCGTTTTTTTTTAAAAGAATGACAAGATTTTCCTCTGCATCTTGACCTGGAGATATCAAATGGAATTCAGTGTTTTGCTAACTATAACCTGTGATACTGGTGGTAAAAACTATCAGCTCACTGCCATAAGATTCACACAGCTCTCCTTTACCAATATTAAATAGGATGCTATGCTATCACAAGTCACGACTAGCTAGCGAGCCAGAAGGCTAAACAACCGGGTTGAGGGATGGCTACTAACTTTAGCTGGTACTAGCCAACTCCAGTTGATGCTCTACTAACTACTTCAGCAACACACCGTTAAGCTGTAGCCCAGAGACTGTAAAAAATATGGACAAAGCTACTGTGACGTCACCCATTGACTCTCCGTGGGTCTCCGAAAATACGTTTTGAACCTCAATGGCGGGCGCGGCCATTTTGGAGTTGGAGCCAAAACCACAGAGTTTAAAAGCCGCTCTGTGATTTATACAATTTGATTGACAGTCCGGTGCGGAAAAGCCCATCAACCTGAACGAGGCTAGCTGACTGTCTGCCGTTATGTTTTAAAATATATTATCAGATGTTTACGGAGTTTAATTTCCATCCGTGACTGTACTGTCATGTAATCACGTTATATGTATGACATTAAAAATACAATTAGGCTATGTTCAGTTATCTTCAATTCATGTTTCTCAGCAAAACGAATATGCTTAACTAGCATATCAGCTTGCCAGTGAGCTAGGTAGGCTATCCGTGGTTAGCTCACGCATTAGCAATATGAACCACAGGGGAAGAACATTGACTACACTGATGGTCAATCAATCGGAGATGTGTAGGCTACTGGTGATTTGACTAGGCTAATTTTCGTATAACTGTCTGGTAGATCTGCTGTTAACCGAGCAAGTTATCGTCGTAGGTTTTCGCCAGTCAGTTAATGAGCCAGTAACTGCTACTACTAGCTACTCCATCGCCGTTTGTGGTGTTCACTTGCTGGGTGACGCTAGCTGACCGATCGTTCGCAAATCACTTTCTACCGAATAAAAATTAACACTGTCAGCGGTTATTAACAAATCTACCAAGTATTTTAATAACTGATCTGCAGGCGTGTAAATATGACAACGCACTTTGTACAGCAAGTTTTCCACCTGGTGCATGAAGACAAAAATAATGTAGCCTACATTGAATTTCTAATTATTATTAGGCTATCGTTTTTTTCTTGTAAATCATCAAAACCAATGGAGAAAAGCCAATATACGCAAGGAGCCCCCAGAACCGATTCTGAGAACCACTGTCTTAAATGCCTAGCTTGTCGGTCTCTTAAATGCTAAAAACATATTCCTTTCTAAATGCCAAGATGGTTAATTTCGTTAAATTCTGTGTGTGTGATTTCAGCAAATGAACCTTGAGACTCTTAATTCGCTTCGTGAAACTGAAAAAGTGTTTATCCCAAAATCGGGATTATAGTAGCTTTGTCACATGCTTGAAGCATGGCCCAGGTAGACATTTACGGAATGTACACGACTGACAAGCCGCCAAACACGTCTGACAGATTGAATGTTTGCCGGTTAAGGTTAGCTAGCTAGTCAAATGGCTTGGTAGCCGAAGTTGCGAACTGTTTTAGCATAGGCTACTACTGGACTACCAAATATAGCAAGCTGATTACGCTTTCTGCCAACTAATTATTTGGTTAAGTAGGCTAAAGGAAATAGTAAAAATGACTCGGCTACCGAAAAACTTAAGAGGAGGATTATTTTATGGTCGTCTAGTGCAGCTGTAAATAGCACACGCCATAATCAAATCACCACGAAATGGGATGCCTGCATTTTCAGACTTAGCACAGGCGGACCGTAGCCGGAGCCGCAATGGCAAGGCCAAGAAGCGCCACCGCCCACCCCAGTGACCATAGACTGTGGCCCCTACTGTAGCATAGTCCTCCGAAGTAATCCGGAAGTGACGCAAGCTGTACCTCATTGGTCCAGAACAAATATTGGCCCTGTGCCCAAATGATGCAATAAATCATAAAATAGACCCATGGACAGTCATAAGACGAATAAAATACACATATTATGACTATTTGTTCTTGTGAGAAAAAATTAGTGGCTTTGTATTTTTATTGCATTTGTACCGTAGACTTACATGGAAACCGGATATGAAAACACCTATACTGGAGCCATCCGTAGTGGCGCTAGTGAGCAACCAGGAACTACAACACCAGGAAATGAGCTTCAAAAACGAAGTCTGGTTTTGGCCGCTTGCTGTAGCCTACATCTCCAGCATCGATGCACAATAGTGTTGTGTTGTTCGCGAACGATTCATCAAAAGAATGAATCTTTTGGGTGAACGAACTGAATCACTTCCTGAAGCGATTTGTTCGCGAACGTGAATTGGTCGTTCACTGACTGACTATCGTGCGCAGACTATCCATTCAGTGATTCATTCACTGAACGTACTAGTGGCCAACCCTAGTGACGCAACTGATTCGGTGAACGAATCTTTTTCTACTGAATCAGTACATTGAAAATAACTGCTTTGCCCATCACTAAAGGTGCGGTCACACTACAGTTCACGCTTGCGAAATCATTACGGACCCCGCAGCAGGAGGCTCAAAGCTAAACGGTGAACTATGTGGCTGCGAACGCTAAAATAAATAATTTTTAAAAATGTTAGAATAAGATATGTTTACAATCGACTCCAGTTTCCCGCGACACGCCAAACCATGCGGCCTCTCTCATTGTTTGCATATTCCTTTAAAGTTGAATTAAATAAGATTGAATGATGGGATACAGCCAAAATGATAGCCTCCTCCATTTGTATTATGGGTCAACCCGTTACTTTAAGGTCGTCTATTGATCGGATACATTTGCGTTAAGCGAAACACAATAGACTAGTGTGACACACCTTAATGCGCAACACAGAGTGCTGTGTGCGTGTGTACCTGCTGTAGCGAACTTTTGGAAGAAACCAATACCATAGGGAAAGGGGGTGTGTGACTTTTTGAGGTATTATCTATGACATCATTAGAAGAATACGTTTGATTCATAATATAAAATGATCATAACTAAATATTATAAAAATAATAGTAATAAAATAAAATAAAAAGATAAAAAAATCCAGATATCAAAAATCTGGTGGGGCACGTGCCCCCCCCCCCCCCCAGATTGAATGGGCATGACGCATCTGACTAAGTTTTTTTTAAAAACGCTTTTTTATGAGACCATTAAGTATTTTCACAAGTTTTCACAAGTTAAGACTATTGATGTTAATGTCTGAGCTTTTCTTTCTTCCTTATCCTTGAGAGTTATATGGCTGTAAGCAGTATGATTAATAAGTTGATTGTTAAATTTGACAAAATAATTATCTGTTGTTTAATGTGTAATGTAGACAAATTAGAAAATGTATTATTCTTATAATCTCCCAACCACTGCTAGAGTTAGAGTTAGAGTTAACTTTATTAGACATGTTTAAAAACATGAAATTTGTCTTCTTGGTGCACAGACAGGGAAAAAGACAGAAACAACATACAGATACAACATCATACATAAGCAACACCATCATCTATAACACTGAAACACACACTTGTTCCTGGTTATGGTTATACACTTGTACGTCGCTCTGGATAAGAGCGTCTGCCAAATGCCTGTAATGTAATGTAGTGAGTATTGATGAATGCCCAAATATTCTGTACAGCAAAGACTATGGTACCAGGAGAACTGTTAAGCAGATTCTCTCTGAATGTTTCTTTGGACTTCCCTTAAATCCAATCCTGAGAAAGCCTTCCACACCCCACAGCTCCCTTGGTTTGCCCAAATAAGGTCTGGGCACGAATAGGCCGGTAACATCTGCCCCACAAGAAACCCCCCCTCCTCCTCCAGGAAGAGATAAACTGCACTTCCCCTCTCCTCTGTAGACACAGGAGAAGCATCAAAATCCAGTGACAGTAATAAGATACTTTGCACCATGGCAGGTGATCCTATGATTTTACCTATCAATTCTCCTACTACTTCTCTATGGGAGTCCATGGTGGTGACCCATCTGTGACCCAGACACTTATGTAGGCATACCCATGTATAAATAATATGCTAGACATACTTGTGATATATACCATCTCATACCCGTTCAGTGTGCTTGTCTATGTATGATATTATTCACAGTCCCCCACATTTATCATATCATCCTTAGTTATCCGCATGCAAATACATATCATGCATTCTTTCAGTCCATGGTAGTAGTTTTGTCTGACCCAGGAGAGCCTGGGCCATTTTCCATGGATTGCAGAGCAGAAGTTTATGGCCCCCAATTGAAGTTCTTCTTGACCCTCCACCTGGTATGGTCACGGCTCTAAGATGTGTTAATAGCTCTCTTCCAGGATGATAAGCCATTTGGAGATTGCTTCCCCTCAAAAAATGGGGCCACAATAGACAGTCCCATGCAGCTTTCAGCTGCTGTCCCCGTCCTGGGCCATTTTATGGCTCCACTCAGCTCCACTCAGGTACGGCAATGGAATTCTACAACTCCACCAGTGCGCGCGCCATGGAAGAATATTTCCCGTTGTGAAGGGACAACAGAGTTGATTGGGAAAATTGAAATTTCACCTTACAGAAAGTAGAAACGCTGATTTCCTTGAGTATATTTTGCTTGTGTTGATGTTCCAGTTTAAATTACTGTCGATGTACATTCCCAAGTACTTGTATTCAGTCACTATCTCTACGTCCTCATCAACTATTTTCAGGGGTGCTATTTCTGTCCTCTTTTTGCAAAAATCAAAGACCATCTCCTTGGTTTTTTTAACATTTAAAACCAGGTAGTGTTCCTCACACCATGCGATCAGTGTGTCATTCTGTTTTCTGTATGGACCTTCATCACCTTGGGAGATAAGCCCTGTCACACTAGTGTTGTCTGCATATTTTAAATGTGGCACATGTTAGTACAGCCTCTCATATCACTGGTGTATAATGTAAAAAGTAGGGGCGACAGGATGCAGCCCTGTGGGACACCTGTGTTGTAGCACACATCTCCTGAGAGATGTTGTCCAATCCTCACTATTTGAGATCTGTCTGAGAGAAAGTTCTGAATCCACAGTGATAAAAAAGGGTTTACGTCCATATTATTCCATTTCTGCATGAGAACGTGTGGCTGAATAGTATTAAAGGCAGACGAGAAATCCAAAAAACAGTGTGCGTACATAAGAGCCAGCTCTATCCAGATGTTCATATATAGTATGCAGCATGGAGACAAGCACATCATCCACACTTCTATTGGCACAATAGGCAAACTGAAGATTATCACAAAAAGATTTGGTTTGATAGATTAAAATATCCTTCATAATGTGTTCAAAACATTTCATAACAATACAGGTAAGTGCTACAGGAGGATAGTCATTTAAATTGCTAGGTCTAGGCACTTTTGGAAGGGGAGTGATAACAGACATTTTCCAGGTATTTGTTACTATAGAACATTGCAGAGACCAGTTAAATAGGCAATGGAAAACAGGAGGCAGTTGCTTGTAACATGTTTTTAAAAGTTTCCCTGACACCCCATCTGGACCTGTGGCTTTATTTTTACAGACCTCAGAGACTTCTCTGCTGCTTACATTGATATTTCAGCTAGTCTTTATGAATGCTAGTAATAATATGTAAGCATAAATATAGGGAAAAAACAATGCAACTTTGTAACAAACTTTATTTCTGTCATTCCTGTGCAGTCTAGGAAATGATCATGCTAGTAAAGTATCTAAATTCCTTTTATGAGTCTGAAACTTTATTGGAGCTGTTCGCTATCTGCTAACTCATGCAAATAAACATGTGAGGACAGCAGAATATTCTGTTTTTATTGACAAGATGGACAACAATTCTCTATGGCAAAGGAGTTTTTCCCTCAGACTCGAAGAGGCTTTTATAGCGGGAGAGAATGTTTATTTGCCTTAAATGGGAGGAGATATGCAACGAGACTAAAACATTTATTAGCCATTACGTTAGATCCTGCATGACATCATGAAGGACCCAGACCCAACAGCTCACAGCCTGGTAATAAATTGAACTCCACCTATTCAATCCACACATAGGAACTGATGGAAATGTTTACATTGATATAAGACGATATTGCAATGCAATTGATTTCTCTTGTCACTGGTGCTTAATACATACCATTGTAACCCCATAAAATGTAGTCTGAAACCATTCATGGATTTATATTTACAGTCACTTTAAATTCACTGTGTTACCATTTTCATATAATTTGCTAAAATAATTTTGTACAAACTTTTTTTCTTTAATTTTCCAAGACACAGAGGGGAACTGTGTTCATCACCTTCCTATCTCCCACAGTCTTAATGAATCACATACTGTACTCATCCATATGTGAAGTGACAGTGAGAGGTAATTTTAAAGTGTCAGGCTTTACAAAGAAATTGGAATGACAGTTATGCCGCTGTCATCTGAATCGAATGAGTGTTGTGGTTATTTATTTTTATTATTCTACTCTTAATTTAGGTGTCACATTTAAATATCACAGTAATCTGTACCACAGTAGACCATGCAGGATATAAAGATGATGAGCACAATATGCGGTATGAGGCACATTTAACTGCTTAATACAGGAAATACCAAAAATGAAAATTCAGAAAATATATAATATAATACTCACATGCTGACTAATCTCCTATGAAGCAAAACCTTTGTCAAATGGTGATCAGAGTTTATACATGCATTTCTTGTAACATAATTCTGATAATTTGTCATTCCATTTTGTCCATTAATTACTGTACTCTGAGGAACTCTATGGTAATCAGGCCTCTACAATTATGAAGTATCACATTTCTGCAGTGTAAGCATGTAGCATTTACATAGTTTTGTCACAACAGTCTTCCTTAGCAGATCTTTAAGCCATTACACCAAACGCAAGGTAGAGAATAGGCAATGATTTTAATTTTAAGTTTATTCCGAGAAGGACCTGGAAGAAACAAGAGTTTATAGCCATCTCTTTGGAAGGAATGAAGTGTTTGTCTCTGAGCCTCTCACTGCAAGTGTTCAGTTACTTTGCCAGCTGGGATGCAGATAAACAAGTTGATTTTGTGTACCACGTTTCCCCGCAGATGCCACATTAGCATGCAAACGGGGGCACACTTGATGGATGCCTGTTGAAACTCACAGGCAGTTAAGCACCTGTTTGCAGCTACTCAAGATTACAAGAAAGAAACCAGTCTCAATGTCTCTGCTAGTCTGGGGATAGAGGTTTGAAGTACCTCTCTGATATTGCAAAAGCCCCCTTTTGAGCCTGCCCTTCAACCACCATGAATAAATGATTGATTGTCTCTGTCCAGCACACCAGACTTTGGTTTAATGTTCATATGATTTCAGATTTCATTTTTCTCATGATTTGCTGAATGCATCCGGACATTCACATGCTAACATGCTCTGAAAATGTACACACCCAATTACTCAAGACACACAAACACATACCAAGAAGCAAACAAAGCAATAAAAACTTTTCAATTATCAATCAGTTATCACGCCCCATGTCAGCATTAATTTAATCTGTGCAAAATGCTACTGTAGTCATGGCTCAATAAAAGATGCACCATGCAATGAAATGCACAAAAATTTGTCATAAACAGTTGCTGCTGCGTTCATAGCACAATAGGCATGGTCATGAACATAAGCAGCATCACAAGATGTAATTTACTAAAAGACAATTCATCAGCATTTCAACTTGTTGGAAAGAAGAAAAAAACTTTCAGCTCTTGTGATTGGCCTTTTATGTTGAAGATCATGATACATGCTTTCTGCTAGACTTTGGGGGATGACTTTTACAAATTAAACCACAAAGTTACTTTTAGTATGATTTGTGCAATTTTAATACACAACAAGCCACTTTGCTTGAGTTCGCTGATCCTTGCCTTTATCCTATGTTACCCTCCTGGGCAAGGAACAGGAAAGTGATGAAATGCGAGACTCAAAACTGTATGTGAACTATTTTACCTTCAGCTGACTGCTGGTGAGCTATGGTTGACAGAAAAAGTTATGGTAAAAATTATTTAACCTCCACTGAACAGCCCCTTTACACAATAGGGCAAAGTGAGGAAACAGGTTCACCAGGTGTCAGGAAGGCATTAGAGCCAATGATGTGACGGCATAAATCTGTGGTTACTTCCTGTTGAGATTCAGTCACCCAGGAGATAAACAATCTTGATTTCTTTGTTGAGAGGATTTGAGCTTGACCAGAAGTGAAGAGAGAGAGACAGAGGAAAGTGCTTTGTCTAACAATCCATACCTGACACCAAATCCTAATTAACATTAGGGCTGGGGCGACTCATCGACATAATCGACTTCATCGATTATGGAAATACGTTAATTTGCATAACGTTTTTGGCGCGTCGCAATGAAGAAAGATGGCTGCGCCCAGTCAAAGCATGGATTCCCCTGGAGAACAAGCTGCAGCTAAAAAACCTTGCCCACGATCATCTAAAGTGTGGGAGTATTTTAGACAGAGACCCAACAATGTGGTGCTCTGTAAGCTCTGCAAATTGGAAATGGCTTATCACAGCAGTACAACTGCTATGCACGAACACTTGAAGCGAAAGCATCCCGGAGCGCTTTGTCAAGACGGCAGCAAGACAGCACCGTAAGTCCTGTTTAGTTTTTGTCCCCACCCACCAAGCATGATATATTAGGATTATCAACAAGCGGAACGTGTTTCTGTTAGTAGTAGTCACTTAAAATTGATTTTCTAAATGTTTCTTCATCGCCCCCATGTTAAAAGTAATTTCTGCACCGCTGCTAACGTAACGTTACACCATACGTCATCTAACGTTGTTATTCGGCCCTTTTATATTTTCTGTTTACTTTAACGGCCATGTATGAGTGAGAAAATGGCTTAAACTAACGTTAAAGACTGTTGTTACAGTCTGTGACTGTTTTTACAGTCTGTAAATAGTTTCAGTTATTTTCCTTGCCCTACAATGATGCAAAAATACATTTGCCAGTGATTAAGGGCGCGGTCACACGTGCGCAAAATTAACATTGGTGAATATTCGCCTCCCGTTCACTTTCATCCGAGTGAAGGGGCGAATAAAACATTTGCTTCTGGTGGTGAAGCAAATTCGCATCTTCAACTTTGGTGAACTTTGACCAGCGAATTCGCAGCCTCAACCAATAGCAAAGAAGTGTGTGTGGTTGACCCCACTTGGCTGTAATTGGCTGTAGTTTTCTTAGTGAGCCAGGATGGAGGAAATTTGATTGTTACTGTGTCTAACCGCCGGTATTGTACGATCTTGCCCATGAAAACTACAAACTGCCCCACAAGAGAGATGCTGCCTGGCTGGCAGTGAGTAGGGAGACTGGCATTGAAGGTAAATAAATGGAAAATGTATCAGTAACATCAATTCATATTTTGCGGTATTTGTTAGCTAGCATAACTTGGCTAAGCTAGCTAACAAATACAACTATAACAACTGTATACATTTTCCCGTCGCAAAACCAACAACCGCTCATGTGATAACACAACCACTCATGTGTGACCAACAACCACAACCACTCAAACGGACTACAAACCAGCAAACTGATTTCCGTGCACTGCCCACATTCAGCACGACAAGATACAAATTTTGTCTCGGCAGGCAATGGTCATTCGCCTGCATTTGCACATGTGTGACCACGCCCTATCTTAACTGCATATTACTCCAGCGATGAAAACAAATCCATGTCATAACCATTTTAAGTTTTGAGTCAAGTACTTAAGTAAAAATACTCATTCTCAAGTTCAAGGAAAGGGTCGACATACATGCGTGATTAAATTAATCTATGTGTCACAGCAATCCTTATGAATTTGAGGTCCAGTATTTTTCTGATCAGGCATCTGACAAATAGGGTCTATTATTATTATTATTATTATTATTATTATTATTATTATTATTAATAATAATAATAATAATAATAATAATAATAATAATAATATCGTAACACAGCAGTGATGTGGAAATTAGACTAATTTTAAAATATGCCACTATTCTCATTATTCTAATGTGCTTTATGTGTCTCCTTTTCAGGATGAGGCAAAGCAGTGTGGAGGACTTTTTCCACAAAAGGAACTCAAATCCATGCACACCCCAGATGGCTGCTGACCTTTCTGACAGCATTTTACAGAATAAGAATGCACTAGTTTTAGTTATTCCTATTAGAAAAAAATTAAAGTGTTACTCAAATTGCACTAATTTTACTGTAAGATGATTTATGTTGAACTGCTAAAGGTTGCACAATTATTCCTACTGAAAGTGACTTGAATTTTACATTGTTTCATTTATTTTGTTGTTGGATTGCTAAATGTATTGCACTGCATTCATTTTACTTGAATTGAACAAGCTCATGCTTTTATTTTATTTTGGGTTATTAGATGGTTAGATTTTGGGCTATTTTTTGTTTCGGAATAATGCCCTGCAGGGCATACTTTGTTTCTTGTTACATTTGATTGAATAAATTATTGAAATATTAATGAGACAAGTTTTTGATATTCATTTTTGGGTAAATTGATTGTTATATTAATCAAGTAATAAAAAAAAATCTTTAGAATAATCGATAAATTAGTCGTCAGATTAATCGACTATTCGAAAAAAGAATCGTTAGATTAATTGATAAAAAAAATAATGGTTAGGTGCAGCCCTAATTAACATGGACACAAACAGGGGCGGAGTGCAGCAAAAGGAGCACCAGAACCCTGCCCAGCTCATTTAAACCACACCCCCATATTCCCCAAGATATAACACAACACTGTTGACACTTATGTTATGAAGGAACACATTACTTCCTATCATGAAGGAGGTAACCGGAGAACTAGGACCTTGGTGGTTATTTTAAGTGCTGTAAGCAAAAACATTTGTTATTGAGTTATTTTAGGTTTGTGACCCCTAAAAACAGAACAAGAGAAGCAAAGTTACTCCTTGGGGAATTTTACTTCCGTGAAAAAGAAATGCATACTGTTAGCACTAACAAAAAAACAAAAATGTTCTGATAATACAGTAGTTGATATTAAGCCGCGTATATGGCAACACATGTTGCATTCAGTTTTACATGTTTACACAATTTTTCCACAACATTATTTTTACTTTCCCTTGGGGATATTCCTGAATGGTCTCATTTACCAAAGCAGACAATTTTTTATTTTGATATCACTAAAAGGTGATATTAGCCCTGCACAGCACCTCCATTAGCAAGTGACATTCCTGTGACATTTTTGATTCACTATATCATGGCAATGTCACTGATCACGTAGTAGGTGACAGAGAGGCACCCCCCAGGGGACACAACAAAATCGCTCCCATTAGGTTGCAGATGAATAGATATTTGGGCTATGCTGCTGTAATGCATCCCAAGCGATGCTATGCAAGTTGTGCCCCATTTTGTTATTAATGGATATGGCACCAAACCGTTCCTAAATTCAGTTGTCACAGGCCTGGCCATGGTTCATTTGCTGAATTAATTAAGCATTGTCTCTGTTTCTTTCTCTCTGTGTTTCCTCCTTCTCTTTCCCTCAGAAAGTCTGAAAAGCCTCTCTATCCACAAGTTTCACAAGTTCCATTCTTATTTCCTGTACTCTGTCCTTTGCCACCCCTGTCCCGGAAATAAAGCTTGTCTCCCCTGCATCCCATTCTTCTCCATGCAGGAAATATCAGTCATTTCCCCTGCACTCCAGCCTTCTCCCTCCAGGAATGACAATCGTTTCCTGGAAAGTATACTTGTTTTCCCTCCACTTTGTACCCTTTTCTCAAGGAAATAGCTCCCCTTTTGTCTTGCCAGGGAACAATGCCACCTCCTCCACGGACACACACACACACAGTGTTTTCTTCTCACCATGAAATAATGCTTGTTACCTCTGCATTTCTCCACCAAGACCTACAGGAGCTGGCCATCCAACACTACATATTTAAAGCAATTACTTAAAAAATAGTTTGCTTTGTTGTACTTGCGCTTCTTCACCTCCGCCATGACTGAACAGGGTAAGGTAAAAATCCTCCATAGTATGCCTTTAACAGCATTAGCAGAAAATGTATCTGATGACAAAATGCATTTAAATGCCTGCATGATTATCGATAACAGTCTATTTCTGTTATTTGCTATTGAATGGAAACATTTTATTACCGTTTGTCAATTATATGTTGCAGGTTATACACAACCGCCTATATCTTTCCATCATGGTTCTGCTGCATCCTGAACACCTGTAAAGTCAGTTTAAGGAAAAAACCAAGGGGGCATTGTGCCCCCTCAGATTTGAGATGTTTTGCCTCTCTCAGAGATTAATTTTGAATTAACACATTTAAATAAATAAATTATATTTTTCATTTGTAATATTTATGCATGATGATCTCAGATTATATAAGTCAAAAGTATTATATATGGCTGAGAACATACTTTGGTAGAACCCTAATCCCCTTTTCCCCACATTGCTAGTTCCTCCCTCAAGTCAGATGACATCAGAGATAATAAAACAGTCGCAAAATATTACCTCAGCAGGAGAAGGCTGTACCTTGACCCACAGCGCACATTAGGAAATGAGCTGCCATAACTTAGCATTAGAAAATCTTTGGTACCTGATTTGTGGTGCACACTGAGGGAGTCCAGCCAGTGAGATGGTAAACTAGAGTTGTGAATTTGACTGGCCACTGTCTGCAAAGATGCGAAAATGGGGGAAAAAACTGTTTCAATCATTTGGTTCCCTTTGAGAAATATTTAGTTTGCTTAAATTCTGGTTATCTGGTTAGTAAAATTAGCTTTCTGATCACTACTGCTCTGCCAGCCAGGTGGTTTATTAGTGTAAGGCCGTGGGTAAGTGCTTTTCTGCTGTGTTCCTGTAGCGTGAGCAAAGTTCTGGAGACAGCCAGCCGACACAAGGATTTAACCTTTAACTTGTTTATTCCTTGGAAGAATATGGACAGTGTTTACTCCCATTTTCAGTACAGCATTGGTTATCTACTGTATCTGGACAGCTAACAATCTTCCCTCCAACCCGAAATATCTGTACCACTCCTCTCTCTGACTGCCGCGCCTTTTTTCTTTTCTTCTCCTCTCACGCTTTGCACCACCCCCTCTCTCTAAAATTACGAAAGCCTTCCCGGTCCAAAAAGTATATCAATGGGTACAGCAATTCAATCTCACGTCTCACATTAGCTGGGGGTTAACATCTTGGGAAAATGTGGAAATTTGTAAACTAGTTTCCCAGTCATTTCATTCCCAGAACACATGTACAATGAGAAAATGGTTAAAAACAATCAGTGATGACTGATTGAAATTAGGTGAAGCACACTGCAACACGACAAACATTATGAACACTACACAACAACATGACAGTTTAAAATTTGGGTTTGGGGTATGTTTAAAGTAATAATCTCGAAGATTTTCACTAAAATAAATGTCTGTTAAGTCACTATCTATCGCCAAATTAGGTAACACAATGGTGATTGAGCCTATTATTATATAAATTTATATAATTATTATTATAATTTATGATTAAAGAACTGGGTGTCTGTGGCGACATTCCCGGGAAAAAATCTCAAGTTAGTAGTTAGTGACACATTTTCCACCACCCATCAGTGGTTGGTCCGCCAGAGAGGGTAGGCGGAGCTAACGCAACAGGCTCGCTCTTCAACTCACTTTACATTTGATGACAATGTAACGTTACTAAATTACATAGCTATTTGCACAGCTAACGCCAACTACCGGACCATGTCAAGGAAGACAACATTAGTTTACACAACGTTGCGCACAGTATCCATCTCTCATATCAGGTAATGTTGTGTTAGCTAGCTAGCTAATGTGATTAACACAATCTAATGTCAGCTAACAATTAGAAAAAATGCAAGCTAACGCTACCGACCGGTACAGACCTCGCAAACCGTCTCTCGAATGCAATTATACCTTGCTGCAATGTTGCAATGTAGCTAACTAA
This sequence comes from Anguilla rostrata, assembly GCF_018555375.3. Classification (NCBI taxonomy): domain Eukaryota; kingdom Metazoa; phylum Chordata; class Actinopteri; order Anguilliformes; family Anguillidae; genus Anguilla; species Anguilla rostrata. The sequence continues at coordinate 18,994,399 of NC_057942.1, read as the reverse complement.
AGGCCAGTTCAGATCAATAATTCGCAACGAGACTGGATGCAACTTGCAAAATTCCAAGACGTCTGATTGTAAACGTTCTAAAACTGCACTTGGCGATTTGACAAGGTGGGTCTTTTGAGACCCCAGGGCAGGCAATGGCTCTGCTACTAACCAGTTCACACTGCTGCAGTTTTCTCTGCAACATTCTAAAACCATTTCATCTCATTGCGAATCATTGATCTGAACTGGCCTTAACGTTACCATTATTTACATTGCCATCAAGTTCATCAATATAGGTATTACAATGATCGGAATAAAGTCGGGGTATACGTGGAGCAGAGCCGGGTCTGATTTCTGTGTAAAGATGTCAAGCTGGAGAAAACTAAATAAAAGAATACGGCAGAATGGATTAGCGTTGTTATTATTTTATTGTGCTTTCTCGTATGCTCCTTCAGCCTTGATGCCCTTTTTTGATGAAATCTCCTTTGTTTTTGTTTTATTCTTCTTGTTCCAATTGCTAATTTAACACCCAGCTTAGTTTTATTCTCGAACAGTTTAGCTAGCAAAACCAGAAACACCAGGGGTAACATTTTGCAAGGCAGTTTTTCAAAAATATCACAACAATCATTCGCGAAAAAAACTGTTTATTGTGCACGAGATATATAATTGCACGAGCCACAGCTAATCCAGCAAATTCTTCTCTGCAGTGTAAAGATGTTCATACCGGGCAAAAGGATAAAGAACGTTTGTGGAAATTGATCATCACTAATTTTACCCCAGGTCTGCTTCAGCATTTTAACCCGGCTCGGCAGTGTAAAGACAGTTTAAGTTAGCCTAATGTTAGACAACGAATGAGTATGTACATAACGTTACTTTTATAACAACCATTTTTTATTAAGTAGATAGTGTTATAGTTGGCATGGCCCAGGTGCCAACTGATTGACGTCACACAGGTGACACTGGTTGGATCCGGTTGGATCTATGGGAAGTGAGGTCCAAAAACACTCCTGCAATTACCGCTTCTCGCCATTGGTAGCGCCAGAGAGAACAAAACGGAAATCTTAGAGATTGTAACTTTAATGACCAATTAAGATTTGTCAAAAAGTTCTATGAAAAGCCCTACAGGTGTTGTGAATTCACATGTGGCAGTTTTCTAGCTATGTTTTCTTACTACTAAGTTATTACTACAGCTAGAAACTCAGCATCATTGGTAGTCAAATAATGCTGTCTAGTTTAGGTAGCAAACTACCTAATGTGACAGGACAGGGATTTTTATAAAAACAATAGTGCTGATGCTGTGCTTGGTTTAGTTTTTTTTTTCTTTTTGTTTTTTTTTTTGTTTGTTTGTTTTTTATTCCTGACCTTATTGTCATTGCAACTGCATCATAGAGAACCAAGTCAGTGAACTGAGGGAAAATGAGGGATGTTTTTTGGGGGAATGCAGACAGACCAAAGGTTGCCACCTACGACCCAACACTGAAGCCAATTTTGGTTTCTCTCTCTATTGCTGTCTCTCTCTTTAAAAATATAAGACATAATACTTACATATAATCTCATTAAGCTCTTCATCTCCTTGCAAAAAGTATGGGATTGAGATGCAGAGTACAATACAAACTCACTTACTCTTCCCTTGGCTTTGTGAACTAAATATTATCACTGCTGATATATCCACAGCATCATTTAATACAATATGTTGCTGAAATATTTAGTGTGTTTTAGGTCATGTATTGTTACTGTTGGAAGAGTAATACTGTCACTCCTAGCCATAAAATAGGGGAAACAAATGATTGTAGAAAAAAGTATCATGGACAAAAGCCAATTCTGGTTTCCTCCCACAGTCCAAAGAGATGCAGGGGGTCTAAATTGATCCTTGGTATAAGTGTGTGAGTGAATGGTGTATATGCCCTGTGATGGATTGGCGACCTGTCCTGGGTGTATTCCTGCCTCTCCCCCAGTCCATGGCGGCATAGGCTCCGGCACCCCCTGCGACCCTGAACAGGAATAGGCATGTTACATAATGGATGGATGGATGGAACGCGGGGCGGACATACACTATGCACATTTTGTTTGAGTTTGTGCGCCCTCAAAACACCCTTTTGAGTGCACTATGCCCCAGCATTTATGTCAGTCCCTGAGAACCATGCCTGTCATGGTGTGGTGTGATACATGAATATTCATCATTCATTACCAGGCAACTTTATGTACAGCACTGACTCATTTGTGCCAGACAGTCCATAGTCTGCATCATCTTCCTTATAGTATTCTGCCATTTGCTGGTTTGTTGAAGAAGTTCCCTCCTTCTTGGAGAATGTAGGGAGAATGTTCTCATTCTCAAATAAATCTCTGCATGAAATCATAAAATGAAATAATAATTGAAACACAATTGCTTTCTTAAATTTTAACAATTAATTAACATTCCAAAAAATGTCAAACTTTATTTATTTGTATAGCATGTTTCATACACAGGGCAGCAAAAAGTGCTTCACAGTAGGTAATAGGCAGTAGGGACTACACAAGTTCCCTGCCTGTAGCCAAGGTACATTGCATTATGGTAACACCTGTTTTCAGCAGTCTGGGTGAAGACTCCCAGCTTTTCCTGACTTGAACAGATGCATTCACAATTACTTGATTACTGTGCTATGATTTATAGTCTAGCCTCAAAAACCATCTCCAATAAATTGCATGCATTCCATAATGGGTTACATAGATTAATTGCCAATGCATATGCACAGTTTATCATGGCTAAAAAGAGAGACTTTGGAAAATTACATCTCCATGCAAACATGGATGCTGCCATTAATGCATAGGAGATATGCAGAAATTACAACTGTCATGCTAAAATGGCACTGAATATTCTCTCTCTCTATCTCTCTCGCTGTCTGTCTCTCACACACGGATGCATCTATGCTATTATAACATTGTCCAGTGAATACTTTCTTTTAGACAGCCAGTTTTCACTTACTTGCACAGTTTTCTGTTATTTGCTGTCTTTTACATTCAGTGGTTAAGTGAACAAGGCGTAGGAGAACAGCATGCATGCAAAAACATGTCATTGTGAAAGTTTTTTAAATTTATATTTTAACCCTGATTTTATTCCTAAACCTGTTGATCTCCCACCAGCAACCCTTCCTGCTGACTTCAGGAAGAGATGGCAGACACGTGACTCCGATTCACTATTTTCCACACTGCAGACGCATCACAAATCATATACTGCCAATGTCGTCCGAAGATATCAAGGTCAGCATATTCTCGATTCCTGCATCCACAGATGCCTGGTCTGACCAGGAGTGGCTGCTAGAGAGCGAAGAGACTAGCAGAACTATCCGGCTCACCCCCTGTCATTCTCCAGCGAGGCTGAGTCAATTGTTGCCTCACCAATGTGGACCTCTGGCCACAGCCAGCGATAGCACGACTGGGACTCCAACACCAAAGGCACAACTGCCAGGCCCTTACCTAAGAAGTGAGCCAGTGACTTCAGCATTATATACTGCCACAGATGGCCAGATACTACTTTCTGTGTCTATGCTCAGCAAATGAGCAAACGTGTAAATGTGATACAATTTGATTAGCAGTAAAGAGTTTTGAGCGATGTTCTAAATAAAGCTACTTCAGTAGGCCGACTTCCAGTCACTGTTTTCTGCCTGGAAATATAACAGGTGCCAGAGAAACTTATCTGGCTCTGTGCTGGCTTGCCAAGGGAGCTTTAGTATGCATTTCGGAAGCCTTCTGTGTACATCTGCACAATGCCCACACACTACCCTGCTTTTTTTGAAGGTTTACTGGGGGAATGAAAAGCAAGAACAGGGATACAGCGTTTTTCAAGTGAAACTCACCACCCTAAATTAATTCCTCTCAGCTTTGTACCCTCAACATTCAGTGTAACCTGGATACTATTCTGGATATTAGTAGAAACCATGTTCCCTGTTTTTCCAAAAACATGGGGGACTATGTTTAACCGTGCTGTGATTCCTATGATAGCAGTCCAGTATCTAATGGAGCACCTTTTGGATGAGGTGGAATGGAAGGCTGGCAGCATGAATGTGTGGCCAAAAAATCTGCAGGAACTGTGTGATGTTATCAAGTCAGCATCAAAATCTCTAAAGACGTTTTCCAGAACCTTATTGAATCCATGCTGCAAAGAATTCCGGTTCTGAAGGCAAAAGGATGCCCTACCCGGCACTAGATAGGTACCTAATGAAGTGGCTGGTGTGTATGTGTGTGTGTGTAGTCTTTCAAGAATTACTACAGATGCATAGTTGTTGCTCTGCAAACCATACTCAATATGTCACAAATAGGGCAGGGGTCTGTGGTGAACAGGGTAGAGGTGACATAGCCACATATTATTATTATTATTATTATTATTATTATTATAGTTATAATAATAATAATAATAACAACAATAATAATAATAATTATTATTATTATTATTATTGTTATTATTCGTTCCTTTCAAAAAGCAAATCAAATATGTATGCACTGTAATAGATTCCCCTTGATTCAGCATAGCCTCAAGAAGTTGAGAAGAAATAATCAATACGTTTGCACTGACACTAAAAATCTCAGTGAAGTCTCGTGCATTGTATATCAGCCGTTCACTTAGAATTCATTCGTGAGGCTCTATGCAGAGTCAGAGTCTTTTAAATGGTAGCTTGTGAAGGCAGTGGACAATTCAACAACAGTAAAACTTAAAAAGTTTCTTTTACTTTTACTAATGGAAATATAATTATAAAAGAAAACTAGTTTTCTGTTTTGATCACCTCACCTGTGCCGCATAAGGCATAAGATTAAAGATGGAATTGAAAGTGTCTATAATGCACTTTCTCATTCCACTCAACATAAGCACAGCTGATTCTTTATTTATACTGTAATTAAAAGCCAGAGTTAATGCTTGTAGGTCTTCCACTGTATATGGACTATATACATAATAAGTAATTATATGGTGTAATTATGCGTAATTATACGGTGTAACTGGCCCCCACATTGTAAGGCTCTTTTAGAAAATTAAAACCCAAGAAATGTGCTTTGTTGTGTATTCCGGGCACAGACTTAAAAAATGGTACATGCTTAGTTCATCCAATGAAAAAAAATATTCCTTGGGTTTATTTAAGTCATTTATGTAATTGCACAATCTAAAACTTCTGCAATGATATCCCCCTCCCAGTTCTAACCTTAACCAGTTTAAGGATATATGTTTTTCAAGCAAACAAGACTTGTTCATATATTTATATATTTTTTGTATTCAAACAAAATACATTTTTAAAAATGCGTTATCTAGGCTTTAAGCTGTGGATACCATTTTTGATTACTCTAAATGTGCCATAACTGCATTTGAATTATGGTTCTAAATGATAGTCATTTCTTTTAACTTTTTTATAATGATTTTTATGGTAACTTTTTCTTAAGTGCATGTTACATCACAACAATTATGCAATCCCTTGTTTAATTGAAAAACATATTTAACAGGACATGTGCATAAACAAGTTTAGTAAAGGGATAAAAGAACACCTGTTATTTGAACAAAGTAAAAGGCAACTTGATATTTAATTACCATACTGAGCCACTTCTTGCAAACAGTCCACTCTGTTATCATAGCCACTCATTATTATCATTGTTAGTTCAGTGTATATTTAACAGAGGGTAATTATCTCTTTATTTATGGGTTGTTATGACATCATCTGGGATGAATACTGAAAATAAAAGTCCCAAATGGTTGTTTGCCCACGTCTTCATCCACACACACCCACATGCACCCTCCAAAACATAATCTAACAGCCATACATGTGTGAAAATATCCACACGCACGCACACACACACAGACACAAACACACACACCTAATGCTGGTAACACATGAGTTATGTAGAATTTTGTATAGCACTTATGTGCATTACATATGAAGACGTCAAACAATATATATTTTTTTATGAGCACACATACCATTAATATGAGTATAACGTGCAAATATATGTTGTGCAGTGGCTGTGAAAAGAGATTGTAGCCCAAGTTCCATCATGGCATACAAATGCTTATAAAGGCTTAATAAAATGCGAATGAACCCACACATAAAATAAAGTTTTCCTATAATACCAGTCAACATACGCTTTCAGATCCTGTCTGAATTTTTTATTACCAGAAAAAGTACTCAAACAAACATGTTGCTTGTGTTCTGTGCTTGGTTATCTAGACAAAATAAAAATCATGCAATGGTAATACTGAAATTAAGACAAGAATATCTATGCTTCAGAACTGTTGAGGAGTGAATCCTGCCAAAGAACTTGTTTCAGTGTAATGATACGCACTACGGTCCAGTATGACAGCATGGTGATTCCCATGCTATGGCTACAAGCCTAGCTGGGCAACACAAATTTACCCATACCCTTGCCAGTGGTGGTAGGGTTTCAGTGGATGGGGCTATCTGTATCTCTCAGCCTACTTGAACCATTCTATGCTTGTGCCAACTGTGCACCAAATATGCCCCTCCTACCCAATGGCTGTACAGCTCAGCAGTTGGACTGTAGAGTGAAGCAAGTAATTCCATCCGACAGCTAGCCACATGGTTGTTGTAGAAAATCACAAGCTTGCACCTTGCCAAATTGCCTGATGACATAGCAGCAATTAGAAAGACCCATGAATACAATTAGCCATTCAAAATTGAGAGAGAAAATACATTTTTTTAAAATCATTAAGGCAAATTGGTATGAAAAAAATGTATTCTCTCAACTGAATGGCTTGTTTCCTTCCACAATCTGTCAACCAAATCCTGATTGCACCCTGCTTTCTTGAGTAGTTTCCACAGCAATAATAATAATAATAATAATAATAATAATAATAATAATAATAATAATAATTCCTTAAATTTATATAGTGCTTTTCTCAAACAAAAAAAGCGCTTTTTACAATGCTGATGCAAATAAATGAAGATAAACATGTTTGGACTGCTGTGTTTAGCCCCTCTGATCTCAATTTGTCCATTACTTCCACAGGGAGCCACTGGGGATTTCAGTGGAGATGATAACAAGAGACTGGGGTTATTTCTCCCACAATAAATGGGCACTAAAGGCAAGCGACCAGCCAGCCTACCCACATCCTTCAGACATTATTTGCAGACCTGAGGGCCTGTGAATTTAACAGCAGCGACATTCGCCTCAATAAAGATCCAGCACTCTCTCCGTATGTGTGGCACCTGGGATGCGGGCGAGTATTGAGCAGCTGCCACTGCTGGGCTCCGTGCTGCTTTTCAACATGTTCAGCAAAGAAGCTTCCAGATCTCCTCGCCCTGTCTCATGGCAGGGTGGCTGGACAAAGTGATTATCCAGAGGGAAAAAATGGCCACATGTCATGGTTAATTCCATCAACTAGACTTATTCCTGAACTGAGTTTTGAATGCAGGTAGCTGGCAAAGAAGCCTTTTCCTGTCCAACCTCGCAGGATTGAAAGTTGGTCAGGCTTCAGAACAGCAATGGAAGTTGGCTCTGAAAGAACATTTCTTTGCTTTTTTTGCACCCAAAAAAATGTATTCACTGTATGGTTGTGTTTGTGTGTGTGTATGTGTTTAAATGCACAACTTGTGTGTGTCTGTGTCAGGGGAGGGGGGGGGGGCTGAAAATCTTGGAATTAACAAACCTAAACTCTCTAATGATTTTGTTTACAAATGTAAGACATTCATCAAGAATTAAGTCAATTTGTCATGACCCCTTTCCAAGTTGTTGATTTCCTGGCATTGCACACTGCGATTTTCTTTAATGCCATCTCAAGAGGAACCAACCTGCTGGGGACAAGGAGAATTAAGAGTTCTGCAAACCTGACTATTCCAGACAAAAAAAAAAAAAAAAATCAAGAAACAACACTTTGGCATAACACATCATGCCAGTGAAAACTGATTTTAAAAGTTTTACAATGTGTTCTTTAATTTCAGACAAGAAGCGCATGCCACTTTGAAGATCAGTGGGGTGGGGATCGGTGGGGTAACGTTCTGTCAAATGGTCCATTGTCATCACATTGTGTGCCATTGACATAACTGTGTGAAAATATTTTCATGCAGGCGCAGAGATCATGAATGATTTTCTCCACAGACGGCAGATTATCCTGAGTACTGTATATACAGTAGCATAACACTGCATTATGACATGCTCTGTTTGCACTGTACTTTACATACTGTACAGTGTGTGGCTTGTTCCATTTGCAGTTCCGATAGTCTGCTGAGTTCCCTCTGCTGCTGTCTGCTGTTGCCCTGGCGACCACAGACCACTCAATTTCTGTTTTTGTCATTCTGCTTATGGTGTTATTTTCAGTTCTACTGTGGCTGTGATGTTCAGGTGTCCTTTTCTGCAGCGACCCACCTCTCAGACCAGCCTGGTTGCTGTGTGACAGAACTCCACCCACTTTTCCCCAGGCTTCTTTGTTCCTGCCAGGCTTGTTTGAGCTAATCAAATTTGCACGGCTGTGTCCTTCCGACAAGTGACAGAGACATAATCGCCCAGATGCTCGCGTAGAATTACAATGAGGATGAACAGTCCCCTCGCACACTCCAGCTCCGTGTCATGGACTTCACTCTTAAGCGTTTTTTGTAGGGAGCTTGACTTGAGGCAATCGATTTGATGATTCTCGCATGCACAGCTGCTGCCAAGACCATATGTAATATGCCTGCTATATTTACAGAGTTACCCATCAAACCATTCATTATTGGGTCTCGGCCATCAGTTTTTATATATTTTTGACACTATTGAAAAGAGTTAATTTAAACTAAGCATCATCACTTTTGATTGTGCCAGATTACTTTAATAAATGTAGTACTGTAGTGACCATAGATTACATATACTCAGAATTCTATTCCCAAACATAGTCTAAAGGCACATTTCTGAATTCTATCCTGCTATTAAATTCTGACAATTGTCTGACAGAAATATTGGAATGAACTCACATTATAACTTTCAGCTTTAAACTAAAGCGTTCTTTTTTATTATGTATTAGTATAGCATATACTCATTATTTATTATTTAATACATATGTAAATATAAAAACTAATTTTCAATTTGTAAAGCAAGTTAACTGTTAGGGACAGTAGTGCGGCAAAAAGCAGTGGTTTTCAAAGTCAATCCTTGGGACCCCTGTGTATGCTGGTTTTCATTCCAAACACAATTGCAATCTAAGAATTTTATATGCTTTCCACATTTGGAGGGATTATTTTCCCTATATATAAGGATTCTTTATCCTTAATAGATTTGTGTGCCATGAAAAAAAATAGAAATAAAGAAAGAAATAAAAGTCCCATCTTCACATGCTATAGCTTATTGTGCTATATTTCAGACAATTGCATATAGAGGTAAAAAAAAAAATTGATCAAATTAAAGACTGAGATGAATCAATGGGCTCCTAATTGGTGAAAATGTAGACACCTGGCTTTTAAAACTAAACATTTGGTAGATCAAGAATCAAAACAAAAAGCAAATGATAACAAGTCAAACCAGCATTCTGTTTAAGGTAAAATTAAGTTTCCTTCTGTGGCAATTCACATTCATTTGTTTTCAATATTAATATGAATGCATCTTCTAGAAAGAATATGACTTTTCAGTTATATTTTAATCAACTGCCACATACAAAGATTAATGCAATTCAATACACAACATAATACTGATATAAATATTACAGATTTGCCATTTGCAATATTACATTTAGACAATTGGCAAACAAATTGTGTTTCTGAAGAAAAAATGCACTAAAACATGCAAAAAATACTAAATTAGAAAGACACGTTGATTGTTGAACAGATAGCGATGCTAGAGATATGTTGCACGCAAATCTCTTTCAAAAATGAACATGTCCTGCCACAAAAGTAAAATGAAAAATACTTATTTCATGAATACAAAACAGAAGAAGGAACCAGAAAAGAGATAATGTCCTGCTGTTTCCCACAACCTGAAATCCAGGTTGTATGAGTTTGCAGAGAGAGTATAAAACAAGAAATGCTTCATCAGCTCTGGAGTTTTGAATGTAACTGCATGGGCACTTACAAAACAGGGAAATGGTTATTACTTGAGCTGTAATAAAACAAAGCATTGCTATACCTTTTGAAAACTAGACAAAAGTGAACTCATTTACAGTATCTATATAGTAGGGCCTCACTCTAAAAACTTGAATCCCAGTTTACCAAATTTCCAAAAAAAATGTGTACTCTCTTAGCAGTGAGAGAAGTGTTTTCATTATGCACAAGGCAAAGTCCTTCCCTGGGACATGTCTAGTGGGGAGGCACTGGCCACCTCTAGAATTTGATTGGCTATGAGTCTTGTTACACAAAGCAATTTCCATGCAAATTTTGTTGCTTGCAACTAAATTGCTCTAGGATTGTTTTGTGTAACACCACTGCAATTTACTCGCAACTCAGATGCAATTTAGTTGCAACCATTTCCGAGCAGCTCAACTTCATGCAACTGATTTCCTGCAATAGTCAATCAGAGTAGAGATACAGGTCGCACGCACACTTAAGCACCTAAATTTTAATCTGTAACATTAATTTAGCTAATATGGAATTCCGTGGTTTTGTCCTTGTTTTCAAGGAGATCCAAAAAATTTTGCATTACCTTGTTGAAAGCATTGCCAGTGTCATTAAGGACAAATAAACATAGTGAACAATAGACCATTATAGTATAGTACTTAGTAACTAAGTAACAGCTAAGCACGCTTTATTACTGTAACACTAAAACATTTTTGAAAACTGGAACTACATTTATTTAGCAATATCAATCTGAATCTTGCTGCATCGCATATAAATATAGGAAACAATTGAACAACGGCAGACATGTCCTTATTTTTCTTAAGTTTCACGACGAAGAACCTTGATTTGGAATGACTAATACTTTTAGTCAAAGTTCTTAAATAAAATAGTATACCAGGTCTATTTTAATAATTTCAGTAAATTCCAACCAAATTTTTAATAATATATGATTTGTGATTTGTTGGTCAAATCCTAATTTCCTTTCATGAAATAAACTTAATATAAGTAAATTTAAGACAAAATTACTTGATGGACTTATAGCCATTTATTTAGGTTTGGCCAACTCAAATAATCACTTCAGTGATATTCAGTCATTTCATTGAGACGCTGTAACTTTTAAATTAGTGTCACATTTACAAGGCAACTGAATGAGCACTAAAATTCTTGTCAAAAATAATATAGGTCACATAATTTTCCCTGATTTATTTTCACTGTGTTTACAAGCATATTATAAAGTAAAAATGTAAAAAGCTGTTAGATTACAAATGGCATAGTATGTGGCATAATATGAAGCAAAATCTGTTTATTAGTCAAGAATTTAAAAATTCCTTATAAAGTGCTTATAAAAGTATGCTTAAAAAGCTATGTCTTATGCAACATTATCGACTGCATTCAGTACATGAATATCACATAGAACAAGTGGCAAATGATGAGGCTCTATCTAAAAATGCTCGGAAAATCCACACTGCGTGATTTTAAATTCAGTTTATCATACAGCCTTATAATTCATTAGTAGAGCCTGAACAATAAAGGATTTTTGAGACCGATACATATACTGATTTTAGAGGGGGAAATTTACCAATTGTTGATGTGGCAGCCATTACAGTGTATTTTTGATCTGGAATGAAATTAGACCTTTTCTGTGGATTGTGAACCGATATGACTGCGCAAGGCACTCAGAAAGCTGCTTTCTATACAAAAACTTTCATGAAATAATATTCTGTTAATATTTTCTCATTATCTCAACAAGACTGAGCAGCTGTTCATCCTCTACAAGATCTCGCTACAAGCTCTCAATCACTATTGATGGAACCACAGTGGCTGCCTCTCACTCTGCAAAAAGCCTGGGGGTGGTCCTGGATGACCAGCTGGACCTCAAGGAGCACATCAAGGCAACATCAGGGTCCTGCAGATTCCTTCTGTACAACATCAGGAGGATTCAACCATACCTGACCACGCACTCCACCCAGATACTTGTCCAGGCTATGGTGACTTGACTACTGAAACTCCCTCCTTGAAAGCCAGCCAATACAACCACTACAGATGATTCATAATGTTGCTGCCTGACTAGTCTTCAACCTTCAACCTTAATAAAGTCAGTGTAAAATTATAAAACAAAAAAGAGCTTCTCTGCATTTGCACCTGCCTGGGACCTCCTCTTGACCTTATAGATATATTCTGTTGCGTTGAAAAAATAATTTTCACAAAAGTAAAGATTTATATCCATTAATATGTTTGTAAATACATTTACTCTAGACTATAAAGAAGAGAAAATAAGCAGAGGTCCAACAGTAACCTACAGACTATAATCTGTGATAAACAAGTGGCAATGATGAGGCATCTGTCTGAAAATGCTCTGAATCCACAATGCGGTGATGTTTGCTCCCTGAACTTGGGTGCTAACTTGCAAACTTGCATTGTTTGTTCCCTGGGGAGAAAAAGAACTAGTATCCACAAATTCCAGACAATGTACTGTGATGCTTACTGTAAAAGTACAGCAACTAGTAACCAGTAATTTGCTGCCAATTTACAGCCAGTTTTTATTTATTTATTTATTTTTACAGCCAGTGTACTTCCATACCTGTCCATTTGTCAATAACTCGGAAGTTCATATCTCTCTGGTTCTATTTAATTCTGAAAGCCTTAAAATATAACCCTATGTGAGTATGTCAGAAGTAAACACAAAATCTAATGGGAATCATCAATCCTAGAACCCGATAATTAAACTGCATATTTAACAGTTCATTACTTGCCAAGGCTGTGCAGAGTCCACATGTCTCAGATATTGTTCAGTCTTGTTGCTGCATTTAGAAACGTGCTTTCATATCCTACTTAATTTGCATAGAGGTGCCAAAATTACCAGCCTGAGGAATCATTTTTCAGCACATCATTTTTAAACAAAACAAAAGGTTCATGAAAGTCAATGTGAACTGAATTGAGCATTCCATGCAGAGGTTTCCAAAAGGATGTTTGCTCCGTGTAGCAGGAAAACAAAATGTATGAAATTCTGCAGTGGGTCGGTCTGTAGTTTTGCAGGTCAGTTGGTCAATGTAGAATAAACCAAAGCACAGTTCTTATTGCAGCACACAGCAGATGTAGACAGAAAGGTTTGAGGGAGTCCAAAGAGCTAAGCATTAGCTTCAGTCTACTAGGAGCAATGGGCCTCATTCATCAATATCTTCCTTAGTGTTTTCTTAAATTTGTTCTTGAGAAAGGTCCTAAGAAAAGTCTACGTCAGATTCATGACGTGTTCTTAAACCGCAGAATTGTTTGCACCCATGTTCTTATAATAATGAATCCCACTGTCCTCGTAAATTGAAAGCACGTGCTAGTTGTTCCTAATTAGCATAGGTAAATGCCCTGCCTGTCACGGTACGGGGGCCGGGACCCAGGCGCAGAGTAAAGAAAGACAAACTCAAAAAAGGGAAAATTAACAAAGACTTTACTAACCAAAAAGGCAAAAACAAACAGGGAACAGAAAAGGCCACGGTGGGCAAAAACACAAACTTCAAAAAATCTAAGAAGAAAAAAAAAAACAGAAAACAAGAGGAACTCAAAACACAGGCAGGGCAGATCACAAGCAGGCAGAGTACCCGGGTAGGTACATACAGTAAGCAACAAACACAAGTCGGGAACAAACACAAGGAACCAGCACCCGAGTCAAGGGAACAAAGAACTTAAACAGACAGGGGGTAACAAGACACAGGTGAACTCAAAAAACAATCAAACCAGAAAAGGAGGGGATAACAAGACACAGGTGGGAACAATGATAGAATAACGAGACAACAATAATACAATTAACAGTGGGGGAGCAGGACACAAAACAGAAGTGCCGCCATCTGGCGGCCCAACAAGGGAAACACAGACAGGAAAACACAGAACCATGACACTGCCAATCCCTGTAAAAGGGCATGAGACTGCAGGGCCATGTGCACACACAGAAATGACACACAGAAATTGAAAAGAAAAGTCGAGAGAGAAGTCAAGAATGCCCAAACGAAAATCTAAAGACGGTGGAGCACCGGACTCTAAACGTAAGAAAAACTTCAGTAGTTCTGAAGTGGAGGTACTGCTGCAGGAAGTGAACAGCAAACGACCTGTCATATTTAGTGGCGTCAGTAGTGGATATAAAAATAACACAAAAAAAAAGATGCATGGGATCCACATACTCATTCCGTGAATGCTGTATCCGCAGAAGGGCGCACAACTGATGAAGTAAAAAAAAAAATGGTTTGTCAAATCTGAGGCAAAACAACTGCTGGTGGGAGTGGGCGCAAGGAATTGCGTGTTATGCATTCAAACGACAAAGCGCTTCTCGTCACATTAATACCACTAATTAAATCAACCAGCAGTAAACTGCATCAGGGAAACTAGCAGTTTCAATCCGTCACTGCACAAAACACTGCACAATACATTTATTGGCAGTCATTTTGGTGTCGCCCCCCTCTGATGGTGTCACCCGGTGCGGTCCGCACCCCCCGTACCCCCATAGTGACGCCTCTGAATAAGTGTTCTCTTCTTCGACAAGTCCATGTGTTTTAAAAAGTGTTAAGTTTGTATTCAAAATGTAAACATTTGCTTTTGCAGTACAGACCAAACATTGTAGTGACCTTTTATTTTTGGGGATTTCAATTATGCAATCTGTAAATAAATGATAAATTATTTTTATAATTTATTTACAGATGAACTCCCACTGAAGCAACCACCCTCTGAGGCGGAATCTGGCACCTTAATGCATTGTAAAATAATGAAAATAATTATTAAAAAATATTATAAATGATAAAAATATTATTGTAATTTAAATCCTGTAATATTATACAACTGTAGAAAACGCAATAACCAATTATTTTGCACAAACATGTCAGCACTCAAATGTGCTGACGTAGATTCTGTTCTTACCTAAGAACAAATCCCAAATAAGAAAACATTGGTGAATGTCAGAATCTTTGGGAAAACTGCATAAGTGGGTTTTAATAAGAAAAGTCTTCTTAAGAACGGTTGGTGAATGAGGCCCAATGTTTAATTAATAGACATTCTGTACTACATTGGAATAAAAAAATTGGAGAGAATACTGTAGTTTCAACATGAACAATTCCAACTATCCAATCTCTTTTTGCAGGGGTTTACTAGACAACCTACCTCAAAAAAGAGACCTCTGTTCCACAAATGGAAGACCAAATGCACCTATGTTTTCAAGCTCCTAGTTGCCAACATCACCATTCAACTCCTTACATCATGAATCCAGCGCACCACTGCTGCAGGAAGGAGTCCTTCTAGGACAGAATGTTGGCGATCCCTCACTGCTTATAAACAGGCAATTCTGCATTTGAGCATTGGAATTAAATTCCAAGGCCATATCAGAGATGAAACAGAGATGATTGGTACAGTAGGTCTTCAGACTTGGACAGGTATTTTATTTTTAATTGTCCCATAAAAGTGTCCTGAGATTTTGCATGCAAAATGCTGTGCAAGTGCACTGTATTGTTATTACATTTTATTACCATTGCATTGTATTGCTGGACATCTTTGTGCTTTGTGAGCTGTCATATGTTCATATGTTGAACATATGAACCTGAAATGACTGGGATATTCATCATCATTTGTTTCTGTAGTCAGTTGTGTTGTGGGATTGGAAGACAGGCATTCATTAGGGTTCCTGCTGTCTTCTGTGTTCCATGAAATACGCTTGTGGGTACCAGTGCACTGCTAAGCATTCTCTCTCATGGAGAACAGAGGTTTAACTCTTTTTACCTCAAAGAGTGAGGAAGGGGAGAGGGGTAAAGAGTTCTTTGGGAACAAACCGTTCATCTTCAAAACACATGCCAATAAAGGGATTTGCAATGTCTCCTGGCTGGCTCATGTGGACTGGCAGCTGTGTTGTCTTTCCTCTTTCCCTCCAAATCTATCAAGGTGGTAATGACCCTGAACGCCATCTTCCCGGCAGCACCAGGCTGTAACAGCATTTATTTATTTGGTTCCGTCTCGCCAAGCCTTGTAGTGGAGACCATGTACAGCAGCAACAAAAAAACATAGCAAACTTGTTTCAAGGGATAAACTGTATGGGTAGAGAAAGCAATGCTTAACTATATTAACAAATTAAAATAAATACATTTGCATAGCATATATCACCCTAATTCCATTCCACATGTCTCCCAATATTATTTTTGTAATGTATATTTTCAGCAAGGTGAGGATTAAATGAAATATGTTTAATTTTCTGAACCCAGCAGTTTTAACCGTTAACACCCTAGTTTGATGTCTGGCACTCTGAATACTGAATACAAGTGCATCAACCGTTAAAACACCGCACTTACGCAACATGTAAAATGCATTTATTTAATTTAATTTGTAATTATTATTAAAGATATGAATTATCAATCAAATCACCAAATTTGTTGATAGGCAGTGCATACTGTTTGGATCAATTGTTATCAAAATGTACAACTCACAACGAGGTGAAAATGAAGAAATTTATTAAGTGACAACAAATAGTCACATCTAATCAAAAGACGAGGTTCAACTACCTTAAACCAATTAACAAAGGTAACAGACATGGACAGTCACACAAGAAATGAATGAGAGAAGATACAAAACCACAGCTTTTGTTCCGAAGTAATCCAAAATGCAGAAACCAAAAGACAGCGGAATAGTCCAAAAGAATTCAAGACAGAATGTAGAATTGCAGGCCTAGATGTAGGACTCAGATGCCCACTTCCACTTTGCAAACTTCTTCCCGAGTTGTCCAAACTTAACTGACTTAACTCAAAGAAAGCCGCATATTTTAACCAGTGAAAAAGAGGAGGGGGCAGGGGCATGGACACCCTCTCTGACACACACACCATCGAGATACACAAGAACTGGAGACAGCTTCCGTTTATCGGTTCCATGGATTCCTATGGGAGCTGCTCAAAAGCGCATGAAGCCAATTCATGGACGCAGCCATGTTTGACTATGGGCTGTTGGCACCAGAGTGCGCGCACTGAGTACCTAAAGGTGAAGGATCACGGTAAAAGCAGAAAAATGACTTTAACCCGTGGGGCTTAGAAAACACCAAGGTATTTTGAGGGCCGGTTCGGAGCCGGTGCTAATCTTGAACCAGTTCTTCGCATTTTGACACCAAAAGAACCGGCTCTCGGCCAGGAAAACTGGTTCCAAAACGGTTTCAACACTTGGCTGGTCTAGAACCAAGAACCGCTTACGTCAGGGGCTGGGGGCGGGATTATCGTGACCAACCAAGTCCAACTAAAACTTTGTGACCACCAGGTAGAGTGAGAGCACCCATTATCGATCACCTTCGTTCGACAAACAGAAAAACGTAAACTGATTTGCAACTATATATGAAATAGGCGAAATATAGGCAAAATATCGATAACAACCTGTACCTAGTTATGAAGGAACAAGACTAGGAAACCTAGTATATGGCTGGACCTAACACACGTGATCCGGCCGACCAATGGTGTAACGTCATAACTCGGTCGACCAATGGTGTAACTTCATCACTCAGTCACTCAGTCAGTCACAGACAATCGCATTTGTGGGGCTGGCTCCGCTGTTGCGGTTCAGCCAAAAAAGGCAGTCAATATTTTTATGGAAGCATTCAGCAAGACTGTACATTACAGTAGCTAGCTAGCTAGATACATTGTCTACTTATGAAAAACCTACGCCGAGCTAGCATTACTGAAATGCAGTGAGAAGTTGTGGTTAGCTAGCTAACTAAATAACTATAAGGTTCACAAGCTAGCTATTGTGATGTCTTACTGACTAGCCACAGCTAGACAGTAGAACAGTTGTAGATGGCTAACGTTTCCAAACGATACAAACATTCAGTGGCAGTCGACTGTTACAAGCACTTATATCTAGCTAGCAGGATAGCCACAACTTCTGACTGGTTTAAATCCTACAGCTGAGGTGTGCACTCAGCCATTCTGTTGTAATGGGAGCTAGCTACTGTCTAGCTAGTGTTATTTAAATTAAAGGAGATCGGTGATTTGATCGTAGTGTAAGCTTTCTAAATCCGTAAATGACCTCCCTGCGGTTTGTAGCTATTAAGCGTAATGCACTGTTGTGAAAAGTAATTGCAGATGGAACAGCTAGATAATATAATTCACTTGATTTATCTTCTTGCTTTGACTTGAAAGTCTGTTAGGTGCATGAGAGAAAGCAGAAGATTCCATATTAAGTTTTATTTTTTATTCAAATAGAAACGTGCAATGTGCTTTATATTTTCGGCTATGTATATTAACAATGTGTAGTAATAAAACAAGAGCTTGTCACCTACTGCAATATTGGCTCGTTTTCATTATTTACTAGAAAAAGTACAATATGGGCAACGACAACCTTTCGATATGATTTGCTGTACTGTAATGTTGTGTTAGTCATGCTATCCTGAATTCAAGTAGTGACATGAACGTGAAAACGTGAAAAATGAACGATCGTATCCTTAGAAAAGTGATGAGTAGTAGCCTACAATTAAAAGGGAACCGCGAAGCGAATTCTAAAACAGTGGTATTCTACAAAGCACAAAGGCTAATTGTCGCGATTACTGAGTGCATTGAACTGAGTTAGCCAAGAAAAAATAAATAAATTGGCAAAATGCAATAATTTACATAAAACCTTGATAAATTAGGCGTATGTATTATATTCATACAATCGTCATCTTTGTAAATGACATGTTTATCATCTTAATCACCACTTCATCTTGATCAGCATCATTTGAAAGATAATTTAAGAGCAAATTAAATATAGCTTTTCTCATTATTTAATTTGTGTCGGCCTATTTATTTTTCATATGTGATTACATGGTCATCATCAGCACCATCATCCTGCAAAGACAGACATTCTACAACTAATAACATTTTAATGATATTAGGCTGTTAGTAGCAATATCAAAATGAGAATGTAGTCAAAATAATATTGTGGAATCAGCATAATAGAATCTTAATTTAAGAGCCACATATGCCTAGCTTTATTAGCTACTAAGAATTTATTTATTTGTCACAAGTCCTCACCATGAACAATGGACACAAAAATATATGGCAGGTAACATTATTATTAGTAATATTAATATATCAAAATAACAATAATCAAAAAAATAATGGCAGTGGATTCATGTTATTCTAGGTCATGGTTTAATACTCTGCGTATTCTGATATATTGGTTCTGTGCAAGCAACTCTGAATTCAACCCTTTTCTGCATTGATGAGTCAATAACAGTCTCATACTCGTTCATGTATGAAACGAGCGGGTGTGCTCGTCTAACCAGTTACAAGCACTCTGACTTAAAACTATGCGAATCAAATTGGAATGAAATATAAAATCCTATATCTTCTTCTGTGGGACTCAGAACAAAAATTGGTGCCTGGATCATAATTAGATCAGTGTGAAGAAATTTTAGAGATAAAAAGTTCTGTCCAAAATAATTTAATTTGGCCAGGGTAAATTCGTAGTTTTGAATGGACTTCAATGGGGAAATTTGCTTTTTGGCATCAGAGGCTTACTAAACTGGAATACCTTGAGTAACCACTGGAGTTTATGAGCTTCACCTAGAATGGCAATCCTTGGTCCCCTGGCAGACACAGACACACAGATTCACACCTCAGATGGTAACCCCTCAGTTCCTGCTCTGTCTTATCTCCAGGCTACGCTGGCCATGCACTTTAAAGCTTCCTCTGGCTGAGAACAGCCAAATAGTGAATTATATGTATGACAATATCATTTATAACAGTTCACCTGAGATGAACGAAAGGCATATTCATTCTAGTCTGGTGAAGATCAAATTTAAAAGAAAAAATTTTGGTCAAAGCATGTGCATACTCTAACCTAAAGGTGCATCTCACGTGTCATTTTTCAACAAAGTTCTGTATTGTCAATTAATGCACACATTATGGAGATATTGCATAGACCGAGATCAGCCATCATATACAACTATATAGAAATCCAGAACAACAACATATTGCTATTCCTATAGCACTCTTGTGTTCCATGCTGTTTTATTTATGATCAAAGAAAAAATCCTGACAAACAAGCATCAGTGCTTATGATTTATGAGAAAACACTAAGCTATTGATGTTCTATAACCCTTTTGCTTATCGGATACACTCTAAAATAAGATTATATAACATGAACACAATTATGGATTGTATCCAATTGTACTTTGCACCACTCTTATTCTTTATAAAAATGAGATGACTCTGAAGTTGACAAAGCCATAAATGAAACTAATCTTGCAAGCAGATACATTTTTAATAAATCTTATTTAGTAAAGCGTGTAAAAAATAAAAAAGCATTATTATGCTTTGAGGCAATGTATACAATGAAGTCCCTGCTCAAATTACTGATTAAAGTACACTGTAAAAAAAAAAGTAATTTTACAGGAAATGTTGTTTACAGATTTTCCCCTTTTTCAATAAAACAATGAAATGCCTGTGGATTTACAGATATTTGCAGTAATTTAAAGTTTTACTCTTAAAATTACAAGTAATTAACCATAATTTAAGATTAAATTAATATTATGTTTTTAATGGCAATTTATTGTATTTGTACAGATTAAAATGTAATTTTACATAAAATGTGAGGTAATATTCACAGATGACAGATTCTTCCTGTTCATGATAATGAAGAAATGCATGTCAAATTACAGAAACCAGTAGTCATTCAAAGTGTTTTCCTTAAAGGGAACCCCGACTGTTAAGACTTGTAGGGCTTAATATGTTGTAAATGCCCTCAACTGTGGAAATATGTTGTAAAAACCACACAAAAGATTTCAGTTATTGAAAAAACCGAAGCCTTTAATAGAAATTTTGCTTATACACACAGGGCCAAGTGACTTGAAAGAATTGAGGAAATATTGAGTAGCATTGCTTTGAAATAAATCTTATGTAATTTCAGTGAGGCAAGATAGCCTATATTGTTTGTAGTACCGTAACTTGGCGTCATTTTGATATCAATACTTTTGAGTAACTTGGCATTTTTGTACGTTGAAAACGTGTTTTTTATGAGATATCATTTCTTTTTGCAAAGCGTTTTATTATGAGAGTGAGAAATGCAAAGTGACCCTGTAAGAAACGGTTGTGGATTATGGCTATCCTTGTGTGAATTTGTACAGTCTGATGAGCGTGTACTGTTTAGCAGTTTCGGTTTGCTATATATGTAAAACAGTGGCTGTGACAAAGGGTGCAGTGGCGTAAGTGTAAAACGCAACAGAAACGCAGGTGAAATATGGCCAGTGTTATTTACTCACGGATTTGACAGCCATCCAACGAGCCTTGATTGAGAAAAGAATCAGCAAGCCCGTAGAATTAGAGCTGCCTAGGTCGCAACTTGTGTACCCTGCTGTCCTGCTCTGTTGTCTGTTATTTTGTGGAGATGCACTTATCTGCAGGTGGGAATCCTGTTCGCCGTTTTGCTAAGCTAGAATCGGAAAACTTGATTGTGGAGAATATGAGCAGACACATATGTCCCAGTAGGCTTTGCATATTAGAAAATAACAGTGTGAGAGAAATTAGGATGAAATGATGAAATTGCGTAGTTGAAACAATATGTTTTTAGCAGAATGGGCATGTAGGTGAAGGTTGACATGATCACAGACTATAGTGCAGAGTAAGTAAAGTGACCATGAGCGAGCTTAGTTTCCTTATGGAATGGTATATATAATAGTCGGTGTAAAGTATCAACTGTTAAAGTGGAGGGTTAAGTAACGTGTGAAATCTATTGCACTGATGATCTTTTCTCATGTTCAGTACCAATAATTATACTTATGAGTGAGTCATGATTTTAAATGTAATGTTTTAATGGGGAGTTGCAGAACGTACATACGTAGTAATTGTTTGTATGTGGCTAGATAGAGAACAGGGCGAGGTAACATGAATGTAGAAACGTGGCGTTTGCTGATAAGGTTTCGTACGGTAGCCAAGTGAAGAAATATAGTTAGTAGAAATGGCACAGTGGTGAACTGGTGTAACTTTTTAATAAAAGGAATACATTTGCCGTCATGAAATGCATATGGGTGGCCATGACTGAGTTTTGGTAAAGAAAATATAAAAGCGTATGAAAACGTTCGTGTAAAATAGGGAATTATCTGCCTGAGGGCAAGGCGGTATTCAATCCTTCAACCGGAGGTTTACCAGTCTGTGACTTTGTTAGTGCAGCACCATGACATAGCTATGCAATGCGTGAAATATCATTAGCAAACCTGTCCGTGGTTTTAAATAAGAACACAGGCCAGTAAGCACAGAAGAGCTCCCGTTGAATCCATATGGCTTTGCAATATTGTAGCCGGTTAATAACTGAACGTGCAGACGGTACGTCATAATTCAGTGTATAGGCCTACGTTCGGTGAACGGCAGGTAGATATGGTGCAAAAGCAATAATTGAGAAGTAGTAGACAATTATTAGTGAGGGTAAAAGCAGGTTAAAGAAACGTGTCCCTAGCTGGGCTTGAACCTAAGACCCCGTGTTCCCAAGACTGTAACCTTACCCACTAGGCCACAGGCAGATTAGCTATTTAAACTGGAAATGTTTCAGAGTAAGAAGGTATGGGTATTTTGCGTGTGTGCACAGATACACAGGGAGCTACTCTCAAGAGGAAACACGCAGGGCAGAAACATGACCAGGAGCACACTCAACCAAACAAGGATCCAGCACCTGAGTCAGGGAGAAGGGAACTTAAATAGACAAGACACTGACGAGACACAGCAGGGCACAATGCACAATCAGCCCACAGAGAGGGAAGGGAAAACAAGACAACCAAAAAACAATAATTGAACAATTGAAAACAATAATACAATTAAATAGGGTATAAGCAGGACACAAAACAGAAGTGCTGCCATCTGGCGGCCCAACAAGGAAAGACAGAGGTGGAAACACAGAACCATGACAGAAACAATCCGTTCATTTCTCAGTCAGTTCAGTGGAGGTCTCAGTGAGTTGCGAGTGAACGTGAACTGGTCGTTCACCGACTGACTATCGTTCGCAGACTATCAGTTCAGTGATTTGTTCACTGAACGTACTAGGGATGTGACAATACACTGAACTGACGGTACGGTTCATATAGCCTACACGGCTTCGTTCCTTTTGCTGGTAGCGAATGCAAGGAGCGAGGAGTCTCTGGAGAGGAGAGTGGGCACGGTATGGAATAATGGATAATAAATGGATAATTTTCGAACATCACCTTTAAGTGTGCTGTTTTATGAGGAAACGATGTACGCTATCTACATAGCCAACGTATAGCCTATCAGATATACCAGTTTCTCTACCCCCCCGTCGACTGCACCAGGTGACACAAATGCTACTGACGCCACTGGCTCCGTTCAAGCACTGAACGATTCGGTGAACAAATCTTTTGAACGACTCTTTTTAATGAATTGATTCTAATGATTTAGTACACTGAAAAGAACTGCTTTGCCCATCACTAAGAAGCGCTTTGTCATTTGAATGCATAACACGCAATTCCTCACGCCCACACCCACCAGCACCCCTGGTTGGGCTGGTTTTTATTGAATTGAGTTGGTTTAAAGTTTTTGGGCTGGAAACTGTCAATCAATAAGACAAAACGGAGCAACGGGCTGATTGCAACGCACACTGAAGTACATGAAGTTTCTCGCTAAGTTACACAACGACAAAGAGGAGGTGAGTTCGTATTATTTTTTTAATAGTGCTTTTGAATTGTTGTTGTTAAAATTTAATAACATTGCAGCTTTCTTGCCTGGTGAAAAGGAAAAATTCAGCACAGTGACCACGCTCTGCCAATGTGACTGCATTACCACAGTTTTATCCTTGCTAATTCATTGTGTTTATCAAAGCCTCAAATGATAATATAGTTTAGCGTTAATACACCACTGGGGTCTGGATATTTTAGTTGGTGGGTGCGTATTTAGAATATAAATCCGTAAAACGTTACTGGAGCAGAAAAAACATTGTTTGCCTTCGAACAAAAGGTTTGCTTGCAAGCTAGCGTTAGCTAATTAGTAGGGATGAGCGAGTACACCATCATCTGTATCTGTTCAACCAACAAAATTATTTGTATCCGTATCTGTACTCGGAATGGGCGGGGCTTAAACCGGAAGTGGACTGGGCATAACCGGAAGTTGGTATTTTACCGTCTTATCAAAGTCAGACTCAGACATTCAGTGCTACTGCAACCAAAGTATGAGTTAAAAACAGAAACGCTTTGTTTTAGTTTCATAAGTAGACCATACATGACAACAACTATGCCGAATACGGAATTTCACCGGGCCACCATTGTCGCTCTGGTCGTTCATTTAACACGCACCCCTCCCTGAAGTCTCATCTGCAACTACACCCCCACCCATGACATAATGGACAATATTGTCTATCTGGGCATTCATAAAAAAATTATTTCACCACTCAAAAATCGTATTCCGTCACAGCAACAAGATAAACCCGACAATAGCCCTAAGATATGCCAATACAGCAGTGAAAATGCTGCTCACTGAATAACGAAATAAACCAGACAAAGTTTTAAAAAATGATACCATGTCATTCTACAGTCAATATCTGGGACTAAATATTGAATAAATACACAACCTTACCGTTGTTACCGTTGGTTTTACGCGTAGAGATGTCCCTTTTGAGACTGAGTGGTCATATATTGTCTTGGACAATCCGTTTGTGAAAAATATGCGCATTTGTGATGCTTGGGTACCTTCCAAAATAGCTGTGCCTAATACCACACGTGTCGTTTACGGCGTTTTTAGTACAGACTGGCTTGATTGACAATTCATTTATTCAGTAGGTGAGAGTATAAGCTTTCTAACGATGTATAACATGTCTAATTTTGCTTTTGGAATAGCGTTTTTTAGGTCAGCGTATCCAAAAATTTTCTTATCATCGCATTCAATCTGTGATAGCAGTAAAAGACGCTGTTATTGTTACTGGTTTTATTAGTTTTTTAAATGAACTGACGGTGTGAAGACAGTAGTAGACAGAGCGCGCCAGGTTACAGTTGGCTAACCACGATGTACTGTATGTCTTGTGATTTCAGGTGAGCGATGACGTCTAAATTTGCACAAAAGCGATATTGCATTAGTACAGTGGATGTATAAGAATGCTAGGATGTCAATGATGCTAGTAGAGTGTGTGTATGAGATTGCTAAATGTTAGGAGATACAAGTACATAATTATATCATGTTCTACATGATGTAGCCGCTAGCTAACTGGCTAGTTAGCTCACTGTAGCAGCTAGTTAACTGGCTAGTTAGCCGCACTGTCGCAAGCTAGAAGTAGGGAGGACAATCTGAAAGATTTTTTTCCCCCGGAAATTTACGTAAATACTGTGATTAAAATATCAATTTACCCTTAAATTAAGGTATTGTGGAATAGAACTGCCCTTATATGGCATTTTAATGCGTTTTTTGGCTGTTTTCGTGACTTTTAAACTCTCATTTTCCCAACATTCTAGCAATGATAAGAGCACGTCTCCGACTGCACCGAAAACAGCTCTGGACAACCAAGTATTCCATTTGAGAATTCTTAATATTCTGGAACTTCTGTTCACGTGCTGGTAAACAAAAGCATTGTTTTATAATCAGTCAGCCAGCACAACAGCTAATAGCATTATTATTTAGAATGTCCGTTCCGTGGCTAAGGAAAGCGGTTAACATCGTTTATGTTAATAAGATGTTTGTGTCTAACTCCAGAAATACCTATTTATTGTCCATTGCCTTATTTTAAAATTAAACTTCTGTAACTGGGCTATATCAAACAAGACTAACGTACCGTTTTGTAACCTTAATGCTGGGTAGCCTAGCAAGCTAAGTTAGTTTTTTTGCTTCCAAATGAGGTCAAACTTTAATCGATGTTTTTTGTTGTGGCAATACCTATACGGCTGGACACCACTACCTGAAATTTCCAGTTTACATATAGACACGACCATTCTATACGATCTTCTCGAGTTAATTTTAATGACATCCAGATCAGTTGCTACAATCATTGAATAATGTCATGTGAATGAAAAACGGCCTTTATTCAGATAATGATGATTTTGGGGATAGTGCTTATCACAGTTTTTCCTTTGTACTGTAAACTGTGATCTGTGTTTTATCCTGAAACAATTCTGTGGCCTGCAATTCTGTAATGCCCTAAAGTATCAATGATAGTTACAATGATGCATATTCGACATATCCACCGAGCCGTTGTAAAATGGAGGCACTTATAGTTCAACAACCTTACTTAATAGTCATTTGCCTCCATTGGATCTCAGCAGTAGTCTAATGTGATGCTCGACGATTGTCCGTATACTCTTTAACAGTGCTCAGCAGCGATTCTTCTTTTATGAATGGACTGTCAGACCGAATGGAGATATGACAAGGAACCACATCTCAGTCCTTCTAGCATAGTCCGCGTGACGTTGTTCGTTCCAATATGCACCAGCAGCAAGATCTCCTCCCTAATATGCAAGAAGTGATACATGTGCTGGTGCATGGTTCTCTGAAGGGTGGTGCCCGGGTGTAACCAGAGGGTAACACCGGGCACGGACTCCTCCATGCCCCGAAGCATACTGTCGGACAGCACGCCTTTCTGGCTGTTGGGGGGAATAAGGGGAATAAAGCAAAATACTTATTAGGCTACATATAAGCATCTCAGAGAAAATTTGATGCACATAATGAAGGAATTTTCTATTTATTTATTTTAGTCTTTCGGCCAACCAAACATTTCATATTTAGCGTAAGCCTATTGCTACCTCTACAGAGGAACTGAGAGCTAATTTAATGCTGCTAACAGGATTACAATACACAATTATTGTTCTAATTTACATTAATTTATTTAAACAATATATTTAGATTCTGTATTAATTATTATTTAATATTTCAATTCATTACCCCGGCCTCCCGCTCTCCACGCAGAGTCCTCACGCCAAAACGCTCGGAATGGGCGAGGAACATCAGGAGCAAAGTACCTTGAAGACATCGTTTTGCAAGTGACGATCTCGGGTACAAACAGACCCAGTTTAAATCGCGAATTTTCCTCCCAATAAATTACAGCTGACTGGTCAGTCAGAAAACTGATTGACACCAAGTCATGTCCAACCAGGCAAAAGTATTTGTCAGGAACCGATTTGCGTATATTTCATTGGATTTATTCGATCACGTGCAGGGGGAAATGTCAGACGTAACTCTGACCAGGTTCCCACTCTGCGCTGACTAGCAGCACCCCCAACGGTCTTCCGAAGAAGAGATACTTGTCCAATTCCACGAAAGGTTGCTGAGACCGTTTTCACAGAATGTGGGGGAAGGGAGGGTTGGTGCAAGACTTTGACTGTTGAAGCACAAGAATGAGAGAACAAGAAGGTAAACCCGGCAAGTACAGATGTCGATACTACATTTTAATACATAGTCATCCAAACTGCTATGTTAATACGCCAATTACTTTTACTAATTACTACTGTTAGTACTACTACTGCTGCTGCAACTACTTCTACCACTACTACTAATAATAATCATAATTATATATTTCAGTATTACTATGTGATTAAAATTGCCCTCAGGTAACATTTCAAATTATAGGTCTTTGACCTCATTGATACATGCTTCTAGCAATCACGATTGGCTGCATGGTACTGTCATCATCATTGGGCATTCTGCATTGTAGTGGGGCACATCCAAAACACAGATGGCCCAAACACACCATAAATACTGTACATGTTAACAACATCATAGAACATAGTACAGCAGGTTAATCTTTTTAAATCCAGCTGTCCTGGGACGGAGTGTGATTAAAAACTCAAATTTCTATGGGTCTCTAGTTTTTCTGGGTATCACCTGGAATACAGAAATTATCTTTTGGACAACTGGATTTAAGATGATGTACCTGCCATAGTAACACAACAGTAAAATGGAACAATTTTTTGTGTGTGAGAGAGAGAGAGTGTAGTGGAAGAAGGGTCAGGGTATGTGTGTGTTTGTGGTGAGTAGGCTATGTGACAGTGGGTAGATGTGGTTTGGGCGAGCAACTATATACTGAGTGCCTACCCTACTTAGCCTCTATCTTAACATCTATACAGAGTAACCACGATTCACCTGTACTACAGAACGCCTAAGGACTGACACCTGGCTTAACAGGGAGTCACTCTCTCGGGCTCCCTGTCTCATATCACCAGTTGCCAGTCCATTACCATTTAATAACAGTTTAACAGTACACCTGCCTAGAACCGCCTATTTAGTCTAGAGTTTCCCTCAATTTGTATTGCCTATTTTGAATATGCTATATTGAATCATTACTCTCTTAACATCTATACAGAATAACCATGATTCACCTGTACTATAGAACGCCTAAGGACTGACACCTGGCTTAACAGGGAGTCACCCTCTCGGGCACCCTGTCTCATATCACCAGTTGCCAGTCCATTACCATTTAATAACAGTTTAACAGTACACCTGCCTAGAACCGCCTATTTAGTCTAGAGTTTCCCTCAATTTGCATTGCCTGTTTTGAATACGCTATATTGAATCCCCTATTTAGAACGGCCTATTTAAAATTACCCCTCATGTAAAACTGCCTATTTACAATTTCTGCATATTTTTATGATAAAATTCGAACTTCATTTTCAAAGTAATCTACTAAAAGTGGGTACTCTGCTACAGAACTACCTGTTTCATCATCCTCCTCTTCTTCATAATCTATGAGGAAGGAGTCTTTACTATTAAAACTAATTACTTTGCCTGGCCACCAGCAAGTGCTACCATCGTCTGTGCTAATAAACATATGTTCAATTTTCTTCCCAACTAAGTCATCTGGACTCACAGGAATCAACTTGAAACGGTTTTCCTGGTAGTCGGACCATAAAGAAAACCAGTACATTTTCTTATAGCCGTCATATTTTGTTTTAAAGTTATATACATCGTTTATCTGTCTAAGGTCTATTATGGTGGCATTAAACCATTTAACTATTCCTTTTTCAGTGAACGCATGCTTGCCCAGTAATTGTGTGGGATTTGCAATATTTGGAATTCTAAAGACACCTAAACTGGCTTGCTTTCGTCCCACATCTTGAGCGTTCAAATGCTGTTTAGCAGCATCCCTCAAAAACTTGTCTTTTTTCTGTGCAGCTAAACCTACAGGTGCAGCAGAACATGATACTTCTAACCCTGTGTCACACGGGGTAGATAACGATATCACACTCTTCAGATTACTGATGAGTTTATCTAAACTGAGCCTTTTTCCACCTTTGGAGATATTAAAAACGCCGTTCTCATTTTTCTGACAGATTACAAATCTTCTAAACATCAGCTGTGCATTTACAGCTTGAAGTTTAGAAGACTTGTCTAATACTTTAATGTGTTCCTGTATTTCGGGTACACTAGTCCAAAGCCCTCCATATTTCCCTAACTCAACTGTAATTTTTTCTTATTTGTGAATTTGCTTAATTTGTTTTTGTGTTTGGCGATCATGTTTTTCTCTAAGCGCTTGCAACCGGTCTTCTCTAATTTTGAATATTCGTTCACAAAATGTGGCCCTCTGCTCTTTTACAGATGTTCTTGCAGTTGCTCTGATCTCTTTTTGGAATCTAATTTTGAAAGCCACTCACCTGTCTTATTTTGTTTGAGAACATGATCATGCCTTCTAGAGCTATTTTGCTGGCTCTGGATTTTGTTTTAAGTAAATTGTCGAACATACCGAAGTCACGCTCGCATTTGTTTTGGGAGCTGATACCATTGTGTTACACACATCATATGGCACATCTTCATACCTCCCATGTTCAAGATGATCAGCGACCATCCTGCAGCACACTTTAACAAGACTCGCAAACACAAGTTCAGTAACTTGCTGGGTCATGTCATCAAAGTCAGTTGTTGTACTATCAGTAAGTTTTTGAAGGATAGGCCCTCTGTGGACATTTATATCATCAAACAAACTGACCTCCCCCTTAATAAAGTTGCTGCTGTCTGCCTGCCATTCTTTAAGTTTTGAGACTAGTTTCATTCTGGACCTCCCCCATGAATTCCAGCAAATCAGCATGGAGATAATAAACACCTGCTGCATTGTGGAACATAACATTTATGCGATTTCCTCTAAAGGGAACCAAAGGTACAAAAGCAGAACCATTTCTGTTAAGCAAAAAAGTTCTGAATTGTACCGGGTTTCCGCTTTTTCCGCATCCGAGTTCTTGTACAGCCTTACATACTGTTCTAATTAACCTAACTGTACCGCTTTCTCCAGATGTTTTGAGTGCGTGATTCTGCGCCAAGCTACCTACTTTTTCATCTCCGAAAATCATTGATTCCCAAACGTCTAACGTTACACCCGCCTAATGGGCCAGTCCATCGATTAGATGCATACCGCAGAACAGTTCATTGACCACAGAAAGCTTTCTTTTTTCAGCGTCACTGAACTGTTCGTATCCGTCAATTAATTCGGGCAGGATTTCCATTCAATATTGATACAGAATTTCATTACATTTCTTCTCGGTGCTGGCCCTATCACCGACTAGATTTCAAATTTTTAAAAATGTTTTTTTCGCAATGCCTATTACTTGTCTCACTAGTGCTGTTAACAACGTGCACCATTTCAGCAATTGTGTCGAATGTGCATTGAGTAGAGCCAGACGATTGCTCACGAAGTCCTAAATGCAGCCTACTTCCATCTTTGAAGCTAAGCATATTTGTGGCTGTTTTTTTTAGATTTTTGTTGGTTGATAGATCCAGGTTTGTGGATTTTTTGTCAGAGAACATCAATGTCTTTCTCTAAACGCTCTTTTTCAGAACCTAATTCCCTTTTTTCCCTATCCATTTGGCGCATCAACAGCGCGTCCTGTTTCACAAGTTTTTCCAGGGCATTCATTTTTTCGTCCTTGCGTTTTAACCTCTTATTTACATTTCTTACAGTGAATGTGTTTATTTTCTCGGTTGCTTTGTCCAATTTAATTTTTAGAGATTTCATTTCGGTCTGAGCCTTAAATAGCATTTTACCTTTTTCTTTAAGCTCTGATATTAACCTTTCTATTTTATCATCCATTACCTTGCAGCCCTCTCGTGCGCATTTATAATTTTCCAGTTCATTTCCTAACCCGATGATTACTTTTTTGGTTTTACGTATAAGACTGATTTCATGGGCTGAGCCGCTGTATTGGGGCAAACTGGTTTGCGTGTCAGGCAATGAAGTAACTAGGCCTACTTGTGAACTCAAAGGCAGATGACGTTTCTGGCGACAAAACAATTCCCTTTCAGTACTTTTAAAACTCCGTTGCTTGTTGTACAGCCGCATGATTTTTTGCGATATTGTCTTTTGAAGGACTAGTTTGTTATTATCATTAATTTCACCTAGGTCAAAATTAAAATTTAATATGTCAAAAATAACTTCCCTAATGAGCCTAGTCCTCGGTATTTGAGCGTGCAAAAACTTCAAAATCTCAAATGCAGCTCCATTTGTCAATTAATTAATATGTAATTTATTTGAACACACTGTATAATTAATTTTGTGAGTTATCCCTAATTCTTTACAGTATTTGGCTAACGATAGTTGCTTCCCCTCACCAGTAGGCCTTGCTGTAATGTTAGTTGTGGCAGCCGGTCTGTGTGCAGAAGCTCGCTGTCTCGCGGGCATCTCGGCAGTTGGCTTGCTCGAACTGTCAGAATTCTAACAGATGCCGAGGTCTAGAGGTCGCTGGACCACTCGATATACCCCGCCTTTTAACTCAAAAGTCCCAACTGATTGGTGAATGGTTTAAAAGGATTTTAAAAGTAGACATCTCAGGCTCATGTTGACGGTTTCGAGTGTGCTGCAAAGTTTAGGGAGCAAATAACAATGCTGAATCCTTCTGACGTAATTTACATAGCAACTGTATGTTCAGATCACTTAGTTTCACTCAGAGTGGCCAAGAGGAATTGATAACGATTCAGAAAATGTATAATTTTTAAACATTTAATTTGATCTTTTACTGGGACTTTTTGATTTTATTGAGGGTACGACTGAAATTTTCGGTGCCGCTGGCTATAATCGAATGCTTCCAAATTCAATGTTCGACTGAACAAGTACCGTTAAAGTACATTTTTTGTGGGTTAGTGCTATTATATCATGCTAGCTACAACATACTAGCCTTATTCGACGATCAATGAAGGATAATATCACTCTAGCACTTACTACTTGTTAGTTTTATCACCACTGTAGTGAAGTAAAAAAGTGGACAAACTACATTTTCTGTGAGAAATATATTGTCGAGTTCACGTGCATATAGGCTACTGCTGGCGACATTCTAAAGCTCCACTTTGCCCTCCCAACTAAAAGCTAGAAATGTCCTTTTGTAATCAGTAATATGTGCTTACGTGTGAATGTCCAGTAAATGTGTTTAGCTATGGTGAGAATAATGTGTTGATCCGAATCTGAGAATTGCAAACTTTATTTTATTGAGAATATATGACAATAGATAATAGATCGCTGTGACAATGGCAAGATTGTGTTGTGTGGCACAGCAGCAGTGAACTTTGTATAGGCTCTGTGTATAGGAGGAGCTCTGTGTGTGGCTGGCCTATCACGAGTACGGATATTGACACATTTTGTTCGGATGGTACTCGTGCTCGTGAAAAGTACATTATGCCTACCAGATACTCATTTCATCGGAGTATTCGGCTCAACCTTAGCAGATACGTAAGCACCCAAACACAGATGTGATTGAACACGGCTGGTCTGCCCCGTGCGCTTGGCTGTAACCAAACCATCGAAGACGCTAGACTGTCAGCCCTGCCGCTCTGCTCTGGAGAGCCATTGCTCTCGGTAAGAGAGAGAGGGCTGGGAGAGCTCCTAACCTGTCTCCCCACATACTGGCAGTGCCGAGGAGTGAGGCTCATCAGACCTGCCCCACGAGACCGCACCGTAGTGCGGTTTTCGGGTTAATGAGAGCTTAGGCTTGTGACAACAAACACTTTAGCGCTAGCTACACTTTGCAGAGTT
This sequence comes from Anguilla rostrata, assembly GCF_018555375.3. NCBI lineage: Eukaryota > Metazoa > Chordata > Actinopteri > Anguilliformes > Anguillidae > Anguilla > Anguilla rostrata. Next base: position 18,961,529 of record NC_057942.1, on the reverse strand, counting down.
GCAGGCAGTCGGGAGGTAGGGGAGGTTTCTGCACCTTCCCGTATTTTCAGGTCTCAATGTAGGCAGGTACGAACGTTAGCCTAACATTATGTAACATAATAAGAAAGACCAAACAAAACATTCAAAGCGGTCCAAGCAATCACTTTGCTTCAACTTCATTTTACGACGACATGAATTGCATTTCATTTTCCTTTTGAGTAGTTTTTTCTTCTGCAGCCATTCAGTAAGTTTATGATGTTTTCTTTTAGATTTTTTCCCTTCAACCAGCTCTCTCAACTTACTCACTAAACCAGGCATTTTGACTTGTCATGAATGATGAGTAAAAATGTCTCTGCAAATGTAGCTACATCACGTATCCTGCCAGAAATATGGAAATTCCCACAAGGCAGTTTGTCGTTGGTAAACTACTTGGGAGAAAAAATAGATCATCGCGCATATCTTCGCTGTCGGGCGGAAACCTTGTATGTCCAAAACCGTTACTTTTCAGGAAATAAAAAAAAAGCCCTGTGTTTTTAAAATAATTTAACACCGCGTCGTCAAAGTTGGTATTGTGTCTTTATATGTGGTCAGATACTTGCATGCGTCATTATATTATTAATATTTTACCAAAATCAAGCTCAAATGGTTACAAGGTTTTTGACCAATGTTGAGATACATGTTTTGTCCGTCATTGATTATAACGGCCGCATCAGAAAGTGCATCGCATTACGTTATCATCAACTTACAGGTTACAAAGTGTATTGTAGCTATGTGTGCGCTCAGTTTTTCCTGTCGTAGAATACATTTGGCCAAAATTTCTTGTTATAAAAGACTGTGTTATGAACAGGCTATTGAAGACAGTATTGGCTATGACTAGAGCAGGACTAGACGGCAAATGCTAGACTAAACTGCACTCCAACCTACCGTGGTTTGCCTGCACTCTTCTCCGCCTTCACATGTCTCAGGGCTCAAATACATAAAACATTAGTCTTTATTAGAGCCCGACCAATATATCGGTTTGGCCAATATATCGGCCATTATTTGACTTTTTTGACGACATCGGGATCGGCAGTTATGCAGCCGATGCGTCCCGATTTTTAAATAAGTATAATAAACAAAAAAAACATTGATTATTTATCTGTACTTGTCTGTTTGAACGTTGGAATTGCTATTTACTAGAATTATCCAGTAGAGGGAGCTCTAAGACAAGTGTGAACTGCAGCAGCTGACGTGCTACTTCTGTAATAAGACGTTTGTCACTCGTGCCTCATCCAATATTCTCCACTGCAAGACTTGTCTGCACAGATTCGATTGCTGCAATAAAGGTATATTTAGTGAAAGTTTTTAATTAAATGCGTTTATACGACCATTATGTTTATCAATCCTCATTATCAAGCGAGCAAGCTAGCTAACATATTTGGTTCACTTTAGCAAGCTAGCTGGCTAGCAAGCCTTTATGAAGTGGCAGTGAGCACATAAGCAGCGTAGGATCTACATTTCCAGAGGACATCGCTGTATTCTCAAATACATAACCAGCCAAAATAAAATGGTGATTGAATGCATCACACATTTGTTTTTTTATTTGAGAGAATGATATTAGCTGTGTCAATAGCTAACATGTTATTGCAAGCGAGTGTGTCATCTAGTCACGCGTCATCGTAGCAAGCTAACCAGACAGTAAAAACGCAAAACACTTCTAACGTGGATCATTTTAAGCCATGTTATCTAGCTTTGTCGTGATAACATGAGAGAAGGATTGCTGTTGGAGAAGTGAATCAATCAACACTGATTGCGCGGGTACCCTGCACGAAAGCGCATTGTAGTTTTTTTCACCACCGAATTCTTATGACAAGCCTCACGTTACGTATTTCATCCAGTCAATTTAGTTTCATCTAATGTTACACTTGATTCACTCATTAGCTCCGCTGGATAAAGTTTTACTCTTTGAGATCATGTAGTAGGAATAAAATAAGAAAATATAATTCATTTACTGAGAATAGATACTAAGAAATAATAATAACAAATTAATAACAACAACAATAATAATATTCATAAAAATACATGTTTGAAACTGGAAAACTGATTTTTTTAAATTAATTTTTTTATAGATGGCTGGAAAAGAAAGGAGTAAAAGCAACGTGTGGAGTTATTTTGAATTCACACCACTTGAAGATGGTGTTAATATATATATTCAATTTAATATCATCTTTTACATTTTTTTATCTATCAAAAAGTTCTTTGTGTGTTTATTTTTATTTATTTGTTTGCTTATAAGTTAAATGTTCTCAAATATAGAAACTTTGATAAAATATAAGTTTTTCAAATTGATTTGAAAATGTTGCACTTTTTGACAAAATATCGGTCAAAACATCGGTAATCGGTGGGCTAGGACTCTCCAAAATCGGGATCGGCATCGGACCCAAAAATCTGGCATCGGTCGGGCTCTAGCCTTTATAGACTTAGTGTTTCTGGAGTAAAGAAAACGCTATACTTATTCAAACAACCAGTCCTGTTCTTTATTTAGCCTTGCATTGCAGCTCTTGCATTGCACACATTTCCTCCAGGGACAGACATAGCTACTGTAAAAAATAAACAAAAAAACCTGGTCATATCAGCTTAGTTTTCCGCAACAGGTTACAGTAGCATCATGTTGAGGAAAGAAGTTGGTTATCTAGGTAAACACATCTATAATCTGTACTATACAACACTGATATTACATAACGTTACATCCGCTGATGACAATTAGCTGATCAAGTGAACGATAGGCTATAACATTAGTCTGATCATTTGTGACAGGAGCCACTGAACCCAGGCTTAAGTCGCATGAGGTGATTCTCCAGAAAATCACGTTTTAATTGAAAACAAATAATACCTTAATATCAAACTCGTATTTGATCGGTAAACATGAAAAAAGTTAAATAATTAAACTCTCTTTCTCTCTAACTCTCTCTCTGTCTGTTTGTTGCGAGGGGGCAGGACAATGGACGGGACATCCATATTAATGACCATTCTGCATGACATTCCTGCATAAGTAGTCAGGAAATAGCCTACCTTGTGTTGTTTACAATCTAGTCTACTTTTTTTACAAGTGTCGTGGGAGATTCTATCATGTGTGACGCTGGTAATGTGGCTAATGCTCTCCACCAAATTACCAAGCTGAATTTAGACAAGACAAGAACGAATGGATTGACATGGTAAAAGTAAATGAAGTAAAGGGATACCTCGGCCTTTTAACAGTTCTAAAATCAATGCGCTACAAAATCCAGCATTCTAATGCAGTTAAAACAGCAACATTATTCTTTCGATTTTGAATTGTTGTTATGTCCCCTCCCTTTTTCAGTGTCCAATTTTGCAATTGATGGCACGGTTCTAGTTACTGGCTTCATTTAGGGTTGCCAACCATCGCGCAAAATATTGAATTGTCTCTTATTTGGACGGTAGAATAGGCGTTCCGTATTTAACTCATAGCTACGGGACGCATTTTCTTCTGTATCTTTGTTAACGACTGCGTTTCTAGTAACCGCTGTTTTAAATATAATTCAGTAGTTAGTTAGCTAGCTAACCGGGATAAAAAGCATGCCGTGAGACCACCCCCGTTGTACATTATTTTCCAATAACGGGACAGCCCGTCGTGGTTTATTCCTTACGTATTCCATGCATTCAACATAGGTAGGTAGGTAGGAAGTTTACTTGAACCCTCTGTCATGAGGCAAACAACCAGGGGTAACATGCATCAAATATTTTTGAGGGGGCACAGACAAGCAATTTGACTTATTCATTTGCTTATATGCCCCCTTTCTTATTTTCAAATGTCGAACTGAAGCTATTGACGCATGCTATTGATACTCTCACTTTTCTGCATATTGATCATGTCTCTTTTCAACAAACACATATTTCATATACTGGTAATTTATCTCTGTAGAACAGGGGTACAAAAAGAATCATCATCAGGAACTCTGCAATGTAAGCTTAATATAATGCCCCAAATCGATATTCAATAAATTATAAATACAGAAAATCTAGATTAGTTGCAAGACAAAGTAATGAATGTCTCAGTTCGACATAATGGTATTGTTACTATATAGCATACTGTCATATGCTGTTGCAACTTGTCAGGAAGGATTATACATTTGCTTGACTAATTGGGGATATCACTTCAGCAAATAATAGTTTTATTATTTATAATCATAATAATTTTTTTATTATAGACTAGCTCAAGTTCAAATTTAGGTAATAGAGGAGGGTTAATTCAAACAGTGATCATTCTCACATGACTTGGGAATCTGCGGGAAGTCATAGGCTACACCAAAATGTTCGGTGCGCACTGTACGTTCAGGGAACGCTCCAATAAGTAAAATTTAGGGGTTGAGGGTTGAGGGATTGCGGAAGATACTCCATTGTAATATTATGGGTGAATTTGTGCCGATTGCACTAAAGGCAGTTCAGCGAAAGCAAAAGAAACAGGGTCGATATAAACAAGTGGCATTAACAAACAGAATTTCTGAATGTATTACCTTTTTGAAGGAAGATTGGCTCAGGAATTGCAGAGATATCCATCAATATGCGACAATATTTTAAACCACATTCACCGCAATGCAAATGATGTGCTGGCAGTCATTTGAGCTTTAAGGGGCACATGCCTCCTCAGTGTTAATGGGCATGACGCCACTGAATACAACCACAATGTTTACCATGAATGTGATATAACGGAAGTCATAAGCAATGGTAATTGTCATAGCAGTTGCTATAGCGCTTAAAGCTGTGACATTTAATGTCACCTACTATGCTAATTGTAACACAAATAGCAAAAAAATTGTATGTGACATTAGCTATCATAGCTTTCTTGTAAGAATTGCCATGACAATTACAGATAAATGCGGAATGACCGTGTTAGATCATTTGTAATTGGATGTTATTAGTTGCTTATAACATTTTCTGCCTTATGACGGAGGATTCAAGTAAAGGGTTACCAGATATTCTATGTAGACCTAAGTGTGTTTTGTACCGTAAATTGCTAGGCACACATTGTGTGATATCCTGTGACAACTTTACAGCCACAGGAGGAAGCACACCTTTTTGGTTAGGTGATGAAATAGCTGAGAAGTTTCCAAGTAAACAAAAAAAGTTTTAAAAAGTCTTCGTCGGGTCATTGACAACTTTAGGGCAACAACACACAATTTACAGCCACAAACCACATGTCTGTTTGTTTTTTATTTTTGCTCTGCATTAGATAAGAAGAAAAGCAGTGCCAAGGCATCATCTGTGTCATTCAAGGCAGCCTCATCCTCCTCTTCATCTTCCTCGTCCTCCTCCTCTTCGTCCTCTGAGGATGAGAGAAAGAAAGTGAAGAAACACAAGAAGGATAAGAAAAAGAAGAAGCTGAATAGGAAGAAAGGGAAAAAAGAGAAGATGAGAGGGAATGAAACAACATTCGGACAGAGAGGTAAATATGGGCTGTAGAAATTATGTGTCTTTGGGAGCTGTGACTACAAAAACCTGGGCTGGTATTACTGGTTTAAAGGGTTAGTTTGGAATTTTGGACATAGATTCTTATTGCCAACTTACCTGGAATGTTGTCGATTGATGGATACCATTTTCAGCTCAATCCATGCTGTTCTTGGTTTAGAACGTCCAGCTGTAGCTAATGCTATGTTATCTATCTATGCTATCCTATGTTCTCTGTTGTTGTCCCCCACGATCGGGGAAGGGACTATGGATCGGTCTCTGTACCTCCATCCGTTTGTCTTTCTGTCTGTCGCGTGATATCTCAGACACCACTGGTCCGATTTCGATGAAACTTGGGGGAATGATGCATCTTGACACTGTGCCCCAGCATTTATTAAAGTTGTGAGAATGTTATCCAAATATTGTGAGATTATGAGGTTGTTTGACGCCTGAGATTAACACAACCGGGTGTGTGTACGTAATGTGTGTGTGTGGAGGGGGGGGGGGAGCCCAATACTGTCCCCCACAATGGAAAAGAGGGGTAGATTATAATTGCTGCTACTTTATAATTGTCACTGATAAAGCCAGGGGGTGACTGCATTATTTGTGGGGGACGACATGTTCACTGTTGCCTTGTTGTTATTGTGATCCACTGGTGCCGGCACTACTTCCTCGCAGGTAACGCTACAAGGTATTGCTCTGTGGTGACAAATACACCAATGCGTACAAGGGTAACTCAAATGTGAACATGAACTGCACAGACCTCTAAGGTTTAAGGGAATATATGACCCAATTGCAGGTACACAATGTGAAAAAATAGACTAAAGGTGCACACGGAAAATGTACATATACGCCTGTGGTGGGAAAAATGCACCGCTTCTGTGTTTGGTGGAAATAAACCCTCAGTTAGACTAACAACAGAAGAGCAGTGTAGCTATTTGCTAGGCTTTGTTTTGTAACAATATGATTTCATATTTCATTTATCTTTGTTTTCTCTTTTCAATTGTAGCGGTAAATGCACAGCAAGTCTTGAAAAGATACCAGAAGGTCTTACACGAATACAGGAGAGGGAAGAACTTGAGATCTGCCTACAAGGCTGTCAGTGTGGACAGGAACACAGTGGTGGCCAGTGCTCCGATCGCTGAGCTTGCCATTGTGTCTCCAGCGAAGTATGACAAACTCCTACAAGGCCATTCCAGACAGCAGAAGCTGCAGACTTTTGCCATGAAATGTTCAGACGCAATAAGCAACGACACTCCACTGTTGTCTGAGGTTGATAATTTGAAAAAAAAAAGGAAACTTCTCCCCATAATTAAGAGAAAGTAAAAAGTAAAGAAATGGTGGGAGTGGGTGGGTGGGGGGCTTTTGTTTGGTAAGGTGATATAAGTAAACATTGTTCAAGTAAATGTTGTGTTGAGGAGGGGAATCTCATCCTTACCTGTGTGTGTTTTTTTTGTTTTTGTTTTTTGGGGTTTTTTTGGGGGGGGTGGTGGGTGGCCAGCGCTTGATTGGCAATACGTAATTTGTGGTTGTGTTTAGGAGGATCTCATGTTTGAACACTTGTCATGGGGAGGGGTGGGGGTTGTGTTTAGAGCTCCACCAATACATTGGTTCAAAAAAGGGAATCTCATGTTTGTGTTTATCTGAACAATTGGGGCTATATTGTTGGAGATCAAGTTTTAGGTTAAATTCTTTAACCAATTTCTTGCAATAAATTTCTATTTATTTCTATTTTCATCATTCTGTCGTCACTTTTTGATGTCACTCTTAGCTTGCTCATCCTTTGGTCCTGTTTAGACACAAAGAAGGAATGGATCCCAAAGCTGTCTACAAGACAGAAAACGGCATCGTAACCTTAATTAATGTTTATAGATTGTTATTTGCAGGACTGGACTGGGACAAAAAATAGGCCCTATCATTTTTGGCTCAGACCGGCCCACCGCAATCGGTCGGACACTGCCCATCAGAACAACATCCTCGCAGACCGTTCAATATGTATATGATGCATATCTAACCATTTGCCAAACCCCCTACAGAGCGGAGTGTTATGGACAAGTCAAGTATACCAATGCAAGTGGAGCAGTGTACTCACTCACTCTTGATCTCCATTTAACGCAAATGCATCAGAATCATCATCATTTAGAAATGAGATCGCATTGATATATGATCGTGATTTTTTTACAACGAATCGTGCAGCCCTATTCTATACATTTATTTATTATTTCCTTGCAAACTTAGGCTACTTCTCCTGCCTCCTCATTCGTAGACTACTTGCTCGCGCTGACTAGTCTCGACATGCACCTCTCTCTCGCTCCTCTGCTCACACCTCTGATAGTGTAGTAGTGATGTGTCCCGAGTGTTTCCATTTTTGCCATAAGAATTTGAGAATACAAGGTGTTATTGTTCATTCTGTTAAAATATTCAAAGAAAATAAAAAGCCCAAAAGCATTTTTGATCGACTTGTTTATGTATGAATCTTATTAAACCCGCCCCATATTAGACAAACGGTTGTGACTGGCCCGCCATATCTCAGGACGAGAGAAATTAGTTTAATAGCCTGAGTGACCAGACTGATCTGCAGAGCGAAATTAAATGTGTTTTAGGCAATGTATTATCAGAGGCAGAAGAACCACAGTACAATATTTTTAGCTCATCAAGGAAAACACAAGAGAGCTAAGCTAACAACAGTGCATAACAGTGTAGATTTATAACTTTTTTTTATGAATGTTTAACAAATAATTTGTTAAGCATGAAAAATGAAGACATGTCTAGTAATTGCTTAGTGTTAAATATCAAATAATTTCTACATTATTAACTAATATTATTTAATGTTGAACAAATAATTTACAAGTAATGTTGATGTGTCATAAATCATCTACAGATAATTTGTGAATATTAAACTAGTATAATAACAAATGTATATAAATGATTTGTTAATGATTAGTCAATTATTAACTGATAGTTTATAAATGCATCTATAAATCACTTTTAAATGTTTAATTAACTTAATAACAAATTATGTATTAATCATTTACAAATGTATATAAATGATTTGTTAATGATTTGTCAATTATTAACTTATAGTTTATAAATGACTTATAACTGATCGTTATTATAAAGTGTTACCGCAAAAAAGTTTCCAGAACAGGAGAACAGTGCTGCATAATCAGTGTCACATCTTTACACCAGCCGCTGTTAGTATAAAAACAAATACCTCCACCTTTAATTTTGCCGGAGAGCTCTGTGTCGCGATCCGCTCTGAACAGCTGAAAGCCTGCCAGCTGCAGCGCAGAGTCCGGTATCGATTCACACAGCCAAGTTTCCGTGAAGCACAAAACGGAAGATGAAGAAAAGTCTCTGTTCTTCCCCACCAGTAGCTTTATTTCATCTAGTTTGTTGCACAGTGATCGCACGTTAGAGAGAAATATTCCCAGTAACAGAGTGCGTAGACCGCGTCTGCGGAAACGCACGAGCGCACCGGCACGTTTCCCTCTCCTCAGGCGTTTCACTGCGTGAACAAAGGTGAGCACGCCTTTGACCAAAATGTCCAGTAATTCCACAGATGGGATGAGGAAGTTGGAAAATAAATCCGCAGAAGTTGTTTCCCTGATGTTCAAGAGGTCTTCTCTGGTGAAAGAGCTCCGGGTACTGTCGCAAAACACTTTAAAAACAAAACAAGACAGGACAATGCGCACCAACACACCGAAGCAGCCATCCGCGGCGCCATTTTCACTACTACTTCAGTGGGCAGCTGCCTCTTTTGTGCTGCGCCCGGGGACCAACTCCAGTTCTAAGGCAAGTGCCTTGGCACCTGCAGGATCACACCTAACATGTCTTTGAGTGTGGGAGGAAACTGGAGTACCCGGAGTAAACCCACGCGAACACGGGGAGAACATGCAAACTCTGCACAGAATGCCGAGATTCGAACCCACAACCATCCGCAATAATGTAATGCAATGTTATACAGTGTATGTAAGATAACCTGTATCACTTATCTAAATAGACTGATATTGACTTACATATAGCACAACACAAGGTAAGAGTAGCCTACTAGCTGACTGAAGCATACTGGCATGGTGCCATTTTGATATGAGCTATCAATCACTCATATTGCACATCAAACTTAGTAATCATAATCAACAAAGATGTAAGAGCAATATATCAGTCTACATTTGACATACCGAGAATGCTACCAAAGGCATGGAACGTAGAAGATTGAAGCGGATTGTAACAGGCAAGTGAAGACAAAAAACCATGAGGCTGTCCTGCTCACAATTAACTTCCCTAACTGAGTCACATGGTACAAAGGGTCACATGGTACGAAAGGTCACATGCTTAAATGCATACACTGATGTTATACAAACTACTGCCAGCAAGGGGAGATAAATCAAACTAAAGGAAAATAATGTCCATGATGGGGACAGAACACCCCCCACCTGATATCCATAGATACCACCTATTCTCTTAGCTCCTGAAGAACAGGGTTTGAAAGTCACTACTTGCTCTTGTAGTCTTCTTTGGAGAGTAGGAGGACTAAGTCCGTGACAGGCCTTAGGAAGAGCTTGGTTCCATCTTGTCTAGAGATCTTGATCTCTACGTTGCGGACCTTCCCATCTTTGCTCAGGAATACCTTAGTGACCAATGCCATTAGCCATTCATTCCTCTTGGCTTGGGAGTCTTTCATGAGAACAATGCTTCCAGCCTCGATGTTTGGCTTGATGGAATAGCACTTATTCCACGTCTGCAGCATTGAAAGGTACTGCTTCCTCCATTTGTTCCAGAAAGCATCTGCAAGGAATTGAACCTGACGCTAGTGCTGCTTGTAAAGATTTTTGGTGTCAAATTCGCCAGGAGGAGCTGGGAAGGTACCTATCTTCTGTGTGAGGGTAGCAGGGGTAAGCATAATTGGATCCTCAGGATCAGTGGATATTGGACCCAAGGGTCTTGCGTTTATGATAGCCGCTACTTCTGCCAGAAGAGTTGTGAGAGCCTCATGAGTGAGCCTTGAGGATCCTTCCTGCTGGAACATGGAATCCATGATTCTGTGGACTATGCCTACCATCCTCTCCCATGCACCACCCATATGAGATGAGTAAGGTGGGTTAAATGTCCATGTGCAACCCTGTTCAGATAAGTACCTCTCCACACAGACAAGGAACCTTGAGCTCCTTTCAGGCCCAAATGAAATTGGTGCCTCTATCCGAGTGGATATGCTTCACTGGACCACGAAAGGAGATGAACCATCTGAGGGCATTCACAAAGCTTGATGTATCCAAGGACTCAATGACCTCAAAGTGCACCGCCCTGATACTCAGACAGGTAAAGATCACTGCCTAATGCTTGTTGTTGGAGCGGCCACCACTTGTGCGCCTTGCGAGAACTAACATTAGTGAAGGGAGGCTCAATGCCTAGCCTATCTGCAGGTAAGTTGGCCATTTTCTGGGCTTGGAATGTGCCACGAAGTTTGCGGCAGGTGACACATTTATAGATGATGCTGCTCACATGCCTTCTCACTCCAACTATCCACAGGCTAGCAGTGCAAATAGCACCCTCTGTAAAGAGGCGCACTTGATGACGGGTCTGTTCATGGTAGTGGCGCACAAGTAACTTTGCAATGTGGTGGCTCCCGGGAATTATTAGAGGGTTCTTTTCATTGTGCTCCAATTTTGCCTCTGTATATGGCCTCCAACTCTCATTAAGCCGTTTTCATCAATGAATGGATCCAGTTTCTTGAGAGTGCTGTCTTTAGGGATTTCTTCCTGGTTCCTTAGGCACTCAAGCTCTGTGGCATAGGTTTCCTGCTGCACCATGCAAATAATGAGAACTTTAGACTGAGAGAGCTCATCCACTCTGTATACCGTCTGGCAGTAATGCCAGCCTTTGCATTTACTTAGTCCTAATGACAATGCTTTCTTGAAAAGTCGAGCCACGTGGATCAAACGGGTGACAGCACGAGTCAATGACTTCCAGCTGGAAAACTTCTCGAAGCATTGTGATCCAAGCTGTGCATTTGAGGCAGTGGTGCTCAGTGTAGAGACTTGAGGCCAAACTTCTGGATCCATTCCTGGGTTTGCAATTTCAAAGATCTTCCTTAGGAAGACTCTGTTCAGGATTTGTCAAAAATGCTAGCTCCGTCAGCCATGTGGTGTCCTTTAGAAGAGCTGCGGGAACGGTTCTCGTAGCATGGTCTGTGGGCTTGAGCTTGGTAGGGACATGATGCCGCTGTTCAGGTCGTGTTGATCTTTGTATGCGTTGGACTCTATTGCCGACTTAGACGTAGAACCGTCTAGTCTTGTTGTAGATGTAACTTAACACGACCTTGCTGTCTGTGTAGAAACTTGTGGCATCCATGTCAACATGGATTTCTGAAGTGACAAGCTCGACTAACTCTACTGCTAATACCGCAGCACACAGCTCCAACCTCGGTATTGTGTGTTCTGGTTGTGGTGCGAGTTTTGCCTTACCTAGAACGAACCCTGCGTGGTGTTCTCCTTTGACATCAGTGACTTTGATATAGGCGACTGCAGCTATTGCTTTGATTGACGCATCGCAGAAGATAAAAAGCTCTCGCTGTTGAACCCCAGAAAGGGAGACTGGTGCATATGTTCTTGGGATTTGAAGACTTTCAAGATCTTCCAGGGAGTCTCTCCATGCCGTCCACAGCTCCACTTTGTCACGTGGTAATGGGGAGTCCCAGTCACCCGCTCACGGAGTATAGCTTTGCCTTGAATGGTAACCGGAGCAACAAATCCCAGAGGATTGTATAAGCTGTTTACTGTCGATAGGACACCCCGTGAACGTGTCTGTCTGCAGGTCCCTATTGAGTCCTAGGCTATGTTGCCTTAGCAACGTGTCTGTGCTGAGCTCCAGATCCTTCAGGTTGTTTGCATAGTCTTGTGAGAGGAAGGATTTCATTACCTCACTGCTGTTTGACGCAATCTTATGCAACCTGAGGTTCGAGCAGGCGAGCATGTCCTGTGTTCTTTTCAGCAAGCTGATGGCAGCTTCTTCGGAGGGCAGTGACTTCAGGCCATCATCCACATAGAAATCCCGATCTATGAACTGTTTGACATCCAACCCGAAGTCAGCCTCACCATCTTGCGCCGAACACTTAAGATCGTAGATGGCAACAGCTGGAGAGAAGTTGTTGCCGAAGATGTGCACTTTCATGCGGTACTCAATGATGTCCTTGTTGAGGTCGTTATCCAAACCAAAGGAATCTCAAGAAGTTCCTATCCTCCTCTCTGACCAGGAAAGAGTGGAACATTTGCTTTATGTCCGCTGTAACCGCGATGGACTCTTTTCTGAAGCAAATCAGGACTCTGAGAAGGGTGTTGTTAAGGTCTGGACCTGTTAAGACATCATGCAGCGAAACTCCTTCGTATTAGGTGCTGGAATCGAATACTACTGTCATGGTTCTGTGTTTTCCTGTCTGTGTTTCCCTTGTTGGGCCGCCAGATGGCGGCACTTGTGTCCTGCTCCCCCCTGTTAATTGTATTATTGTCTCGTTATTCTATCATTGTTCCCACCTGTGTCTTGTTATCCCCTCCTTTTCTGGTTTGATTGTTTTTTGAGCTCACCTGTGTCTTGTTACCCCCCTGTCTATTTAAGTTCTTTGTTCCCTTGACTCGGGTGCTGGTTCCTTGTGTTTGTTTCCTACTTGTGTTTGTTTGACTTACATGTATCTGCCTGCCTGTGTTTTTGACCTGCTTGTGTGTGTGACTGTGTTTCCGCCTGTTAGTTCCTGCCTGGTTTCTGTCCTACCTGTGTTCTGCTCTGTGTGTGTTTTGAATTTTGAGTTTTCTGTTTTGTGTTTTTTGGTAGTGCCCTGCGTGGCCTTTTGGTTTCCTGTTTTTTTTGTCCCCTGTCATGTAAGTAAAGTCTTTGTTAATTTTCCCTTTTTGAGTTTGTGTTTTTTTTCCCTCTGCGTTTGGGTCCCCCCTACCCGTTACGTGACAACTACACAAATCTGTCCTGGTTTTTTTGGGTGGGACACGCCAAAGGTCGGAAGGTACCAATGTTCCTCTTCTTCCCTCAGAGGAGGAGCAATCTCTGCATGGTTATTTTCAAATATTTTTTCCATGAATGAAAGGAAGTGGTCTCTCATCTCCGGTTTTCTGTCAAAGGAGTGCAGAGAGCCGTTTTAGTGCCTGTGCTCGATTGTCGGGAAGGCTGTACCTCTGTGTCCTGAAGGGGAGAGGAACAGCAGGGGTAGCATCAGCAGGGGTACTTTCATCCTCCTCGCCATGCTCTATGGCAGGGTCTGTGGTCTTTGCGATCCAGGGTGGAGGTCCAGGATGTAAGGCTGTGTTGTGACCTTCACTCTCACACTCTGAGCATTTGACACTCACCTTGCAGTTTCTGGCAAAATGTGATGTTGATATGCAACATCTGTAACAGATCCCATTTTCCTTAAAGAAGGCCTTTCGATCTTCAAGAGATTTCTCTCTGAAACCGCAACATCTTTGGAGAGGGTGAGGCTTCCTATGTATGGGGCACTGCCTGCCAGGCTCCTCAGTTTTATTTTGGGTTCTTTCAGCATTGGAGGGGGAAGATATTTCAGTTTTATGGACTGAAATAGGTGTCCTCCGATTGCTGTGCTTGAGGACAGGCCTTTCTGAGTTAGACAGGGCAGTGTTGAATATGGTGAGATCAAAACTAGGGTCATTCCTAGTCATTGCTTGGTGGCAGACAAAGTCCACAAAAAAGGAAAATGGTGGAAATGGACCTCTGTTTTGTTGTTTGTAACTGGTGCCTTCACTTACCCATCTCTCTTGCAGGCTGTAAGGTAATTTTTGTGCGATGGGGTTGACGCCGCATGAGGTATCTAGAAAGGCGAGGCCCAGTAGATCTCCCTCAGCCTTGGCAGAAAGAACCTCCATCAACAGATCACCCAGCTCTCTCAACTTCTGAAAATCCTTGTTAGATATCCTGGGGAACCCGTCAAGTCTCTTGAAGAGTGCGCTCTCTATGGCCTCTGGTGAACCATAACAGTACTCCAGTCTTTTCCACGCAATTCTAAGCCCTCTTTCAGGTTGGTTTACATTAGCCGCTTTTCCACTGTAGGGCCGAACCATTACCAGGGCCACTCCGTGCCGTTCCACGCTGCTCAGTACTCGTGGGAACGATTACGGTTTCTGTTTCCACCTTCAGGCTGCTAAAACCAGGACTAGGAAGTATCTAGTGAGGACAGCAAGTGACGCGGTGGACAGCGACGGCGTCCCGTTGTGAATGTAATATGCGCCAGTTGTTGTCATCGCTCCCCATACTGTTTTGCTTTTGTTATGTTATGTTTCGTTGGCTGACGAAACGGACGAGGATTCTGTGTATTTTGGTCTGTTTTTGGTTTTTCTTTTTAGCGTATCCTCCACTGACCATCACTGTTGCATGCATTCAAAAAACTACTAACTAACGCTTACATTACAGTGTGAAATATCCACATTATATAATACCACTAACCTATTTAAAGACTCTCAATCCAAAAATAACGTGTATAACTGAAATATTTTGAGCAGTAATACTTACATGGCAATGATGAAATTTTATCTGTGTTCAGACAGAGACAGTAAATCAACGAGTTCAGTCCGCTTCTGTTTTGCTCCAGAAAACGATGTCAGATAGGTCCATCAGCAAATATACGGCTTAGCTATGCCCAGAAGTCTTCAATAATAATAGTATTTTCCAAGAAATTATGAAGAATCGTTAACAACGTTTCGTTAGGTGCAGTGTCTTAATGCGTAAGTGAATGCGATGATAAGAACACTTCCGGTTACGCTGACCTATAAAACGCTATTCCAAAAGCAAAATTAGACATGTTATACATCGTTAGAAAGCTTATACTCTCACCTACTGAATAAATGAATTGTCAATCAAGCCAGTCTGTAGTAAAAATGGCGACAACGCCGTAAACAACACGTGTGGTATTAGACACAGCTATTTTGGAAGGTACCCAAGCATCACAAATGCGCGTGTATTTCACAAACGGATTGTCCAAGACAATATATGACCACTTGGTCTCACAAGGTAAATCTCTACGCGTAAAACCAATGGTAAGGTTATGTAGCCTATTTATTCAATATTTAGTCCCAGATATTGACTGTAGAATGACATGGTATCATTTTTAAAACTTTGTCCCGTTTATTTCGTTATTCATTCAGTGAGCAGCGTTTTCACTGCTGTATATCTTATGGCTATTGTCAGGTTTATCTTGTTGCTATGACGGTAAATGGTAAATGGTAAATGGACTGCATTTATATAGCGCTTTTCGCCAAAGCGCTTTACAATTGATGCCTCTCATTCGCCAGAGCAGTTAGGGATTAGGTGTCTTGCTCAAGGACACTTTGACATGCCCAGGGCGGGGTTTGAACCGGCAACCCTCCAACTGCCAGACAATCGGT
The DNA here is from genome assembly GCF_018555375.3 of Anguilla rostrata. Classification (NCBI taxonomy): domain Eukaryota; kingdom Metazoa; phylum Chordata; class Actinopteri; order Anguilliformes; family Anguillidae; genus Anguilla; species Anguilla rostrata. The sequence continues at coordinate 18,945,708 of NC_057942.1, read as the reverse complement.
CTTACCTCCTGAGCTATGTCGCCCCTTTGTGAGGGAATACAATTTTTGATTGGCATTTTTATTTATATTAGCTTCTCCACTGACCTAGCTTACGGAAGAGGACATGAAGAGACCGTATGTGGAGTCACAAAACTGACGTAATGTGAAACCAATCAGTGATTAAGCCTGCCCACCCGAGCGGTTCTGCTGCACTGAGCACAGTTGTCTAACCATGCCGAAAATATTGTGCTGGGCACGGTTTGTAATCGTTCCACGCCAAACCGTTTCCAGGTGGAAACACCATTGGAACCGTTCCTCTCCATGCTCAGAACCGTTCGGCCCTGCAGTGGAAAAGGGGCTATTAACTGCCCTGATTCGCCTCGCATGTCCAGCAGACTAATTTCCTAGCCATTTGACTAAGAAGTCCATCTCCTCGCCAGCTGATAGGTCTAAGCCTCTGATTGCATTAAGGAATGAAGCTCACCAGGCTCTGAAGCTTTCTGGGCGATCGTCAAATTGTAAGAGTCCTGTGCTGACAAGTTCGCAGCGAGCGAAGAACCTCACAAAGTTTGTCATGCTTTGACTCTCATGTGGATTGCCTGATAATGCAGTGCTGTAGTGTGGAGCTGGTGGATGGTTGCGGTCATTGAGTCCTCCTGTCCTGATCCAACCATCATCCTGTCTCTCTTCAGCAGGATAGGTCCGATCTGTTCTAAGTTCCACCTTTACTGGCTGGTGTGTAGGGACATTATTCTGGAGGGGGGTGTTATCATCATTCTCTTGGTTTTACCAACTTGAATTTTTTACAGTGTACTTATTGCATGTTTATACATTGTTTCCTTGTTTTGAACATAGTAAAACCCATATTTTAATAGGGAATCACTGTAGATATAATGGGAAATTCCATAACATAACTGCGTAATACCCTAAATCTACAGAGATTATGTTTAAATATAGCTATTGTTCATGTATTTTGACATACAATGCTTAGTTTTCCATTGTCCAATTAATTTTTTAACATTACAATTCTCTGAAATGACTAAGTAATACTGTAAATGTGCAGAAATTCCTTTTTGATTAAAAGTACATAGTCTGTGTTTATACATTTTCATAGTTTTTTTACTTGGAGAAACCACTGTAGGTAGACGGGGCAGTTTCATAAAGTAACTAAATTTACAGAGACTGGCCTTAAATGTAGCTATTTTTCATATACTATGCTTGTTTTTCCATTGTCCAATGAACTTTTAAAAATATAATAGTTCTCTAAAATGACTGATTAATACTGTAAATGTGCAGATATTTGTCTTAGATTTTTTGCACTTATTGTGTTTTTATACGTTATTTATTAGTTATCGAACATGAAAAAACAATAATTTAATAGGAAATTACTGTAGATAGACTGGGTTTCATAAGTAACTAATAAATGCCTTTGCTTTGCTGCCAGATTTTTTACTGATTTGTTTTTCTGTTTTTTTTTTTTTTTTTGCATGGTACTTCACAAATAAATTAGAAAAATGTGTTTTCTTTGTGTAATTATTAACCCAGATTCAGATCTGTAATGTTTGCAAATACTACTATTGTTGCTTTATAAATTTTCCTCAAAACGAAGCACAGTGCTGGATTTGCAAACTGTAATCACCCTCAACATTTTTTTTTCTTTAATTATAAATCTGCCACTCAGACTCATATATATTGTTGTCCTTTTCTGTCCTCAGGAGTTGGCAAAACCTTCCCCAAACAGCTCATAATCCAAGGGTAGTTCAAAGGAATAAAAAAGCAGGATTAATCTATTGTATTCATACTATGTCTATTCCCCAGCAATGTTTATGCCACAGCATTAATGTCTAATAGCAGCTGTACTTGTAGCATTAACATTTCCCTCAAGGAGATATGCTGTCAGACCCTGGTGCAAGGGACTGCACAGTCTGTGCATGTCACAGAAATTGTGATTCAGTAATTTACAGTGGAGTGCTGTTAGTATGACAAGCTTCAACTTGACCACCCTTCAACACAGGGCAGAGATGCCATGTCAAACACTATCATATAAACATTCATATAAACAAACTGCTGACTGCTCTTCACATCAAATTGCTATGATTGTCTGATTACACGTAGTTCACTGATTACACATAGTTGCTCCACCAATTTAGGTTTCCATGAAGCAATACCTTTCCATCAATAACACACAATTACAGGAATATGACTATGTGAATCCTTCCATCTGTTTATTTTAATTTACATGTGTTCCCCTTTACAAAAGGGTGTTTGTCCTTCCATATTGTTCAGGGTGTCCTTCTATGTCACCAGAACATCCATACCATGATAAGCTGTTTTTAAGTTTAGGATAGCTATAAACAGAGAAACTATTTTCAGATGGGTTACAGCAAGCCATAGTTAGATTTTTTTTTTAAATTTTTAAATGTGTGTCAAGTATTTAAGTTAAAAAAATTTTTTTTTATAAGGCAATAAAATATTATCAAACACTGATCTGCAGGTTTAATTATACGATGGTAAAGCCTAGCTTATGTTGTTTTCTTTTGTGTTTAGTCTAATGGCTACTGCATGGGACAACCCTAGACACAAGGAATGGTTAACATATGAATCTAAATGAGTGCAGGATACATTCCCACCCTGTACTTTTCATGAGCTGCAGTCTCTAGAGTTTGTAATGAATTGTGCGATGAACAAAAAACATCCAGGCAGTTCTATGGGCAAAAGTACCTTTACAACAGTGGTGTGCAGAAGGGCATCTCTGACTGCACAATACGTTGAACCTTGAAGTGGATGGGCTACAGTAGCAGAAGACCATATCATGTACCACTCCTGCCAGCTAATAATAGGAATATGAGGCTACAAGGGGCACTTAGACAGGGAACAATTGGAAAAATATTGCTTGGTCTAGACTGTGACCATGTGCATCCCTTTATGGCCACAGTATACTTTTTTCAAATGGATAAGTCCTGCAGGATAACGTGCCATGTCAGAAAATGTGCATCGTCTCAAGCTGGTTCCATGAACATGACAGTGACTTAAGTTTACTCCAATAGTCTGCACACTCCCCAGATCTCAGTCCAAAAGAGAACATTTGGAATGAGGTGGAACGGGAGGTTTGCAGCATGAATGTGTGGCTGAAGAATCTGCAGAAATGCCTGATGCTATCAAGTTAGCACAGACCAAATTTGCAAAGAAAAATTTCCAGCACCTTGTTGAATCCATGTCACGGTTCTGGAAGCAAAAGGGGGTCTGAGATTGGTGTACCTAATAAGGTTACATTTAAAGGCACATCCACATTTATTTTGGCAGAAAGAAATACAGCTTTTATTCTTGAACTGATTTTTTCTGGCCTCGTACTTAAGAGTAGGTATTAATTATTATTCACATTATTACGTCTATTTATGTGAAGAAGAAAAGTGGTCGTTAATTTTGGCCTTTCCATGAATTTATTATACGGTTCTTACACTTTCCACCACTGACTATTCTAAATGTGATTTTAATATGCAAGCTCTCATAAGTACCACCAAAGAACAGGCCCCCATTACCAGCCTGACCTTTCATTATTATCGTTCTACTTTTATATTTACTACAAACACCCAGTAATTAGGAGACTGCCAAAGCAATGGCATTTTTCTATCATCCTGTACAATGAGAAATCATTTCCTGGACACTAAAGAGTGCTGTAAAAAAATGTTTTCAGAAAGAAGCTATTTAGAAACAAAGTAATCTCCCCTCCTCTTGTTTGTCTCTCTTGTGCTCCCTATATATATATATATATATATGTGTATATATATATATACACACACACCGGCCACTTCATTAGGTGGCAGGAGTGGCACCCAGTGTGGTCTTCTGCTACTGTAGCCCATCTGCTTCAGGGTTTGACATGTTTTGCATTCAGAGATGCTGCTCTGCACACCTCGGTTTTAACGAGTGGTTATTTTAGTTACTGTTGCCTTTCTATCAGCTTGAAGCAGTCTGGCCATTCTCCTCTGACCTCTGCCATCAACAAGGCATTTTCGCCCAGAGAACTGCCGCTCACTGGATATTTTCTCTTTTTCGGACCATTCTCTGTAAACCCTAGAGATGGCTGTGCGTGAAAATCACAACCATGCCACGTTCAAAGTCACTTAAATCACCTTTCTTCCCCAGTCTGATGCTTGGTTTGAACTTTAGCAGATCATCTTGACCATGTATCATGCCTAAATGCATTGAGTTGCTGCCATGTGATTGGCTATTTAGATATTTGCGTTAACTGGTGCAGTTTGCAGTTGAACAGGTGTACTTAATAATGTGGCCGGTGAGTGTATACATACACACACACACACACACACACACAAATGGGCGACAAATTAAAGAAAAACTAACATAAAGGTGTCTAAGTAAGGTGTTGGGCCACCACCAGCCTTTACTAAATTGCAATGACTGAAGGAACCCCATGTACTAGGAAATATTTTGTTTATATCTCAGAACAGAACACAACCAAAATTTACCCAGAATCAGATTATAATATTATAATAAACTACAGCTAATGTTATCATGAACAATAAGGGCATACTATCTAACTACAATAACATTTTGCTCCTGAGAGGTTCAAAAACCACACAAAAAACCTCCAGTCAGCAAGAAAGTGGCCAAATTATCTAACTGTCGGCGAGTGGGAAATCAGGGCTAAAATTGTGTAGGATGAAAAGTGTGCGTAATGCCGAGTTCACACTACATGATTGTAGCCCTGATTTTCCACTCGCCGACGGTTTTTGGAGATCGCCGACAAAAGCCCCAGATCGGAGGCAAATTGGCGCTCGCAAATCAACGATTGATTGCTATGTGTGAACTGTTCAAAGACGCGATCCGAGAGACTCGCCGATGCATCACAGACGCCCGAAAGATATCAAGCAGGCTAAATATCTGGACCTGTCGGGGAGTCCAAATCCTGTAGTGTGAAAAGTGTTGTGACTGGCAATGAGGGCGGCGACGAGGAGCTATAGCCAATGAGAGCCGCAAGACACTGGGTGAGGGGAAACCTGGGGGAGGAGTTGTAACACCTGCAACACGACAACATCTACAAGCATGGCTAGAAGAAAAGTTTCGCGGTCTGCTTGGACCCAAGAAATGGAGGAAAATTTTGGACATCCATTTTCCGAAGAAAAAATCCTGTCTCGCACATGATTTCGCGTCATTTCTCATGTCACTTCTCGCGTGTTTTGTGAAAAAACGTAGTTTGGAGACCAGACAGACTCGTCTGGGATTCCTCCTGGTGAAATATCTTGTAATGTGTGACCCCCTGTCGCCGATCAGTCATATAGTGTGCAAACCACAACAACTTCAAGATTCCCAATTACAAGACAGAAAGTTGTGTTGTGTGAACAGTACAGCGATCTGACAACTTTTAAAGTTGTGTAGTGTGAACTAGGGCTGTCAAAAAATATTAGAAGTTCGAAAACTATTCGAAAATCTTTCTTTTTTTAAAGTTCGAACCTAAATTTGAGCATTCGAATATTAGTTTTGGATCCCGCGTATTGTAATTAACATGCAAGCTTTAATTTCATGCGGCGAATCATGTTCATGTACGCAAAGTTCATTACCTGTGCTAACGTTACTTCCTCTGTCAACAAAAAACGTTCTGCCCTGGACCCAGGGAAAGTGGATCGTCTGGTTTTCCTTGCCAATAACCTTGTGATACTTTCAGCTCTATTGACACCTAACGTTACTGGTCAGCTAGAATCGCGAGCCAGTCTCTTTTTTCACTTCGTTCAACAGATCTGGTCAGTTAACAATTTAGGCTAAATAATGTTCCCATGGCAGGCTATGTTTCCTTTCTTTTCTGAAGATTTTGATAAAATTGGATGATGAAAGAAGTTAAACAAACTAAACAGAGTAAGTAATTTATGTTGTTTTAGGCTACAGGTATTCGCCATTTAAATAGTTTTTGTGTTAAGAAATAAACAGGGATTTCCTATAAACAATCATTTCCCAATGATTAATAAATGCTGATGTGTGGCAAATTACATCCACGTGAAAGTTCTTTATTCATTTGCGCATTAGGCTATAGAAACTGCAGGGGGCTCATTTATAAAAATGAACTTGCGTGCATACGTCAAGTGAAGCCCTAACGTAGAGGGACGACCGTTTCCACGGTCAAATCGAGTCTTGTTGAAAATTTTTAAATCACTACTTTAACGTGATTTTCTACGCACGCGCCACACAGTTGATCTAAAATACGTTTTGTAAATGAGGCCCCAGATGTAGTAACCTAGTTTTAAAGTTCGCCGATGTCCTCTATTCTACCGCCCGCTCGTGGAAAATAACGCGTAGGACAGTTTAGAGGGAGCGTCACGTGCATATTGGGCCCGACAATAAGCGGCTTATTTTTGTGAATTATAGGCAAATGATATTCGAATATATTTGAACTCTAACTAATTACAAAAGCTAATATTCGAACTCAATTTCATGGCACTTTTGACAGCCTTAGTGTGAACTCGGCATTAGGTGCAGTGTCTTTTACTGCCAAAATACTTTGGTTATATACGTTATTTTTTAAATTGAGTGTCTTTAAATTAAAGTTAGTTGTAATGTATTGGGAATAATCCATATTACTATACTACCGCCTAGTAGACGTTTTTCAGAATAAAAGTCTTGTAACCCATGTGACTCCTGAGAATGTTCGAGAGAAAAGTTCCCAGTTTCCATGCACAGTTCGGTCTCCGTCTGTTTTCCATAGTTGATTCCCACATAAAGATATTACAATTTGGCGACGAGGATGGGATACAAGGGAAGAAATAAGGACAAAGCAGAAGAAAATTTGTAGCACTATTAAAGTGGCTAACAAAACAAGCTAAAAGCTTGCAACAACGTGAAGGCGGCAATGGCGTTCCAGATCGGCAGCATATCAGAATACAAGGAGGGAAAGGAAGATTTTGAATCTTACTTAGAGAGGCTGGAACAGTGGATGATCACTAATGATGTTGAGACAGAAAAAAAAGTCAGTGTGTTCCTTTCAGTTATTGAAGCGGATGCCTACAGACTTTTGAAAAATCTAGTCATGCCAGTGAATCCAAGCGAGAAAAATTATGCAGATCTGACCATGGCACTCAGCGACCATTACAAGCCAAAACCACTTGTCATTGCGGAGAGATTCTGATTTTAGAAAAGAAATCAACAAGAGGGCGAGTTGGTATCTGAATATGGTAGCACTAAAACAACTGTCTACTCACTGTAATTTTGGTCAACACCTCGATGAAGCTCTACGTGACGGTTTTGTGAGTGGATTGAGAGCTGGGGCGATACAGAGAAAATTACTGGCAGAGACTAATGTAACCTTCAAAAGTGCATGTGACACTGCACTATCCATGGAGATGGCATCATGCAACACATTGGAATCTTCTGGTAAAACAAAAGAAAGTGGAACTGTGAACAAGGTGTATAACCAGAGAAAAAAGGAGGATGAATAGAAAAAGCATGGTGACCTAAATCAGAGCAAGAGTGCACCCCAGCAGAACAGTGTGGATGGCAAGCATCAACAGGCACGACAGCCCTGCTACAGATGTAGCAGGAGGTAAACATGCAGCTAGTGTGTGCAAATTTAAGCAAGAGAAATGTCACCATTGTTCTAAGGTGGGGCATATAGCACACGTGTAGGAATGAAAAGATGCAGTGCAAGACCCAGTATGTAGAACAGGGAGCTGCAACTAATCAAGAGAGTGATAATAATGATGATGAACTGTTTGGAGTGTATTTAGTATACACTGTATACACAGCTTCATGTGGAGATGATGGCTACATGGTTAACATGACCATTGAAGGCCAGGACACTCAGATGCAGCTAGACACAGGAGCTGTTGTGACACTCGTGTCAGAGATGGTGTATAAGAAAACACTTTCTCACTTACCACTTCAGCGATGCAAACTACCGCTTTCTACTTTTTCTTGAGAACCTATCCCAGTGTTAGGAAAAGTGTTTGTGGATGTTAAATATGAGCAACAGACAGCAAGGGCACCCCTGGTGATTGTCAAGGGGGACAACCAGCACTATTAGGCAGGAATTGGCTGCAGAAAATAAGATTGAACTGGAAAAAAATATTCCAAGTCAAAGCAGCAGGAGGTGCTGTTGATCCAGATGTAGAAGGGATTCTACAGAGACACAATGGGGTATTCAAGGAAGGCCCTAGCACCATCCACAAGTTCAAGGCTTCAATCAAGATGAGGCCGGATGCCAAGCCTATATTCAAGAAAGCCAGCCCTCTGCCGTATGCTGTAAAACAGGCTGTGGAAAAAGAGTTGGATAGATTGGAAGCAATGGGCGTTATTTCCAAAACAGACCGAAGTGAATGGGCTGCACCAATCATGACAGTTGAAAGGTTGACAAGACAATACAAATTTGTGGAAACTACAAAGTCAACATAAATCAGTGTGTGGAAGAAGAAACCTATCCACTACCTAACACTGAAGACCTCTTTGCAACATTAGCTGGAGGCCAGCTTTTCACTAAGATGGACTTATCACATGCCTATAAACAACTGGAGTTGGACAAAGACTCAGAAAAGTATCTCACAGTAAACACATCGTGGGTTCTACACTTACCATCGGTTATCATATGGAGTCTCTAGCGCCCCATCCATCTTCCAGGCAGTGATGGACTAAATCCTTCAAGGTATTGATCGTGTGACCTGTTTCCTCGATGATATCTTGATCGCTGCTGGTTCGAGAGAGGATCACCTGCGCAAACTGGAGGAAGTTTTGAGTTGTCTGGGGAAGTACAATGTAAGGGTCAAGTCAGAATGTAAGTTCATGACAGACAGAGTGGAGACAGGCTTGGGACACATTGTGGACAGTGAAGGGCTCCATCCCACTGAGGAGAAGGTGGAAGCCATCGTAAACGCTCCGAGTCCCACCAACATTTCTGAACTCCGTTCATTCCTTGGACTGCTGAACTATTATGGCAGATTTATAAAAAATCTGTCCACTCAGCTGCAACCCTTGCATTTACTGCTAAAGAAGGAAAATCCTTGGAAGTGGACATCTGAATGTGAGGAAGCATTCAAAAATGCAAAGAAACAACTACTACAGAACACAGCCGTACTTCACTATGATACCAGGAAGCCACTGAGGCTAGCCTGCGATGCATCGCCTTACGCCATCGGCGCTGTCATTTCCCATGTGATGGAGAACGGTGAGGAAAAGCCCATAGAATTTGCGTTTTGCACTTTGACAGAGGCAGAGAGCAAATACGCCCAAATAGAGAAGGAAGCCCTCTCTATCATTTTCGGAGTGTAGAAGTTACACAAATACCTGTACGGTACAAAGTTACCGATCACAGACTCTTGGCAATCCTGGGCCCCAAGTCAGATATACCCACATTGGCTACGTTGAGAATGCAGCGATGGGCATTCATACTGATGGCGTATAACTACGACATAGAACATCGCAAGTCGTCAGAACATGCTAATGCAGATGCCCTTTCCAGGTTGCCGAGAGACAACACTGCAGAAGAAGGAAACATCTTCTATTTCTTACTTATGGAGGACTTACTTGTGAAAGCCAGCAACATAGCACAGAGCACACACAAAGATTCTGTATTCAGCTGAGTGAGGGAGTTCATTCTGAATGGATGGCTAAATCACGTAAATGATGAGACACTCAAGCCATTCTGAGCTGTCTGCAGAACAAGGATGTGTTCTCTGGGGAATGAGGGTCATAGTTCCTACGGTTCACAGAGCAAAGCTACTGAATGATCTACACCAAGGACATCCGGGCATTTGCAGTATGAAGGTTTAAGCAAGAGGTTGTGTGTGGTGGCCCCATCTACATAGGGATATAGAAGCTGCAGTACAGAAGTGCAGTGCATGCCAGGCAGTGAGACAACTCCCAGGAGTGGCCCCACTGCATTGTTGGAAATAGCCAACTCAAGTGTGGCAACGGATCCACATAGACTTTTGTGAGAAGGACAAACATTACTTCCTAGTACTAGTTGACAGCCACTCAAAATGGCTAGAGGTGATTCACATGACAACAACAACCTCAGCAAAGACTACTGAAGTCTTGCGTAGCATTTTTGCTTCCTTGGGCTACCTGAAGAAGTGGTGTTTGACAACAGACCACAATTCACTTTGTGATTTCAGGCTGTTTTTGAGAGCAAATGGCATTAAACAGACCCTGGTACCTGCTTATCACCCTGCTTCTAATGGAGCCGCTGAAAGGTTGATGCTGGCAGTCAAATCTGCTCTGGTGAAGCAGGTGTTGGAAGACAAGGAGGCTCAACAGACTCCTGTATCACTGCAGCATAGACTGGCAACTATTCTGCTGATGTACAGAAGCACACTGCACACGGTTACAGGCTGTTTGCCAGCAGTGCTGTTTCTTAAACGTCAGTTGTTTAACTGTAAAATCCCCACAAAAAAACATTGACATCTGGGCAGGCCATGAGAGACACCTTGATATGAGATACCATTAATGTATCCAAAATTGTCGACTGTACGTTTTGTTTATTTTAGAAAGTGAGTACAATCATCGGTGAAATAATCATCCGAAATGATGCTTCACCAAATGAAACATTGGAATGTTGTGGAATGATATTAGTTGCCTGTGCATTGTAGATCAGTCAGTGTATTTTATATGCAGTTGTGTTGGTGATGACACATCCAGCTATGATACTGGTCTAATGATTTAATTTTTTTTTTTTGTTGCTATATACACACTGTGGCGTGGATCGGGGCATGGCTCCACAGTGCCCCTCCCAGCCTTATAGGCATCAGCCAAAACCTGCCACCAGGCCGCCTCTTCAGGACCCAGGACAGCGCCCCACTAGGAAGCCCAGCCACAGGACCCTGGAGAGCGGCAAATTGGACATTCCTCAACTCCCTCCTTGGCAGGCAGCACACCTGCAATCAATGAGGCAACCCAGCTGCCGCCACTCCAGGGAGATGGCTGGGAGCTTAAAAGGAGGCCGTTTGTCTCCATTGAGGAGAGGGGTTTTGGGCGGCAGGAGAGCTGTGAAAACTGTAAATAACTTTGTCCCTATTTTTGCAGAATCCGGTGGAGACACAGGACAACATCCCTCTTCCTGTGTTGAAGAGGGATCCCCCCAGCGGTCTCCCGGACGCCGTTATTTCTAATTTTGTTCGCTTTACTTTAAGTTAATTTCCAACAGGAGATTTTGTTGTTGAGTTTGGTTTTGAGTTGTGTATATACTTTTGGTTAATAAAAGGCCCTGTTGGGCTATTTTTCCCCAAACCTCCGGTCTGTGCATTTCTGTGCCGCCCCGCCTGCACCGCCACACCCCGTGCGGTGCCACAACACACACACACACACACACACACAGTTGAGGTCAAAAGTTTACATACGTCTAGGCTAAAGGCAAACTCAATTTTATACAACTCCGCAAATTTCATGTTACCATACGTTTCCTGTGTTAGGTCAATTACGGTATCTACTTTAGTTCCATAAGTGGTCATTTCAAAATAATAGCTAAGTGACAGATTTATTTCAGCTTTTATGTATTATATCAGATTTTCAGTGGGTCAAAAGTTTACATACACTTTGTTAGTATTTGGTGCCATCGCCTTTTAATTGCTTAACTTGAATAAAATGCTCCCACAAGCTTATCACAATACTTTGCTGGGATTTTTGCCCATTCCTCCTGACAGAACTGGTGTAACTCAGTCAGGTTTGTGGGCCTCCTTGCTCAATCAATCAATCATTTGTGCCGTCTTCGATCCGAAGGTTGGCTTTCATGGTCCTCCAACTGTTTCTCTCCTCAGCCTTTCTCTTGAGTTGTTCATATCTTTCTCCGTTCCATCTCTTTATGTCATCCAGCCACATTATGCGTTGTCCTCCTCGTTTCCCTTCAATCATCCCTTCCAAAACCCTCGTCCAAAACCCTCCTTGCTCGGACACACTTTTTCAGTTCAGTCCACAATTTTTCTGTGGGATTCTGGTCAGAGCTTTATGGTGGCCACTCCAGTACTTTCACTTTGATGTCTTTAAGCCATTTTGTTACAACTTTGGAGGTATGCTTAGGATCATTGTCCTGTTGGAAGACCCAGTTGCAACCAAGTTTTAACTTTCTAGCTGATGTCTTGAGGTGTTGCTTCAGTATTTTTAGATAATCCTCCGTCCTCATGATGCCATCTATTTTCTGAAGTGCACCAGTCCCTTTTCCAGTCAAACACCCCTACAACATGATGCTGCCACCCCCATGCTTCACAGTTGGGATGGTGTTCTTTGGATTAAAAGCCTCGCCAGTTTTCCTCCATAAATAGCGCTGATCATTATGGTCTTCATCCTGGTGATCACCTGCAGACTTCATTCTGGCTTTTTTATCCTGGTCTTGGAGTAGGGGCTTCTTCTTTGCGCTACAGCCTGAAAGGCCATAGCGATGTAGATATGTTGGTACCTGATGCCTCCAACTCCTTCACCAGTTCTTTAGTTGTTGTCTAGGGGTTCAGTTGAATATTTCAGACCAAAGTTCGTTCAGCCCTGGGAGTTCATTTGTGCCTCCTTCCTGAACAATGCAGTGTCTGTGTGGTCCCAAGATTTTTATATTTGCATACAATTGTTTGTTCAGATGCTCATGGTACATTCAGTTGTTTGGAAAGGAGGAACTGGACTTGTGGAGGTCCACAAAGTTGCTTGGATTTTCCCATAGTATCTAGGAAAAAAAGGCAGTGGCTCTAAATGTAGACCCTTAAATATAGCCACAGGTGCCAATTAACTCCCAGTTAACTCATAATTATTATAATTGGCCAATCAGAATCTTCTAAAAAGTTAATTACATCAATTTTTGGAATCTTCCAGACTGTTTAAAGCGACAGTAAACTTGGTGTATGTAAACTTTTGACCCACTGGAATTCTGATATAGTGAATTAAAGCTGAAATAAATCTGTCTCTATTTGATTGTTTTAAAATGACCTCTGATATGAACAAAGGAACAAAGTAGATGCCCTAACTGACCTGCAAAAGAATGTGTGATTACATGAATGTGAAAAACTGAGTTTGAATATCTTTAGCCTAGGTGTATGTAAACTTTTCACCTCAACTGTGTGTATATATATATATGTATATATATATATATATATATATATACATATATATATATACATATATATATATAAATGAATTTAATCAATTATATAATAAGGCTATAACGTTAAAAAAAAATGAAGCGGTCTGAATACTTTCCGAAGGCACTGTGTATGTGTGTGTTTATATTTATATATATATATATATATATACACACACACACACACATACAGACACTTTCTCACAAAACGTAAAGCTTCTATTACAAACATTACATTTTGGTGGTCATTATAACACTCATAGATAGTAACAATCATGCAATTTGTGAGAATGTGTGTGTGTGTGTGTGTGGCTCAACATAGGCTTGGTATTATAGGACTCATAAATAGAAACAATAAAACAGCCTGAGAAAGATCACTTGTTCCTGAGGGATTACTGATGACATTTGTATGTGTGAGCTTGCATGTGAGTATGTGTCCTAGGATTCATGTCCGAGTGCAAGTGCATGTGTGTATGCCTATGTTTGTGTGTGCATGCTTCTCAGTGTGTTTGTACTTGAGTACAGTATGTATGTTTGTGCATATATGTATAAGCATGTTAGGTGACTATGCTTTTTAGCATATCATAATGCAAAGCAAGGACAGAATCAGCAGGGCTTTTTGATCCTGCAGTAGCTGGAATGTGTGTAAGAAACTGGAGGAGCAGGTTGGGGGGAGAAAGAGAAGAGTTTGGTCTGGAGGGATGATGTCAGTAAGACAGATATAAAGTGTAATTTACTCAAGAAAATTTACAGTCAGCAGGCATTGTAAGATGAGAGTGGGAGTTTTTCGTTTTTGAGTGTGTTTATCCCAATATTGTGACCCTATGACTAGCCAGCACCCGCTTGGAATCCAAGATAATTTAGGAGAACCACAGCAAATTCAGTCCCCACAGTGATTCTACTGCGCTTTTATTATTTACCCAGCAACAGAATAAAATAATAAATTAGACCTGTGACTTGGTACCTTACCAAACAATGTCCAGAACCTTCATAATAATTTGGGCAGCTAGGCTGCATGCTGGAACCAGCAAACGCAGAGTAAAGACAGTGTTTTTTTCCCCCCCAGACACAGGCTAAGTGCAAAATCAACTAGTCATCCAAAACACAATAACTAGTCAAAACTTCACCCAGTGCTTCCAGAGAACTTCACTCAGCAAATCTCCTAACTCTCACAACAGCTCAGGTGTGAGCCTTCCTTTTATCAGGGCTTAACAGGACAATTGCCTTCAGCTGTGGTAAACTGTCTGCTATTGCAATGGAAAGGGGTGGAGCCAATGATGGGTATTGTCCTTCTATGATGGTGTAGAGATGTTTTCATTGAACAATACATTCATACACAACTAACCCTTATCCAGTCTTCACAAAGTTTGAATAGTAGATACCACAAATTTTACTGAAAATTTTACAGAAATAACCCAGCATGCAGAAATTATATGAAAAGTGCACACTACAGCTTCCATATCAATTAATAATGTAATTTAAACCAGGTGCTGCTATTAAAGTGTGTACAATTAATGGATCATCAGGAAATGCTACCATCTGTATATAAAACAATTTAGGAAACATTGAGGAGCATTGCTTTGGAATACAGCTTGTTTAATTTGTGTGAGGTAAGATAGTCAATATTGTCTCTTGTAAGTTAACGCCTCTTGTAAAGGCGTAATTTTGATAGCAATACGTTTAATAGCATGCTTAGATTTTGCAAGATTGAATTAATGACTTATGCCAGAGTAACTTGGCATTTTTGTATGCTGAAAATGAATCATCATTTTCATCAGATATCATTTATTTTTGTATTGTGTTTGTAAGCATAGCAAGGTACTTAACCTGCATTGCTTCAGTATATATTCAGCTGTATAAATTGATGTAAATGTAAAAAAAAAAAATAAAAATAAAAAAAACTGCTAAAATTGCATAAGTTGCTCTGGATGACAGCAAAAGTCTGCTAAAATGCTTGTGATGATGACATGCATACACATAAATGCATGCAAACACACATAGCCTACATTCTGAAAGAAACACATAGACATGGATGCAATCATTTTCCTTTACTATGAATGACAAATAAATTAATGTGTATGTCATTTTTTAAATGGACTGATCTACTAACTGTGTGTCGGTAGAGGATCAATAGGGCTAGCTAACATTAATTTAGAAATGTGGCGATGCAGGTTAGCTACAGTAGCCTAGTTAAAGAAGTAAGACAGGTGCAGCAGTGAATGTGAACCGTTTTTTTTAAGAAAATGGATATACCTGGTGTGAAGAAGTCATTATCTTGCGGAAGTTTCTATACGACCAGTAACATTACCTATCAGACTGAATGACAACGCAGAGTTTAATTTCGGAGGCGTCTGTATCTGTATTACCATTATACACTCTGTCTATAAGTCTGTTGTCTCCTACAGTCTATGGTCATCTTGTTAGCAAGGCAGCTAACATTAAGCTTGGTGAAAATGTTGAAAGTGGAACTGTCCAAAGTGCAGATGCATTTTATTTGTATTTCAGAAATGTAAATGAGTTTCCCGCAAAGATTTATACATGCAAAAGCAATAGTTAAAATGTTTTATTTTTAGTTAGCCAGCAAGCCAGTGTAATGAGTTAGAGGGTTGCTTCCATCTGATGGGGAATTTGTCTGTCACTCATCCAAAATGTCCCATAGGTAAAGGCAATACCCAGTGAGCTACGAGCAAAGTAGATGTCAGGGTTGCAAAGTTTTGCTCTTTTAATTGTGTGCACTGTCCATTTTGTGTCTATATCCAATATTTTTATTGGCTGATGTATCTAAATGTCCAATGGGGAGATGTATTCTTTATGGGCTTGGAGCATTTATGATGACATAATAATAATAATAATAATAATAATAATAATAATTGCATTTATATAGCACCTTTCTGAATGCTCAAAGTGATTTTCAGTCAGGGGGAACTCACCTCACCTACCACCAATGTGCAGCACCCACCTGGGTGATTGCACGGCAGCCATTTTGCGCCAGAAAGCTCACCACACATTAGTGAAGGTGGAGAGGGAGAGAACATATTTTAGCCAAATGAATCTGGGGATGATTTTGGTGGCAGTTTGCAAGAGCCAGATCTGGGATTTAGCCAGGACACCGGGGAACCCCCTACTCTTAGCGATAGGTGTCATGGGATCTTTAATTACCACAGTGAGTCAGGACCTCGGTTTAACACATCATCCGGAAGACGGCATGTCCCCGTCACTGCACTGGGACATTGGGGTTTATTTGACCAGAGGGAAGATTGCCCCCTGCTGGCCCACCAACACCTCTTCCAGCCCCAACTCAGTATTCCCTGGTGGTCTCCCATCCAAGTACTAACCAAGCCCACACCTGCTTAGCATCAGCCATTCAACAGGAGCAGAGCGCATGGAGGTATGGCTGCTGGCTAGTAATCAGGCAGGAAAAAGAATAAGGAAAAAATGCTAAATCCACTAAGTTTGGGGCTTTTTTGTATCGATGTCTAAAGTTGTTTGCTTCGGTCTGTTGAAATGGGGTCAGAGGGTACAGAAATGAATGTTTTTAAGGGCTAAGAGTCTGTGGTCATAGTGATTATTTCTGTAGGGAACCGTGAAAAGTAAAAACTCTCGTGCGGTGTAGGTATGAGGTATGCAGTCCCAACAAACCATAACTGGGTGGGATGGCATACCTGTCATCCCAATCTGATACTTTGACAGTTTGGTCTGGAGTGTTCAGCTTTTTGTTAACACGGCATGCCAAGAACAAAAAAGTTCTCTGATGATCACAGAAAGGCAATCGTTGCTGCTTATAAGTTGGGGTAATGTTGTGAAGCCACGTCCAAACAATGTGAAGTGCATCATTCCACAGTGAGAAAGATTAT
Source organism: Anguilla rostrata (assembly GCF_018555375.3). Lineage (NCBI taxonomy): Eukaryota > Metazoa > Chordata > Actinopteri > Anguilliformes > Anguillidae > Anguilla > Anguilla rostrata. The sequence goes on along the minus strand of NC_057942.1, from coordinate 18,928,824 downwards.
TTACAAATGGAGAAAAATCAAAACAGTTTCCAATCTACCCAGGAGTGGGCGTCTCAACAAATTCACTCCAAGATCCGACATTATGGTGCTTTGAGATTGTTTTCAGCACCCTAAAGCTACATCCTGTGATCTACAGGCCTCTGTGGAGTTCATGTTAGAGTTCATGACTCCACTATTATAAAAAGAATGAACAAGCACGGCTTTTATGTAGCCAGGATTTATTTTAAACACTCCTCTCCAAAAAGAACAGTGCAGCAAGGCTTATGTTTTCAAAATTGCATCTGAATGAACCTCAAGTCTTCTGGACCACTGTCCTCCGGACAGACGAGACAAAAGTGTTGCTTGGCTGTAATGCACAATGCTGTATGGTGAAAACAAGAACCTCTTTCCATCTGTCATACCAGCCCATTCTAGAGGAATATTTGAGATCCATCTCTCTACTAGCTAAAGCTTAGAGCAAAGTGGATCATGCTACAGGAAAATGTTCTTAAGTATACAAGTGAAGTAAATAGACGACTAAATGACTGAGAAAGGAAATAATCTGGGTCTTAAAATAGCCAAGACAAAGTCCGGTGCTCAACACCATTGAAAAGTGTTGGAACCTTATTGGACCTGTGCAAAAACAAATGCCCTCAAACATCAAAAGAACAGAAGCAGTTTATGGCAGACTGGGCCAGATTTCCTCCGATGCGGTAAAAAATTACTTCAGATTAATGCTGCTGAAGGGGATTCTACAAGCTACTGAATCATGTGGAGCACTTTTTCACAGAAGACGTTTGCATGCAGACTTATTTTTGGTTGAATGACTAATGAAATTTGTAATTTGTCGCATGAGGTTATATTTATCTACTCTTAGCACCAGATGAATGCTAGTTATGTCCTAATATGTAAAACCACAGAATTGAATGAGGATCGGACTTCCAGTTGGTTTTTCGACGGAGATGGTAGCCTAGTTTTTACTAGCTCCTCCACAATTATTTTTTCATATAATTTCGTATAAATCCCCACTTTTGAAACTTCCTTACACATTTAGTATCTAATGGAATCAACAGATAAGTGATCGGCAGAAGAAATGGCTCCCAGCACCCCTTCTCCTGCGGCTAAATCACTGTCAAACAAAGCAAAGAAGCAACTTTGACTGCAATCGAACAACATGGCCGACGCTAACACAGACAATACACAGGACGAGCTCGGCGTCATGCCGTTGGATCCACAAGGCCAGAATTTTGCTGGGCTTACTGCCTTAATTAATGGCCTGAAAGAAACACTCTGAACTTTGCATTAATGTGAAAGCTATTCGCCAAGACATGGATTCTTTTCAGGCTAAACTGATCAGAATAGAAAAGGACGTTTCTGGTATTAGCATGTCTGTCTTATCACAAACTAAACAAATTGATACATTGCAAGTTGTACAAAGAGAGAACAGGGACAACATCAAAGAAGTGAGCGGCGAAGTCTCGAAGCTGAGGGAGCGATTAGCTGAACTTGAAGACCGTAATCATCGCTCCAACCTCCGGCTTATTAACCTGCCTGAAGGGGAAGAGGGAGGGGACACGATCGCCTTTCTTCAGCGACACTTACCACTCTGGTTCCCAACCCTTGCCGGCAGAGGTCTTATCGAAATCGAAAGGGCTCATCGTATCTATAGAGGCACTTCTGACAAAGGCTAAAAAAAACCACAAACTCTGATTTTCAAATTGCTTCGCTACACCGAAAGGCAGGATATTTTGAAAGCCTACCGACAACCCAGCACCCAGCTCACCCATGGCCAGGCTCGTCTCTTGCTGTTTTCTGATTACTCCAACTTCACAGCCCTGAGACGCAAAGCTTTCTCACAGTCGCTGTCCCTCCTCAAACAGAAAGGTGTTCAAACCTTTCTCCTGTATCCTGCGAAAAGGTGTTGCATGACTCAAAGACGCTCATTTTCTCCACTCCTGATGAAGCCCAACTTTTTATCAACGATATGTCAGGTTAGACAAGCTAAGGCTCCTGAGCTCGTAGCTCTGCGAAAATAACGTTCACGATAACTTACATTGCTAAACAGATCGATATTTACCAGAATAAAACCCTTAACACTATTTAAGTTATGATAGTGCTTTTTTTCCGATATCCTCAGCTTTACTCTTGTTCTGTTAGTTGTCACCCTGTTGCTCACTTTTTTGATCTCTCTCTTAAATTATTGTTATCATTATTATTATTATTATTATTATTATCATCATCCCTTTCTGTTCTATTCCATATGAAAGACAATACAGGTTGGTTTTTTTATGTTGTGAGTTAGCAATATAGCTTATGCATAATACTTCCCAGAATGCTAAGGGAATAGCAAGCTCTAACTCCGTAAACGGAGTAGATTTACATCAAATACTGCTCTCAGCAGGAGCCCCAAAAAAAATTATTTGATTTTTATTCTTTCATTTTCTATTGGAACTATGTTGACTTATCTCAAGCAGTGAATAATTTGGGCACATCATATATGTTTTTTACTATTATTGTCCTTCCTGCTATCATTATTTGGATTTCCGTATCACTATGGAAAGACTGTGGGGGGGGGGGGTCGCATCCTCTTGGCCTAAACCAAGGAATAATGATGTTTTCTGTTTGAAATTATTGCAGGGACGTTATTGTTTCTCCCTGGCTAACCATCTATCATACCTTTTTACTGGTATGTGTGTTTTTGCATGGTTTAATTTTTATTTCTTTTACTTGTATTCTTGTTTTTGTTTATCTGATGTTTCTCATCAACACCTGGGGGTGTGTGCAATTTTACCAAATAGGTTTTCTATCTTGCACTTTAACAGGTTTATTAATCCTGCGGGATTGACATACATGCTATTTCAGGTCCAGGATATGGATCAGACATTTGCTATATTTTTATTTTTATATTTGCTAATTTCTGATGGGTGAGTTTAACATAATTTCGTGGAACATCCATGGTGGCAATTGTCCATTGAAGAGATTTAAATGCCTTGATTTCTTACGCCGCCGTAAAACTGATTTCGCTCTTATTCAAGAAACTCAAAGCAGTGGATATCCATAGATTTCAGAATAAATATTTTAGGATTATTGCCAGCTCGTGTGCTGTGAACAAGACAAAGCGAGTCTTGATTGCAGCTAATAGGAAACTTAATATAACCATACATTCTGCATGGGGCGAGTCGGAACATAGATTTTGTTTTGTGATTATTACTTTGTATATATATATATATATATATTCGATAACAATGGACTTCGTTCATTTCACGATCTTAAATAAACTTACTCCCTTCCTGGTACATCTTTTTTTCTTTATCTCAGACTTTGTTCAGCTCTAAAAGCATATGGGGTTCCTTGGAATAGCTCACTGGAAAACCACCCATTGGTCCATGCACTTACATCTTCCAATATAACTCGAGGTCTAGTATCAGCTCTTTATACTCTATTTCTACCTGGAAAGAAGCTAACTCCAGAGGTGGTTACTGTATGGAATAAGGAACTTCACATGTTTAAAAATGATCTGGACTGGGACATCATATGGGCTAACATGTTTTCCTCTTCCAAGAACTTCGCCTATCAAATAATTCACTTTAAGTTCGCTCACAGATTCTACATAACTCCTCATCGGGCATTCCAAATGAAACTTGTAAGTGACAAAAATTGTAAACAGTGTAATCTGGGGGTGTTAGGTACATTTCTTCATATGTTTTGGGAATGCCCTCATATAGTGGCATTCTGGAAATATGCGGTTGAAGTCCTAGCAGAACTTTTGAATACGGTGATACCCATGTGTCCAGCCTTACTACTTCTTGCAGATACCTCCGATGTTTCCTTAACTAAGAAACAGTGCCGGCTCCTTTTGGCAGGCCTAACAGCCTCCAAGAAGACTATTATAAAAACTTGGTTTGATCCTAGTATTCCAATGAAATCTGTATGGTTACATAGCTACCTAGACATTCTTATCTTGGAAAGGTCCACTGCTTTGCTTCATAAAGCCAGTTTTAATACGGTAAACAATTGGACGGCGGCTATCGCTTGTATTAAAGATGTTTTGTAAAATTAACACTCATGTACTGTCAGATTATTGTTAAAGTTTATTATATGTGCTACATGTATGTACCTTTTATTTATCATGAATGTAACTTCTTTTTCCCCCATTATTACCCTACCATTATCCCCCCTTTTTTTTAGATTTGTTTTTATTTTTGTTGCATACTCTTTGTAATGCTATCCTTTTCTTACATTTGTTCCTGAAAAATCAATAAACAGTTATTAACAAAAAAAAATTGAATGAGGATGTACAGAGCCGTGAAAAAGTATTTTCCCGCTTCCTGATTTTCTCTATTATATTGTGTTTTCACAGGTTCCTTTTGTCTAATATTAAGTTTTGTCTAAAGATATGAATCATTCAGTGTGACAAATATGCAATAATAAAGGAAATCAGGAAGGGGGCAAATACTTTTTTCAGGACACTGCTTTCTTTTGCTCATAATGCTGGGAATTCACCTAAGACTTTAACTCATATTTGTTTTATGACCTGCTTTGCTTTTATTTACTGGGGAATTGCATGTATATATATATATATATATATATATATATATATATATACAATTAATAACAAATTGTTTGCTCAATGGCATTGTTGGTGGGCGGCGTGGTTGTGGTGCCGGCTGCAGGCGGAGAGATGGGGAAATAGTTTAACTGGCTGGCAGTCGCAGCTGTGGGCAGTTACATGATCCATGCTAACCTTTATATGTGTTGCCTGTAGTGAGACTGCGGACGGATGCACATGGCCACAGACACGGACTATAATGACGACAACAACAACAAGGACAGTATTGTGACCCATGCACTTAATAAATCATGTGCATAGTACACCTCCGTGCCTGTGTGGTTCATTGGGACTTGTTACAGGCATGCTTTTTCTAGTCCAGCTATGTTCACATTCCTACATTCCACTCACCCTGTATAATATAACAAATAGTTTTATGAACTTCACTATTTTAATTGGACACTAATCTTGATTTTGCCACTCAAGTTCTTCCATGCATCACTGGAGGATAACAACTGCCATTGCAGTTGATCAGTTATTTCTCTGATAATTGATTGAGTTGATAATTGGTTAGTTTGATCAGCAGTTTGATTTTAATTGGTTCGTTTGATCATCTGTTGATCAGTTATTCCTCTCCATTGCTTACGATGAGAATTGATGTGATGATGTGATCATAAATTCTCATCACTGATATACTGTATGTTTTTTTTTGCTTCAAGGAAAAAATACAGCATGATCAAACATAGCATGCACAACAATGTAGGCTTGTATGGTCACCGAAATATGGCTAAAAAGGCATTTTTGGTAGGATCATATTTAGGCGATTTTCAAAACTTTCCCTTCATACAATTCCTTAGGACTTTCTTCATTTAATCCATTTCTCTGGTGTTCACATCTGGAGTTATAAAGCTTTAAATAGGGTACTACCTAAATGGACAAGGATTGGCCAGATTTGGCATGTGCGCTAAGGGGTTAAAGGAAAAACCAACATACACTGCCTTAGTAAGGTGTTGGGCCACCACGAGCTGCCCGAACAGCTTCCGTGCACCTTGGCATAGATTCTCCAAGTCTCTGAAACTCAGCTGGAGGGATGGAACACCATTCCTACAAAATATATTCCCTCATTTGGTGTTTTGAAGATCATAGTGTACGGCACTGTCTAACATGTCGGTCCAAAATCTCCCATAGGTGTTCAATTGGGTTGAGATCAGGTGACTGCGAAGGTCATAGCATATGATTCACATCATTGTCATACTCATCAAACCATTCACTGACCCTTCGTGGCCTGTGGATGGGGGCATTGTCATTCTGGAAAAAGACCACTCCCATCAGGATAGATGTTTCATCATAGGATAAAGGTGATTGTCAGGAGTCGCTCGCACTCCCCCTGCTACTCCTACCCACCACCGGTGCAAGGATCCACCCACCATGAACAACCAAGACACAGGGATAAGGTAAGCAGAGTCTATTGAATTTATAATAAAAACAGTTCATGGACAGGCAGCTGCCCCAATATGACCCCCCCCTCCCTTCTGTAACTCCCCCTGCTTGTACGGTGACTCCATGCCGCGCGTGCCGAGCCCCAGGAGAGGGACTCCTCGTCATCGGACCGTAAGCTGTCACACACAATGGTAAGTTAACCCGTGCCCCACTCTCACTCCACACAGTGCTTGTTCTCTGACCCTCTCTCGGGTCTGCCCACGTGGCACAGACCGCCCCCCCCCCCCCCCCTTGGCCACCCCAGGAGGGGGGGTCAACACACAAGGAGGGGGGGGTCAACACACACAAAGAGAGGGAGGTCACACACAAACACACGCACACACACCAACTGAACAAAAAGGGTGGGACGTGACTCGGCCCGCACCAAGAAATGCCGGGCCTCCTTCACGTCCCAAAATAAAAAAACAAAACCCAAAGAAAATTAGGCAGGGACTGCTCCTTCAGCTCCCTGGAACCGCTGCGGCCGGACGTGGTCGTTCTCCCGGGTTTCAGAACCCTCCAGATGGGGGAACGGGGCTGTACTGGGGAGAGGAGAAGGCACAGCACCAGTTACCCCACTGTGGACTGGGCAGGACAGAGCACACGCGCTTCATGGCGTTCCTTGGTGCACGTCCCTCACTCAGCCGGGGCCTCCTGCCCAGCCCAGGGCTCACGGCTCTACTTCAGGTTGCCTTCTCCCTAGCCGCCACCAACGTTCCTCTCCTCACTCGGCCACCAACACGGTTCCAGGTCCACAGTCCCCGCCGCCACGCACGCGCCACACACACCTAAAAGAAACCCCCCCCACGGGATTTCTCCCAAAAGGAAATAACAAAGAAAAAGAAAAACAAAAGTAAAAACCAAATCCAAAATCCTCAACCAAAAACCCGGCTGCAATAGCTAAAGGAAGAAGAAAATCCAAACAACAAAAACAAATAAAACAAAATCCAAAAAAACCCCAAGTTAAAAAGTTTGCAGAGCCTGTTCCCTCCCGGCTGCCCGAACACAAACTGCCGCATTCCCCGCTCTCTTATCCCTCTCCCTTCGTCCGAGGAAACAAGCGGCAGCTGTGTGAGCTCGTTAAATGGCAAAGTGGAGGAAACCAATTAACCCTAGTCCACATACCCACACATGCTCCCAATTACCAATTAAGGAAGTGCTCTTACCAAGCAGCGGCTTGTCAGGCTCACCTCCTAACATGATCACTCAGAATAACTTTTTATTAATTTGCTGTGACACTTCCCCCTAAGGGGACAAGTGGACCCGAACCATGCCAGAAAAATGCCCCCCACAGCATAACAGAGCCACCGGACCCCCTCATTTTTGGGGTCAATCATTCAGGTCTGTACCGTTCTCTTGGTTTACGGCACACATGCACTTGCACACTTGTCGAGAATATGGTGAAGGATGACTCATTTGATCATATCACTTTTTTCAACATCTCTGTAGACCAGTGCCTATGGTTTGTTCACCACTGAACTCTCAAATGTGCATTCATCTTTGTAATAAAGGGTTTATGCATTGCAACCCTCCTATAATATCCCTCTCTATGTAGTTGTCGATGGACTGTTCTTGCTGACACAGTGTGATCACGTCGACTGAGGAACAGTAGCTCTTCTGTCTTTCCTTACATATGGCACTAATACACGAGCATCGCGCTCATCGAATGTGCACTTTTGACCACAATTTCTGGCCCTGTTTACTGATGTCTTTCCCATAGATCAAAATGCAGTTGTCACTTCAGTCACTGTCTTTGTGACTGAGGCCCCTACCATCCGTGCCCCAATAATAATCCCTGTTTCAAAGTCACTCTCATCTTTTCCTGTCATGGTTCCATATTCCGTTTGCTACTCAGCATCGTAGTTTGTGCTAATCGACGCCTTTTCGTGCTAATCGGCTACTCAGTATCCCTGTAGAGGAAATTAAGTTCTTATTCAGGGAACTGAGTGTGGTAATCTTCAGAACCACCTGAGGGCGCTCTGAGATTCCCTTTGATTACTACTGATTGTTTGCACCTGATTGAGAGAGCTTATATACGCTCACGTGAGATCTGTTCTTCGCTTTAGTGCCTACTTACATACACAAAAGCCGGTACAGAGAAAAGCTCTCTTAGAGAAACGGTGGTAAGAAAAAGGTATAGGATTTTTAAATTTAGCTTTTGTTTTGACTAGTAGTAAGGCACCTGTCCTACTAGTCACCTAGCTTTAATTCTTTATTTTCCTGAAACGCCTTTTTGCCTTCCTCATTTACGAGGCACACTTCTTTTGCTTTTCTTCAGACTGCACTGCAGTCTTCCTAAAGTTCACTCACTCCTTACGCCTTAGATTTGTTCTCCTGCCGAGACATTTACTTTGTGTTGGGATATTCTCCCTTAGGAGTTGAGTTTTCTTTTCGTTACCCCTTCCTCTAGTCTCTTACTGAGACCTAGTGGTTTCCACTTCAGTGGTAACTTAAGGAAACCCCCTTTTTGAATTCACTGTAGTTGCGTGTGGTTAACACTTCCCCACCCTCACATTTCCTCTTACCATCTTGATTAAAAATTGAGGTCAACTGACGCTGCTCTGCATTTCCATATATCCCTCAGAGCATGATAGAATGTTAATTGCGTAACCTCTTTGCACACATGCCAAATCTGGCCAATCCTTGCACTTTCAGGGGGTGCCCAATTTAAAGTTTTATCACTCCAGGTGTGATCATCACAGAGACTTGGAAAATGGCTCAGTTGTACCATTTACACTAATAATTTAGATTTGATTATATTCATAATTTAGGTGGAAATAAAGTGCTACAAATGCAATTATCTTTGAAATTATCTTGGAAAATGCAAAAAAAGTTGTTCTCCTTCAGTTTGAAATGAAATACTGAGATTTCACATATATAGCAGGTAAAACTATAGCAGGTATGTCCTGGATCATAAACTCCTTGCCCACAAGTGTTTAAAATCTGAAGGTGATATGCAGAATTATTAAGATCTATGAAGCTAAATGTAAGCAGTGTACCTGGGTGTCCCTTACCCCGCGTTCACACAGCGAGCAACTCGGTTGACCAGTAGCCGGAAGTCCATTCATTTTCTATGTAGCTGACCAATGTCCAGCAACCCAAGCAACTGGGCAACTTAGCAACCAAAATTGCCCAAAAAAAAAGTTTCCCATGGTTTGACTTTTAGTGGGCATTGCCCATCAACAGCCAATCAGAGTTTCGGAATTCCTATTTCTCCAACTGATATGATACCATTTCCTGAATTATTGTTCCGCTCAGTGAGGAAAAATGGAGGAACAACTAATCATTATGGTACAATCACACTCTGGGTTATACAATGCTTTTAAAACATAGTACAGGGACAAGCATCTAAAAATGACACTTGGACGGCAATTTCAACTTGGTTTCTTGATAGCTAGTGAGAGAGATAGAGAGATCACTGGCTGGGCAGCTAACTAGTGAGAGAGATTTGGAGAGATGGCCAGCAAGCTAGCATGTGAGGGGGACCGAGAGGTTGTCAGCTAGGTGGCAATAACTATCAATAACTACTGAGAGAGAGAGAGAGATATATAGCTAGCGAGATTGCAGTAAAAAATTATATTTATCAGTGTCCTGACATAACTATAGAAACTAAAGAAGATGATATGTGGCTATATGGGAAATATACGTATTTGATGAAGCCGTTATTTCTCTTCAATAAAATATAGCTGCACGACACCACTAAGTGGATACAAGGGGGAGCTCCTGCCCCTTCCTCTGCATAGTACACTTGAGAAACCCATTAGCCGAGTTGCTCGCTGTGTGAATGTAGGGTTAATGTCTCTAAATATATCCAATATATCTATATGTTGCATTGCTGTAAATCATAGCATAATCATATATTTCACTATAAATCAACTGCTTCGACTCCCTTTTGCATCATTTTCTTGTGACATTTTCTGTCTTTTCATCATTATAGGTAGTCCAAATACCTATCCAAAACTTCAAAAATTCTAACTAAGCATTCCATATACCATTGGAAAGCATGTACTGTCCTCTACAGGATAAAAGAGTGATCAATCAAATCAACAAACCTATAGGAGTTACAGTGGCGTAAATTGGAAGGGACATCTTTACGTCTAAAACCAATCGTACAATTGTATACTTTTTCCATATTTAGTTTCAGAAATTGACAGAAGAATGACATGGTGTAATTCCACAGAAATTCCCGTTGTTTATTTAGCAGCTCAGTTATCAGCATTTTATACCGCTATATTGGCATACCTTCGGTTATTGTTGGCTTTATTTTCTTGCTATGACGGAATACACATTGGTGAAATAATACCAGATTGACACTATTGCCCAGTGTGTCGGGCAAAGGGGGTAAAATTGCAGAGGAGACTGCAGGGAGGGGGTGCTCGTTAAATGGACAACCTGCGTACAACCATTTATTTCAACCCAATGCCTGGAAGGTTTACTTGCTACAGCCCACCACAGATCCCACTGAGTAATATTTCAACTACAATATCAGTTGTTAAATTGAACTGGTCCTCCTTTATAGTCGAAGATACTACATACTTAAGATACAATTGCTGTCATTCCATTACAAAAGAGAAAATTCATAATGTACCATCTTGTGTACACCATATTATCCTAGGGTGTGAATAGCTGATGATTTAACTTCAAAGTCATTGTGCATTTATGGCCCTTCTAGAATATGAATTGGGGTGGTGGTGGTGGCAGCGAGGGATGTGGGTGGGCGGGTAAGGCTCTTCTAAATAACCAGTTCCTAATTTTTTCCCCCTTTCTCAGTTCATTCTTTCAGTTAAGTCTTTAATTTGCCAGAGATGCCCCTGAGACTGGTAAACTCCCTAATAGCAGGACAAGCCTCCTTTAGCACACAAATTATCATATTTCCAGCTGCATTCTGAATCAGATCAAATAATTTTGAGTTACCATGCCCTCTGTGAATATGGGGAATGATAAAATGCTTCATACCGCTTTTCCCACCTCTCTCTTTTGTGCGTGGCCAGCATCTGCCTCTGTAGAATTTTATTACCAGAATGAGGAGGCAAAGAGACGGACTGCTTTACTGATCTCTGTTAATTTAGTTTTCAATTACACACGTCTCTGACAGGGCCTGAAGGATGATTTGTCATTGTTAATGGGTGCACTCCTGAGGGAGCTTGCACCCGAGCCATTATTATAAATGACCTCATGCCAACCTCGTGCTTCCCTGATCCAGGCGCCCTGGAAGTTAACCCTGCTCAGCTTAAACAACACCGCAAGGTGTTTCTGTCTTTCTGTCAGTTACCCTGGATCAAAAGTGCTTGTTGTTTTAGAGATATGTATTACAGCCTCTCAGCCGGAGTCACAATTTTTCTAAAGAGTGTTCTGATTTATTATTATTATTATTATTATTTGTATTAATAATAATAATCATAATAATAATAATAAGAATAATAATAATAACAATAATAATAATAATATTATAATATCAATTAGTAGTAATTTACAAAATGTAGCTCTTCAGAATGTAAGTTTTCTATTGGATGATGGGGGAAGTTTTGACGGTAAGTTTTTATGTGAAAGTAACAATGTAAGAAGGTTAAAGAACGAATGGTTTTAAAGCATAAATTTAATTGATGAGTATTTGCTCCTGTTCCAATTGTTGAAGCCAAGTGAATGCTCCCTAACCTCTCTCTTGACTTTGTCCACTTTCCAGCTCACTCTTCTGTAATTAACTACTAAATCTCTTTAATTAAGTACTAAAGATGCAGAAATGGGCACTCAAATGCTATATTGTATTGGACCCTTTTATGTGAAGGGACATAAAAGGGTCCAATACACTATAGCATTTGATGCAGGAGTTAAGTGCTTTCACATACACTCACAGCTTGTCCATGTGGACCAAAGCACTTATCGCTGTTAAATTATAAGCAGTGAAAGATTGCATAATGGCTAAAGCTACAGTAAGCTGGACATCACTGATGTGTCTGAATCAAAACTCTACTCCCTTGTTTTTGATTCATGGGGCCTCATTCTTCAGAGGCTGTACAGTATGCTTTCTGCCCCTCGACTGAGACTTGCAACTGCACACCTACACAAAACCTCCACCGTGCTGCCACAATCTGGAATTTGAACCCGAGTCACTATAGCCATGCCCAAGGACAGAACCTTCACTGTCAATGGCACTGCCCTAGGCCACACCTCTTTCATGGAGCTGCATACGTTGCCTCAAATCTGAAACAATAAGGCAAAGGGAACAGATCTTTTATTGCTGGGTCAATGGAGCTGACCATCAGGTTAGTCTCTAGAATAGGGCTTGCCAACACTTGCCCTGGAGAGCGACAGGGTCTGCTGATATTTGATGTCACATTCAAATGTGCAACTGATTTAGATCTGAGAAACCAGATGAGGTCAGTTAACTGTGTAATGAACTCATTTAATTCCATAATTTTAAGCTGTGTAGCAACAAAAGCAAAGCGTAAATGTCACTCTTGGGTTGAGGATCTGCTCTACAGTCTGTGGTGCTGCTGTGGAATTAGTTTGCTTTAGGGTCTGCAGCAAGCTCCGGGAAAGGGAAAGGGCAGAAAGAAAGATGAGGGATGCTGTAACACAAGTCCCTGAGGAAACAGGAGTTTGTTGGTTTTTATGAGATGGTAATCAGAGGAGAAGTGGAGCTGAAATGGCTGTCGGTGATCGCATGGGCTCACGAGAGAAGCAAGGCACTCTGCACGTAATGCGAATCTCACGCCAGACTGTTCAACTTCACGCAAGCTCCAAAGTGCAGCCGTGTGATAATAACTGCTTGCATGCTCTCCCTAGTTGTTTAGTGGCATTACCGTGTGGTATTTGCAGGTTACAAGAAGGATTCCTTCTCCCTTTCAATTAAGATTTAGGGGCATTGCCAGCACCTTGGATGACAACTGAAGTGAAAGAAATAAATGTTTCTTTTCTGTTCACTGAAATTGTATTGGGTGGAACAGGAATTATTAAACTGATCTATTAGCCAGTTGAAGTGCATGCCTTGCTCAGCAAGCTGAAAAATTGAACCAAATTAATGGCATTTCCCCACAATCTGGAATGCCTGTGCTGTGGAATGATAAAGAAGAATAACTACATTGTGTATATTTTTACAATTGAAAGTAAAAATGAATGAACAAATACCCACCCCCCCCCCCTCGTGTGTGTGTATACATATATATATATTTATATTTATATATATGAACATATACTATGTTGCTTTTTGCTAGGTCTTACTAAATCATACCTGGCACATCCCAGAAGGAATTAGGCCCTGGATTCAATCAGATTGTTTCCTTAACTTTAATTTACAGTGCCAGTTGTAAAAGTGAAGAGATGAAGAAGCTGGTTGAACTAAATACAAAAAAAGTTGGAATTGGTGACATTAGTGTCCAATTTTTTAGAGGCCTGTCTGATTTAATTGCTCCTTATATAACTGACATTATCAATTTGTCTTTAGATCAAGGCCAAATACCTACTGATTTTAAGCATGATTCTCGAGTCACGTAATTATAGGACAGTGTCAGTTTTGTTGATCAAAAGTGTGTGTGTGTGTGTGTGTGTGTGTGTGTAATTAATCTGAGCTGCAATGAAGATTTGTTGTAATGAAAAGTTACTCAAATACTACCATGATGTTATTTAGTTTTGCCATATTAGCGTAATCAAGTATAAGGTGAAGGGGTGCCTAACAAAGCTTGTGAAGTACCTTTAGATTGCCATATTTGCTTGTTATTATTGATTGTTATTTTGCTTCAGACATTTCCATCCGTTGGACATTATTCTGTATATATATGGGGCGACATAGCTCAGGAGGTAAGACCGATTGTCTGGCAGTCGGAGGGTTGCCAGTTCAAACCCCGCCCTGGGCATGTCGAAGTGTCCTTGAGCAAGACACCTAACACCTAACTGCTCTGGCGAATGAGAGGCATCAATTGTAATGCGCTTTGGATAAAAGCGCTATATAAATGCAGTCCATTTACCATTTATATGCCATATAATGGAATCAGCGGCGACTGGTGAGCTGATAATTGGTGGGGTGCAAAACTTTCCTTTAAACTAATCATTGATCTCAACTTGTTTTCATTAATTTTCCTTTATTATCAAGCATG